>NC_059283.1:11730944-11758444 GCF_017591435.1 Portunus trituberculatus | reverse complement strand
TTTAGTTCGATTATTTAGATGAGTGTTTAGGTAAAGATCCTCAGTTATTATTATTATTATTTTTTTTTCAGAATGTAAGTGAAAGGCATTTGATTTGCGGGAAGATAAACTCAACACCAACCATTTCAGCAATAAGTGATAGCAACAAGAGACAGCAAACAAAAACAGCAACAATAACAACAACAAGAACAAGAAGACCAACTACAAAAACAGCAAAAATAACAACCTTTGGCAAGAAGAAGAAGAAGAAGAAGAAGAAGAAGAAGAAGAAGAAGAAGAAGAAGAAGAAGAAGAAGAAGAAGAAGAAGAAGAAGAAGAAGAAGAAGAAGAAGAAGAAGAAGAAGAAGAAGAAGAAGAAGAAGAAGACCACCACCACCACCACCACCAACAACAACAACAACAACAACCACTGACCACCAGCACCACCACCACCACCACCAATAACAACAATAATCAAGGAGGGAGTAATATCGCAACATTTACCTTCCCTGAGCGTGCCTGGGGAAGTGGCCACCAGGTGCACGCCACTGGACAAGTAATTGGTTTGCCGTCTGCACCTGCAACGATGGAATTGGAAGATGCCTGGCCGAGTGGTGGTGGTGGTGGTGGTGGGTGGGAGAGGGAAATGAATGAATGGGAAGGTGATGTATAGGGAAGGAATGTATGTGTGTGTTTCACTGTTTGATCTGCTGCAGTCTCTGACGAGACAGCCAGACGTTACCCTACGGAACGAGCTCAGAGCTCATTATTTCCGATCTTCGGATAGGACTGAGACCAGGCACACACCACACACCGGGACAACAAGGTCACAACTCCTCGATTTACATCCCGTACCTACTCACTGCTAGGTGAACAGGGACTACACGTGAAAGGAGACACACCCAAATATCTCCACCCGGCCGGGGAATCGAACCCCGGTCATCTGGCTTGTGAAGCCAGCGCTCTAACCACTGAGCTACCGGGCGTGTGTGTGTGTGTGGGTGTGTGTTTTGTTTGCAGTGGCTCGTGTTTGTCTCAGTTCCCGCGAGGTTACCACAGAAAACGGCTGTCGTCTTCTTCATCATCATCATCATCATCATCATCATCATCATCTTCTTCTTCTTCTTCTTCTTCTTCTTCTTTTCATCATCATCATCAGCAGCAGCAGCATATTCTTCTTCTTCTTCTTCTTCTTCTTCTTCTTCTTCTTCTTCTTCTTCTTCTTCTTCTTCTTCTTCATCATCATCATCATCATCATCATCATCTTTTTCTTCTTGTCAAAGTTTGTTATTTTTGTTATTTTTGTTGTTATTTTTGTTGTTGTTGTTGTTGTTGTTGTTGTTTTTAATCATTGTTTTATATTCAATGTAAAAACTACCGACGGTCATGAATATTTGGTTGTACTTTCGCATATTTGTGGCGCAATTTGAGGTCTACCCGTGGGATTTTACTTTCCTATCAAAATATATCGCATTTTTCCACTTACGGCTAATGGAAATATAAATGCAAATGAGACTCTATAATATTAATGGTAAAAAAAGAATAATATGAAGCACTCGGCTCATATTATTACACGTATATGGTTAATTACAAAGATGTGATCCCCTCATTGGCCCAAACCTCCATTCCAACCTGCTCTGCCTTCCCATACACGCTTTTACTATGAACGTGTAGGCAGAAACTAAATTGCTCGTCGATATTTCTACCAATTTCCTACAATAATAATTTTTTGAGACCCACATATTGAGAGAGCTTTTATTTTGGTTTATCTATCTTTTTTTTTTGTTTTTTATGAAGGGAAGAGAGTCAGCCAAGGGCAAAAAAAAAGAAAAGATTAAAACAAGATTAAGGCCCACTTGAGTGCTGGCTCTCTACAAAGGGAAAAACGTCAGGCAAAATTATGGAGCAAATTAGAGTTGTTGACCAGACTTCTTAACACACAAAATGAATAAATAGATAAATAAATAAATAAATAAAAATAAATAGATATGTTTTTGGGAGGTATTGACTAAGATAGCTTTTATTTCTATACATTTTGCTCTTCTTGGCTTGACTTTTTAACACGCAAGAAAATATCTAAAGACGATCATTTTAGGAGTCATATACTGAAGGGAATCTTGTTTTTATTTTCCTATACCAGATTTTTTAACTTTCACTATTTGGCACATTTTTTCTTTTAATCATCAACCACTCCGAGACATTTTCTTTTCAGTTATATAGCCACTCCCAAACTTTGTAACCCCTAGGAATTCCAAACTCTAATCTATTATAACGTTCTTTCTTGTAGATGCACGATTATGATTCCTTACATTGCTTTTAGTGTGAAGTTTTGCACATCGCAGTGAAATGAATAGATAATTACATAAATTCTAGGGACGTCTTTGTTAATCCCTTCAGTACTGGGACACGTTTTTACCTTGAGATTAGTGTATGTTTAGACCATTTTATTGACATTAGGAAAGGTCTATGGAGGTCAAAAGATTAATGGTAGTAGTCTTCACTTCTTAAATCCCCCACATGAGTTTCTGAAGCTGTATTAAATCACCAAATAATAACCAGAATGAATATGGAAACGCGTCATGGTTCTGAAGTGGTTAAGGACAGTGGCATCTCTTCCTCCAATCGGTCTGTCTCTCAACTCATCCAACTACACACAGGATACAGAGGCTCACCGGACAAGCCTTCCTCCATCCTCGTGTGCTGGTAAGTTAAAGGGTACACTGACAGCCAAGGCAAGTCTCCCATAACACCCTCAATGCTCCCCCTCTTCACCCTTCTCAACATTCACGTCTAAATTCACCCTTCACCTTCTCGTCTCTTCACTTTCCATATCTGAGTTCCATTTCTCCTCTTAGCTCACTACCCGCCCCTCTCACCTCATGACCTTACTCGCACTCTCACATCACTTTTCATTCCTCACCTCATATCCTCTCACATTTCTCACCTGGGGAAGTTTGAACACTCACTGAACTCTTGTACACCCCAACACCACGTCACTCTTGCCTCACCACACCACTCTTAAAACGCCTTAAACACACCTTGTCAATTCTCCTCAAACCTTCAGACGATCAAAGAAATACAGTTCCCATCCTTCCATCCTCCCATCCTCCTCTCCAGTCCAGCCTCACTCAGACCCCCTCCCATCTCCCCTCACCTGTGCCCATGCTCCTCCCTCCCACGCTGCTACACACTCCACTGCTTTCAATCAAAACTTGGAGGATAGCCGCCGGACCTTCCTACTCTCCCAGCCTCTCTGCCGCGGCCTGAGGCGTGTTGCAGGCTCGGCGGGTGAGTCGTGAGTGGCGAGTCATTTGTTGGGAACGAGCCTTGCCTCCTCGCAGGAATGAAATATGTAGGTCCTCGTTGGTTTCAGAATGCGTGTCTAAAGGATCTTAGTCTAGTAAATTTTATCTGATTCTGTTAAGTATTATGAGAGGCACTGATGGTATGGTGCTTGATACTTTACGTGGGAAAACGTAAGAAAATTATATGTAGATCCTCGTTGGTTTTAGAATGCGTGTCAAAAGGATCTTATTCTAGTATACTTTATCTGATTCTGTTAAGTCATTTGAGTGGCACTAACAGTATGGTGCTTGTTACTTAAGAATGTGAGAATATAACTGGAGTTGCAAGAAGCTGTCAGGCCTACACGTGGCAGCCCCCGTAAAAAAAACATACCTTTTTTCGCCTATCATCTTCATCCTTAAGTAATATTAGTCGATTTTACAAAACGAAAAAAAAAAAAACGAAAAAAAACAAGGTGCTGCTATAGCCCAGAATGCGAATCTTTTGGTAAGTTAGTCAAACAAAACGTTCGACTTTTTCGGAAGCTTACCAAAATGGGGGAGAGTTTTGGATGCATAGCTTATGAAGAGACTGTGGAATTGCCTCTATTGCCTTAACATTTCTGACATTTGGCGAGCACCCAAACGAAAAGCAGCGGGTGAAGTTGACTATGGAACCTGATTATGGCTACAGTACCTTCGTTGTTTAGCTACCAAATGAAAAAAAAAAGTGACTGGAAATGACCTAACGTACCTAAATAATTGACCACTTCAGTTTTGTAGTCAGTATGTACAGTGTCTCCTGATGATGTACAATAAACCTGCACTGTATGTTAAGTTAGAAGCTACAACAATAAAGACAAGACACTGCTAGGATTGAAACCACAATATTTCACTGCTTCCTGATTTAATATTCCTAGTGTGCTGCATCAACACCCGGAGTCCGTTTTATCTTGTGTAGCGTGTGCTGCATGCTTGTTACTGGCCTCCTCATCGCTTATTATCATGTCTAATTGCTTCTCACGGAGGTATGGAAGTAAGTAATATATATTTTTGACGCACTAAGCATGTAATGAAATTTGTTGTAATTACGTGCAGTCATCGGGGCGAGAATGCACACACACACACACACACACACACACACACACACACACACACACACACACACACACACACACACACACACACACACACACACACACAACATTGTTTGGTTCAGAAGCAAACTTAACTGCAACGCGAGATAATTAAGTCCGATTGCGCAAAATTATGACCAACTTGTGAAGAGAGAGAGAGAGAGAGAGAGAGAGAGAGAGAGAGAGAGAGAGAGAGAGAGAGAGAGAGAGAGAAATTGTTTTGCGGTGTGCGTGGGCAATGTACACACACACACACACACACACACACACACACACACACTCTCTCTCTCTCTCTCTCTCTCTCTCTCTCTCATTCATCGCGAAAAAAAAAAAAAACAGAAAAAGAGAAAAATCACATTCATCACAGCTTCTGACCCCAAAACCTTCTAAATCATCTTACCCTCTTCAGTACCATGACACGTTTTCATATTCACTCTGCTTACTTACTATTTGGTGATTATATACAGCATCAGAAACTTATGTAGGAATTAAAATAGTGTAGACTCTGACCATTAATCTTCTAATTTCCAAAGACCCTTCCTAATGTTATTAAAATCATCTAATCATACCCAAAATCACAAAAAAAAAAATGATGGAAGAGGTTAAGAATCAAAACTGCCCTTCTCACATTTCCACTGTTTTACCTTCAGCCTTCTGCCAACCCGTGTATGCTAGCGAACTGATTACCTATGGAGAGCTGACACACTTTCTACTACTCCCCTTCTCTCTAAACTCTCCACTCGGTCGTCCTTTCCCTCTGGTGTTCGTAAAAGTCAGAGTCACCTGTCCATAGTAGATAATTATACAATATGCAAGACAATCACCCAAGCTAGAAAAGTCTGTGTTTTATTAATTAGCAAGTAAAATATATTCAGGTGGTGTTTTTTTCAAGTGTTTCGAAATAGTGTGTTATTTTCATAGGATACGTTAGTGGTGGTGATTGGAAGAGATGGAAAGGAAGGTGAAGGAGAGTAAAAGGAAGGGAAAGGAAAGACAAAGATAAGTGGAGAAAAAAAAAAACGATTGGTGTTGTTTTTTTATAAAGTGAATGGTGTTGAGAAATGTTAGAGATGGAAAGGACGGAAAGGAGTAGGAGAGAAAAAGAGGGAGGAGGAAGGAAAAGAAAGAAGGAAAAGAGAAAACGAAAGGTGAAGGAAAAAGAACAGGTGAAAGAAAAAGAAATGATGTGCTGTTTTAAAGTGAAAAGAGAAAAGTTAAGAAGATGGAAAGAAAAGGAGGAAGAGAGAAAAGGGAGGGAAGAGGAAAGGACGAGAAAGGAGTAGAAGAAAATGGAATGGTGAAAGAAAAAAAAAAAAGGAACAGGTGCAAGAAAAAAATTATTGATGATGTTATTTAAAAGCGAAGTGTCGAAGAATTTTAAAGACATGGAAAGGAAAGGAGGAGGAGAGAAAAGAGAGGGAGGAAGAGAGAAAAGGAAGAGGAGCAGAGAAAGGAAAAGTAAAGGAAAGGAGACAGGTGAAATAAAAGGAATTGTTGTGTTGTTTTAAAGTGAATACTGTAAAAGAATATTAAAGAGATGGAAAGGAAGGAAAGGAATAGGAAAAAAAGGGAGAGAACAAGAGAGAAAAGGAGAGAAAAGAACGGTAAAAAAAGAGGAGAGATAGAAAAAAGAAATTGTGTACTGTTTTAAAGTGAATACACTCTAGAACATTATCAACCCGCGCAGATAACAGAGAGAATGACACTGATTAATTTCACTCACTTCTATGTAGCAGGGAGTTATTCAAGACACTCATGCAAAATTAAGTAAAAAAAAAAAAAATCTGGATACGGTACGAATTTTAAAAGTGATAATACAACTTCAAAACCTTAACATTTTTTGAAACTGTTCAATTTAAAGCAGGTCAACATTCCCTTTTCTTTCACTTCATCTTGTCTTTCCCCCGCCTTCCATTTTCTTTCTTCTCTTTTCCTTTCCTCTCTTCTTCCTTTCCTTTCTATCTCTTTAACATTTTTCGACACTATTCACTTTAAAACAGTACATCATTTTTTTTTTCTTACTTTTCCTTCTCTTTTCTTTACCTTTTTTTTCTCTCCTTTTATTTATTTTTCTCTTATTCTTTCCCTTCTCTCCCATCCCTTTTCCTTCTTTTCCATCTCTAACATTTCTCGACAGTTCTGAGTCTTGAGTAAAGGTGAAAGCAGATTGAAATTGTTGATGGAAGGCGTGCGTTAATTAATGAAAGCAGCACGTGAGTAACAGCAGTACGTACATCAATGAGAATGGTACGTAAGTTAATGAAAGTGGTACGTAGATTAATGACACTAGTAACTTAATAAAAGCTCCATGTTGTGAATTAATTAATGAAAGGGGTACGTGTATGAATGATAGTGGTGCGTAAGTAAATGAAAACAGTACGAAATTTTTTGAGAGAAGTACGTAAGTTAAATAAGATAGAGATAAAAACAATTGCAATGTGTTCCTGGAATGAGAAAATGCAAATGTTAGAGAGAGAGAGAGAGAGAGAGAGAGAGAGAGAGAGAGAGAGAGAGAGAGAGAGAGAGAGAGAGAGAGAGAGAGAGAGAGAAAGCAAAAGTTTTAGGCAACAATATTTTTGCAGGAAAGAATATAAAATTAGGTGTCAATCTCATGTACAAGGAAAATAGGTGTGTGTGTGTGTGTGTGTGTGTGTGTGTGTGTGTGTGTGTGTGTGTGTGTGTGTGTGTGTGTGTGAGTGAGTCATCCAGTGGTAATTAATGTATCAGGTGGAGCCATCACATCTGCACCTCAAGTCATTAGCTCTAAACTCACCTTGTTTACAAAATACCTGGACCTTAATTGGCCCTCAGTGTAATTCTCACCATGTGCATTATTTAATTGTCTTAAGTCTCCATTTCATTTAATTACATTTTCATTTCAGTCTCCTTCATTTTCTTTTTCATTTTTCTTCTCTCTTTCTCCTTCTCCTCCTCTTCGTGTCTTTCTTATTTGCCCTGTCTTCCTTCCCCCATTTTCCTCTCCTTCTTCATGTCACTTCTCTCTTCCTCCTCCTCCTCCTCCTCCTTCTCTCTTCCTCTCATTTTCGCAGTCCATTATTCTTCTTCCCCCTCTCCCTCTTTCTATCTTCATTTGTGCTCCTTCCTTCTTCCCCTCCTCTCCTATATCACCTCCTTTTCTCCCTCCTACCTCATTCGCACCCTGGTACATACATTCTCTCTCTCTCTCTCTCTCTCTCTCTCTCTCTCTCTCTCTCTCTCTCTCTCTCTCTAAAACTGACCGGGATAATTTTTCACTTTGTTATGGTGAACAAACCCTATTCACAGATCTTTCTAGAGGTTTTAATCCCATAAAGGAAAGAAGATGAGAGGGTGTTGGGTCTAGTGGGAGGACTAGATGCTGCTGCTACTCTGAAGTTAATTACGTTGTTTTTCACCTCTTAATTGAATGACATTACCAACCTTTCTCCTCTCTCTAGCTCTCACTCTTGGTCTCTCTCTCTCTCTCTCTCTCTCTCTCTCTCTCTCTCTGATAGTAATAAAAAGAAGGTTGGGATATATCTACAAGGGAAAAATCAAAATGTCACTTAATGAAAATGGAAAAAAAAATATGAAGTCAATGTAGAACAGTGTTACATTTGCTGTTGAAATAATAAAGGATGCATTTATTACCATCAGAGACATCAGATCGCAAGAATTTTTTATGTGAGAGGGAGAACTGACAGGGAAAAAAAAATAAATAATAAATGAAAATAAAAATAAAAACTACATTAGGAAAAAGGCCCACTGGAATAGCAGTCTCTAAAACAAACAGGATTACAGGAAAATACAGGAAAATACAGGAAATAAGTTCAAATCCTCAGAAATGTACCGAAAAGAATAACGAGACAGAAAAATCACAAAAAAAATCAATAAAATACAAAAAAATGATATTGACTACAAGACTCCAAAATATTACAGAAACAAAAAAATACAATAAATCGACAAAGACACCACACAATAGAAGTAATGAAGAGGAAATCCATCAACACATCAACACATCATCAAGTCACTCACAACTGTTTCCCTGAGCGACACACAAACAAGGTGGTGGGCGAGTAAGCAGCTTCTGGGGGCGGGATCCATGGTAACCAATACACCAACATGAGTTTATTTGTTGTTTTGAAGTGAAGGCAAAGCAACACTCTTCACTCTGCTGACACTGAGCTGCTGTTGCTGGAGGGATGAGTGAGAAGCTATAAATGATGGTTGGTGGTGATACTATTACTGCTACTATTACTACTGTTATTACTGCTACTACTGCTATTACTACTACTACTACTACTACTACTACTACTACTACTACTGCTACTACTGCTGTTACTACCACTACTACCACTACCTACTACTGCTACTACCACCACTGCTGCTACCACTGCTGCCACTGCACTGCACTGCTGCTACTGCTGCTGCCACCACCACCACCACCACCACCACCACCACCACCACTGCACCACCACCACCACCACCACCACCACCACTGCTGCACCACCACCACCACCACCACCACCACTGCCACTGCACCACCACTGCTGCCACTGCTGCTACTGCTGCTACTGCTACTGCTATTATTATTACTACTACTACTACTACTACTACTACTACTACTACTACTACTACTACTACTACTACTACTACTACTACTACTACTACTAAACCTTCGTACATACTCTACTGAAGAATAGCAATTACGCTTCTTTTCTATATCTTCTTTTTCTTCTTCTTTTAACAACTTCCCGGCGGCATGGCAGATGAGCGAACTACCAAATAAAAAATGGTCTATATATAGACGCTACCGACTTTCATCCATACGTCTATATATAGTTTCCCCCGCAAGTGGTTACTCCTGATTGACATCTATATAAAGACTCTGCCGCAAAACTGAGCAAGTGACATTTATTTATAGACTCTGCCGGAAAACTAAACTAACAATTGAATCTCTATGAAAGTGTTGTTTGTGTTTGATTGGTGATAATATATGTCAATATGCTTGTAGGAATGTTTTAGTTATAGTAAAATGAGAACAAGCGTCTATATATTGACGATCCGACAAAAAGTTAAGCTTTCGAAACGTCTATATATAGATCCTCCGCCGGGAAGGGGTTAATAATGATTCGAAGACCTTTTAACCACAAAATAAACGGAAAAAAAAGGAAAATGAAATAAAATATGGTAATGACGATAGTGAAATAGAGTTAACAAAAGAAAAGAACCAGAAGAGCAGTAACACCAAGAACCACACCAAGAACCACCACGAGCCACCATGGAGAACAAATCACACACTAACACACCAAGTGAAAATTTTCCCTGACCTCTGCCGTCCATGTATCACTCAAGCCCCGACACACTCTGGCCTTTCCTATGAGACTTCATTTTTCCCTGACTGCTGCTGTGGGCGTACCGGGAGCCGTGGAAACAGAAGGACCTTTGAGAAGTGTTACTATAAAAGACTGCAGGCGTCAGCACAGAGCGGGCGCGAAAGTTGTTAATAATATCACGAGGGAGCAAAATCTTGGGGCAATAAAAAGAGCTATAGAGGGAACGAGGTGAGCAGAATGTGAATACCGAAGTCCATCCTCTCTAAAGGGACAGAGGGACAGAAAAAGTGAATGTTTATATTGAAGGGGTGTTTAGAAATGGTAGATTCAAGCATAATGGAATACAAAGGCAAGGATGACTGTAGATTAATATTTGGTTTTTAAAAAGGATGTTTGTGATGAAGTTAATATTTTAATCTTAAGTAAGAGGCTTAATTTAACACAGACAAAAATTCTCCCACCCACCCATACACAAACACACACACACACACACACACACACACACACACACACACACACACACACACACACACACACTAAATAGATCAAAACTAAGCAAAACCACACACACGCACACACACAAAAAAATACTACAAGACAAAACTAGCACATAAAGAGAGATGTCCATAGAGAAAACGGGAAATACACACAGAAAACGAGGTGCTGCATTATCCCTGCCTGCTGATTGGCAAGATAATGCGAGATAAAAGCCTCCCAAAGTGAATTTCGCGTCAAACGTTCGAGTCAATTAGCTAAATATGGTGAGTCTGATTCTCGCACTGTCTCTGGGTGGTGGTGGTGATGGTGGTGGTGGCAGTGGTGGTGGTGGTGGTAGTGAGACAAGTTGGCTAGTTTGTATGTATCATAGGTCACAGGTATCTAAGTAAGGTAAAGTGGAATAATTTACTTGAGAGAGAGAGAGAGAGAGAGAGAGAGAGAGAGAGAGAGAGAGAGAGAGAGAGAGAGAGAGAGAGAGAACAAAGGGACCTTATAGAAGAGAAAAAGTGATCTATTCAGAATCACGATTAAAAATAAGTGAGAAAGTAAAAAAAACTACGATATTTAACTTTGTACATTATTCTGTCTTAAAAGTGTGTGTGTGTGTGTGTGTGTGTGTGTGTGTGTGTGTGTGTGTGTGTGTGTGTGTGTGTGTGTGTGTGTGTGTGTGTGTGTGTGTGTGTAGCAAACAGATATGGATGGAAAGTGGATAGATAAAAATAAGTAGATAGGTAGATAGTCAGTCATTCAGTCAGTCAGCCAGCCAGTTAGTCATTTTGTTTGTGTGTTGGATAGGTAAGTGGATAAAGAGATAAGTGGATAAATAGACAGGTAAGTGGATAGATGGATAGGTAAGTGGATAAATAGACAGGTAAGTGGATAAATAGATAGGTAAGTGGATAAATAGATAGGTAAGTGGCTGGATAGGTAAGTGGATAGATAGATAGGTAAGTGGATAAATAGACAGGTAAGTGGATAAATGGATAGGTAAGTGGATAAATGGATAGGAAGGATTATTAAGTCAGGAAGTGAGGTAAGATGGGTGGAAAGGTAAGGCCCACTAGGAAAGACCTACTGAAAAAAAACATTAAAAAAGGTCCACTAGGAAAAAAGACCCCCGTAAAAAAGATCCATTAGAAAAAAGACCCACTAAAAAGACCCACTAGAAAAAAAGACCCACTAGAAAAAGACCCACTAGAAAAAAGACCTACTAAAAAGACCCACTAGAAAAAAGACCCACTAGAAAAAGACCCACTAGAAAGACCCACTAGAAAAAGACCCACTAGAAAGACCCACTAGAAAAAAGACCCACTAGAAAAAGACCCACTAGAAAAAAGACCCACTAGAAAAAGACCCACTAGAAAAAAAAAGACCCACTAGAAAAAGACCCACTAGAAAAAGACCCACTAGAAAAAAGACCCACTAGAAAGAAAAAACTAGAAAGACCCACTAGAAAAAAGACCCCCTAAAAAGACCCACTGGAAAAGTCCCACCAGAAAAAAGACCCACTAGAATAAAGACCCACTAGAAAGACCCACTAAAAAAGACCCACTAAAAAAATACCCACTAGAAAAAAGACCCACTAGAAAGACCCACTAAAAAAGACCCACTAGAAAAAAGACCCACTAGAAAAAAGACCCACTAGAAAAGACCCACTAGAAAAAAGACCCACTAGAAAAAAGACCCACTAGAAAAAGACCCACTAGAAAAAGACCCACTAAAAAGACCCACTAGAAAAAAACCCACTAGAAAAAAGACCCACTAAAAAGACCCACTAGAAAAAAATACCCACTAGAAAAAAGACCCACTAGAAAAAACCCAAAAAAGACCCACTAAAAAAGACCCACTAAAAAAAGACTCAATAGAAAAAAGACCCACTAGAAAAAAGACCCACTAAAAAGACCCACTAAAAAGACCCACTAAAAAAGACCTACTGGGAAAAAGGTCCACTGAAAAGGCCCAATATGGTACAGTACTAATCCGTTTTAACTATTCTATCTCATCAATGTAACTCTAACATATAAAAACCCTTCAATTAGTAAACAAGCACATGGTTGGATAAATTTACCCTACCTTATCTTGAACATTGCCAAGAGTCACAAGCCGTCCACAATTCACGAGAGGCGGCAATGGAAGGCTGTACTCGGTCTCAAACTACTCGTCAGGGCTCCTATTCTCAAAGATTTGTGCTCCTTCGATTAGTAAACAAGCACGTGGATGGATAAATTTACCCTACCTTATTTTTAACATTGCCAAGAATCACAAGCCGTCCATAATACACGAGAGGCAGCAATGGAAGGCTGTCCTCGGTCTCAAACTACTCGTCAGGGCTCCTATTCTCAAAGATTTCTGCTCCTTCGATTAGTAAACAAGCACATGGTTGGATAAATTTACCCTACCTTATCTTGAACATTGCCAAGAGTCACAAGCCGTCCATAATTCACGAGAGGCAGCAATGGAAGGCTGTCCTCGGTCTCAAACTATTCGTCAGGGCTCCTATTCTCAAAGACTTCTGCTCCTTCGATTAGTAAACAAGCACGTGGATGGATAAATTTACCCTACATTATCTTGAACATTGCCAAGAGTAACAAGCCGTCCACAATTCACGAGAGGCGGCAATGGAAGGCTGTCCTCGGTCTCAAACGCCAGGGCTCCTATTCTCAAAGACTTCTGTCCCTCACGTTCACTATTTCAAAAGGCTTTATTTAAATATACACAAGTTTTAAGGTGTTTTTACGGTCCTTGCGGGAGATTGACAAGATTTCTACTTTACTAACTAGGGAAACACTTTTGAAAATCCCGCTAATAATCTCTGTGGCATTTAAAATAGTTGTGATAAGAGAGCAAAAGCGTTTCTGAATACGGACCCAGACACCCTTGGCTACAAATATTTTACATGAATGGGAGATGAACGGCGATGCTTTCCTATCTTTTTTCTCATTTTTTCTCTTTATCACGTGATATTTTCTCTATTTTCTCTGAGATTAATATTTTTATTCTTTTCTCAAGGTCATAGTTTTTTTTTTTTTATGTAAGAGTGGAACAACTGGCCAAGAGCAACATTAAACAAAAAAGAAGGCCCACTTAGTTGCTAGATCCCTTGCAGGTCCGAGAGAGTTAGTCAAAACAAGGGATAAATGTCTTGAAACCTCCTTCTTAAATGAAGTCGTCATAGGAAGTTGGAAATACAGAACCAGGTAGGGAGTTCTTAAGCTTAGCAGGTTCTATTTTCCCTCCAGGATGTGATTCTTTCTTTCTTTATCTTTTCCTTCTCCACATCATGAGTTTGGTTTGCTGAAGAATAATTGATAAGGTGATGAAGAAGATTGGTGACTTGATTGGTTCTATTCTTCATGCTACTCTTCTCAGTTTTCATTCTTTTAGCACTCATTCTTTTTCTTCTTGATGCTTTCCCATGTTACTGGACGTCATCATTTTTTTTTTTTTTTTTTTTTTTCTTCTTCCAGCACCTCATCTCCGTCCGCAATCTGCTTCATCTTCCTCCGAACTCTCTCTCTCTCTCTCTCTCTCTCCCTTCAGACATCTCTTCATTCTTCCCATTTCCTCCTCGCTCCTTCCACACAAATGCGTCTTTCATCTCTCCTTCCTCTCCACCTTTTCTCTCCTCCCGTTCGTCTTCCTTCCCTCCTCCTCCTCTTTACCATCCTTCCTTCCCTCCTGTGTGTTTTATTTCATTAATTTCACTTCCGTCCGCTGAAAATCAACACTAAAAACACAAACGTACATTCAGTTCTTTACAATATCAAGGTTTTCACTTTAAAAATACAAGAAAATATGGGAAATTATGTGTGTGCTGGGAAGGTTAAGCAGAAATAGACTCACACATACATACACCCATACACACAATGCCTAAAACACTTAGGGTTCTTTACAAAATCGAGGTTTCCAATCAAAATAATAGGTGATGTTGGCATTATTTTTCAAAGTCGACAGAAATGAGGAGCTTGGTTCGTAATAGTGTTTCTGCTATTGATAACGTAAAAATCATGTTAATATGTTAAGAGAAGCATTATTTTACTCTTAAAAACCCATGTAACTGAAACAAAGGTCTTTTAATAAATAAAGCTTATGTGACTACCATTTCTCAAAGTCCACTGATATGAGGAGCTTCGTTCGTGAGTGTATTTTTGCTATATATAAAGCAGAAATCATGTTAATCTGTCACAAGAATTATAAAAAAATTCTTAAAAACCTCTACCTCTATTTTTAATAGTCAACAAAAATGAGGAAATTTGTTCATAAGCGTGCTTTTGCTATTGATAAATCGGAAATCATGTTAATTTGTCAAGAGAACCATCAAACTACCCTTAAAACCCAAGTGACTGAAACAGGAGTCATTTAAAATCATTAGTTATGTTTCCATTTTTTTCAGTCAAAAGAAATGATGAGGTTGGTTCGTAGAAGTGTTTCTGCTATTAATAAACAAAAAAAATCATGTTAATCTGTTACTAAAAGCATCACTCTACTACTAAAAACTCAAGTGACTGAAACAAGGTCTTTTAGAAAATATAGATTATGTGGCTCATATTTTCAAGATCTATAGATAAAAAGAGTCGCGTTCGTAAGAGTATTTTTGCTATACATAAAGTAAAGTGTTTTTGCTACTGATAAGTTGAAAATAATGTTAATTTTTATAAAAAGAAACACTAAACTATCCTTAAAAAACAAGTGACTGAAACAGAAGTCTTTTGAAAATACATGAGAAAATATAAGAGACTGTGAGTATACCATGAAAAAATGCTCATACACACACACACACACACACACACACACACACACACACACACACACACACACACACACACACACACACACACACACACACACACACACACACACACACACACACACACACACACACACACACACACACACAATTCCTTACAAAATCAAGGTTTCTACTTAAAAATACATAAAAAAAAGATAGGAAATAGTGGATGTACTAAACAAAAATAAACACACACACACTCACACACACACACACACACACACACACACACACACACACACACACACACACACACACACACACACACACACACACAATTCCTTACAAAATCAAGGTTTCTACTTAAAAATACATAAAAAAAAGATAGGAAATAGTGGATGTACTAAACAAAAATAAACACACACACACACACACCACACACACACACACACACACACACACACACCCACCCACACACACACACACACACACAGACACACAGCACCAAAAGAAGTTCCCAAGTTCAAAGAGAGGAAATGTATTGTCTTGTATTGTGTCCCTGACTTAAAAAGAAGGAAATACATGTAGTCTCCCCCTTCCCTTATGTTTAATTACGGAAATTTTTACACCCAATGAGTTCCCATTTTACCGTTTGGAGTCTTGGGAGCGTGAACCAAGAGAGAGGGAGAGGTGAAAAAAAAGCGAGGGACAGAGAGGAGGTCGGTCTGATTGTTGTCAAAGAATGAGCGCTTTTTTTAATGGGTTTGTTTTTGTAGTTTTGTGAGTGGCTTTCTTTGTCTTCCAGTATGGGCGAGGATACTGGGGGAGGTCCGTTTATCGCTGTTTGTTGGTGTTCGTCGCTGTTCGTTGCTGTCCACCTGTAATGTCTGTGTTGGGGTTCATTTTCTTTACCAGAGAGAGAGAGAGAGAGAGAGAGAGAGAGAGAAAGATACAGCCCCTATCCCCATGAGTCTCCATTTATCAGCGAACCTAACTGAAAATACTTATTTCCCTGTAATCCTTAATGCAGTGTGTTACGGGATGGCTGGTTCTCACTCACAAACAAGGTCATCCACACACACACACACACACACACACACACACACACACAGGAGTGACAGGAAGCTGGGAAATAAAGGGGAGGGAAATAATATAGTCAGAAATATGAAAGAAACATTTGCTAGCGACCGAGAGAGAGAGAGAGAGAGAGAGAGAGAGAGAGAGAGAGAGAGAGAGAGAGAGAGAGAGAGAGAGAGACCGTACAAAAGATCACCATAGACAAACATCACATCATTTTTCTTTCTTTGATATCAGTAAGACCATCACATACTATTCTCTTCAAACTACTTACAGAAACTACTATGGGTTCTTTCTCTCTCTCTAATTAATCTTTCTTTTCCTCTCCTGGTGTTTTTTTTTCTCTCCTGTTTCTTTTTCTCTCTTCTAGTTCCTTTTTTTTTTATCTCCTGCTTCTTTATTTCTGTCTATTTTACTTGTTCTTTCTCTCCTAGTTGTTCTTTCTCTCTCTCTCTCTCTCTCTCTCTCTCCTAGTTATTATTTCTCATTTTCTCTTTTTTTTCTTTCCTAATATTTCTTTTCTTTCTTATTTGTTCTTTTTTCCTCTAATTGTTTTTTCTCTTCCAGTTGATCTTTTTCCTAGTTATTTTTATTCTTCTCCTTGTTCTTCCTCTCTCTTCTTGTTCTGTCTTCTTCCTAGTTCTTTGTTTTCTCTCGTTATTCTTTGTCTAGCTTGTTTGTTGATATTTCTCTCTCTCTCTCTTAGTTCTTCTTTGTGTTTCTCATATTTATTCTTTCTCTCTTCTTCATGTTCTTTCTATTCTTGTCCTTATTCTCTCCTAGTTGTCCTTCCTCTCTTTCTTTCATTCTTTCATATTCCTCTTTCTCTCTTCACTGAAATGGTAATGCGTCTTCACGCGTAGAAATTAAAATGTGGATATATTTAGCTTATAATTCCTATTCTTTCATGTTGTTTTGATATGAATACAAAACAATTGTGTGCACAGGGCCATGTATTTCTTTATGTATATTTGTATTCACGCGTAGAAATGAAAATGTACAGC
The DNA here is from genome assembly GCF_017591435.1 of Portunus trituberculatus. Classification (NCBI taxonomy): domain Eukaryota; kingdom Metazoa; phylum Arthropoda; class Malacostraca; order Decapoda; family Portunidae; genus Portunus; species Portunus trituberculatus. Next base: position 11,741,422 of record NC_059283.1, on the reverse strand, counting down.
TATTTAGGTCTTATTTCCTTTTATGCTGTTGTTTTGATATGAATAAAGAAACAATCGTATGCACACGATCATGTATTTCTTCATGTATATATGTATGTTAGTAGAAAATGTTGAGTAATTGCACAAATGATATTTTTTTCAATGATGCACTAAAAGTAGAAAGCCAAATAAATGTATGTGTGTATATGTATGTATATATATGTACGTAAGTATGTATGTATGTATGTGTGTGTGTAGTATGTATGAGTGTATTAGTACGTTTTAATTTGATGCACGTATGATTTGATGGTGTGGATGAAACAGTAAAGCAAAACAAACAAACACACACAAAAAAAAAAACACACAGCAAACACACGCAGCACTGATTGGGATGCGCACAAAGGAGTGATGTTTAGTGCGTCACGGAAAAATGAATTGAAAAAAAAAAACTGTAAAAAGAAGGAAAAATATGAAAAAAATCAGAAAAATAGTCAAAAGAATGAAAACCCCCAAAACAAAGTGTCTGTCCTTGAAAATGAAAATGAGTAAAAATGAGTGAAGGACAAAAGAGGATGGCATAAAACGTATTTACAACTAGAAAACGGAGAGATGTGACACGTGAGGCGACAGAATGGCAACTCATACATGGTGAAAGTGATCAGCAACACACTCACGGTGGAAAATGCAATAGAAAAGAGAATAAAAAAAAAATGATAGTAAACTTACTTCAGAAATTCAATAAAAATGGGAGAAATGAAAATAAATGAATAAATAGATAATTAAATAGTTAAGAAAAAAAAGCGGATTAGGCAAAAGAGCAAAGGATATGGAATACTGAAAAGCAAGAAAATGAAACGAAAACAATGAGGAAACTGAAAAAAATAGGAGGAGGAGGAGGAGGAGGAGGAAGAGGAGGAGGAGGAGGAGGAGGAGGAGGAGGAGGAGGAGGAGGAGGAGGAGGACGAGGACGACGACGACGACGATGAAGAGGAGAAGGAGGAGGAGGAAGAAGACGACGATGAAGATGAGGAAGAGGAGAAGGAGAAGGAGGTAAAGGAGGAGAAGGAGGATGAGGACAAGGATGAGAGGAGGAGGAGGAAGAGGAAGTAGGGAAAGAAAAGGTAGGAAAAGGAATGTTAGGGAGGAAGAAGGTAAAAATAAACACTTCTTACTTTTTAACGAGGCAGAGTAATGAAATATGTCTCATGTCTTATTTTGTTCCTTTCTTTATTATCATTTTTTGTATTTCTTCATGTTATTTTGTATTTTTTTCCTCTTCCGTTTTTATATTTTCTCTTCTTTCTCATTTTGTTTTATTTCTTTTTTCTTTATCTTGTTCCCTGTTCTGCTTTTATCTTGTTCCGTTAATTCTGTGTTTTTTTTTCTTTTCCTTTATTTTCTTACTTCTTTCATTTTGTTAGTTCTTTTCTAGTTCTGTTTTATCTTATTTTCCTCTTCAAATTCTGTTTATTTACATGTTTTCTTCATTTTTTCTTTTGTTATAATCTTTTCTTGTATTTCTTCATATTTTTTTCTTCATTTTTTGTATTTTCTTTTTTTTTCTCATTTTGTTTTAGTTCTTTTTTCTTTATCTTGTTCCCTCTTCTACTTTTATCTTGTTCCGTTAATTCCGTGTTTTTTTCTTTTCTTTTCTATATTTTCTTACTTCTTTCATTTTGTTAGTTCTCTTTCTAGTTCTGTTTTATCTTATTTTCCTCTTCCATTTCTGTTTATTTACCTTTTTCTTCACTTTTTCCTTGTGTCATGTTTGCTATTCTTCACATTTATTTATCTTTCTCTTTACCTATTGCGTTTATTCTCTCTCTCTCTCTCTCTCTCTCTCTCTCTCTCTCTCTCTCTCTCTTTTTGTTCTCTTTTCTCTTCATTCTCTTTCTTTTAACTCTTTATTCCTCCCCTTTTCATGTTTTGCTAATTTCCTTTATACTACTAATTTCATTTTCTTTTTGTATTAATTCTTTTTATGATTTTTGTCACTCTCTTTTCTGTTCATTCTCTTTGTTTTAACCTCCTCCCTTTATCAGCTTTTCTATTTTGCTAGACTTTATTTATATTGTATCATTTCTTTTTATTTCAATTTTTTCTTGCTTGTCTTTATTTTCTTTTGTTTCTTCTATTCCCTTTGTATTTCGCACTTGTCTTTATTACGTTCTCTCGTTTTCATCCTTTTCTTTACTCCTGCTTTTTGTCTTTATTTCTCTCAATTATCAATAAATATCTTGCCTCCCTTAGTCTCTTTTCCAGCTACATATCTTTCACAAATTACTATCATTTTATCTACACCTTGCTATTATTTCTCTTTCTGATTGTTGCTTCGATTTCTCTATATTCTGTGTCTCATTTAGTTATCCAGTGCTTTCCCTTTCCTCTTTCCCGGTTTTCATTTATTCAGTCCTTTTCTGTTATTCTGCGTTCTCGTTTTCTCTTTTCCCAATTATAATTTTGAGGTTGGTCTTTTTTATTTTTTTTATTTATGATTTTTAGTTTTTATTATGCAATGATTTTTTTCGTTTGGTTGAATATTTTTAAAAGTTCTGTTTATTGTTTTTAATGTGTAGTTATTGTTTCTGCTTCTTTCCTTGTTGTTTTTTTTATTTATTTAAGCACGAAGGCCAGCTAAGGAAGGAAGAAATGCATAAATGATAATAAAACAGCTTGCTAAGATTGCCACTCGTAAATGAGAAGAAGGAAAAAATGAAGAGAATAAAAATGTCTAAAGGAGAAGCTGGTGAATTATTTCCATCCCCTTTCCATCTTGTATACACTGTCCCGAGATCAATGCAACTCCTAGGAAGCTTTGACCAAAAACCTGGATATGAGAACACTACTTTAAACATTGACGAAATACTTGACACTGGCTCGTGACATTCAGGCAAATCAATGGAGAGAAAAACACATAAGAGAATTCACGTTTTTAACTCAGATTTAAAGGATTTTTTAAATAGATCAATTTTTACCAATCGTTTTTCATCTTTTTTGTTCCCTAATTAACACTGAACAGAAGCACTTTTTGTTGAAACAGTAGGAAAGAAAGTGACTGCAATACCTTCAATAAAAATGCAAGGCGAAAAAAATAAAAGTGGCGGGAAAAATTATGAAACAAAAAAGTATTCTGGTGTTGAGGTGGAAAAAGCTAAAAAAAAGAAAAGAAAAAAAAAAGAACCATGATTTCTATAGTAACCCGGTGAATCGAGCCTCTCCCAACAGGTGTGGTGAAGGTGGGGAACGAGAAACATGATTTTTCCAGTAACGAGGAGGAAATTCTCTCTTTCCCCCCTCCTCTCTCTCTCTCTCTCTCTCTCTCTCTCTCTCTCTCTCTCTCTCTCTGCAATTACCAAGGTGCGCAATATGCAAGTGGAATGAAGCTGTCTACTCGATCTGGAGAGAGAGAGAGAGAGAGAGAGAGAGAGAGAGAGAGAGAGAGAGAGAGAGAGAGAGAGAGAGAGAGAGAGAGAGAGAGAGAGAGAGAGAGAGAGAGAGAGAGAGAGAGAGAGAGAGGGGTCAGGTTAGCCAGTATTGGCCCAACCCCATGTGTGTGTGTGTGTGTGTGTGTGTGTGTGTGTGTGTGTGTGTGTGTGTGTGTGTGTGTGTGTGTGTGTGTGTGTGTGTGTGTGTGTGTGTGTGCGTGCGTATATGTGTAGATGAATACGTGCGTAGAGGGCTCATAACAAGAGAACTTCATGTGAACGACGGAACATTCGTGGCTGTAAATGTTTGTTCCTGTATGTGTGTGTGTGTGTGTGTGTGTGTGTGTGTGTGTGTGTGTGTGTGTGTGTGTGTGTGTGTGTGTGTGTGTGTGGCGACAAGCTAATGATGTGGCGGGTTCCTCATCTTGCCTTCAACATTAGCAGCGGAAATTTGCACATTATTGCCTGCTTGCCGAATCTGTCGCTAAGTTTGTTCAATTTACAAGCAAATCAGTCAGGAATTGGACCCACAGAGAGAGAGAGAGAGAGAGAGAGAGAGAGAGAGAGAGAGAGAGAGAGAGAGAGAGAGAGAGAGAGAGAGAGAGTAGAGAGTAGTAGTAGTACTAGTAGCAGTAGTAGTAGTCGTAGTAGTAGAAGAATTAGTAGCAGTTGTAGTAGTAGTAGCAGCAGTAGTCGTAGTAGTAGTAGTAGTAGTAGTAGTAGTAGTAGTAGTAGTAGTAGTAGTAGTAGTAGTAGTAGTAGTAGTAGTAGTAGTAGTAGTAGTAGTAGTAGTAGTAGTAGTAGTAGTAGTAGTAGTAGTAGTAGTAGTAGTAGTAGTAGCAAGGCGTATCGGGAAAGAAAATAAAAAGAGGCGAGGAAGGGAAGGGCGTGAAAATTAAAATGGAAAGAGAAATAATGTAATAAATGGGGGAAAATTAATAGGAGGGAGAGCACGACGTAACACAAGATAATGTTCTTCTGTATAAATTATGTTTAAAAAAAAAAAAAAAAAGAGAGAGAGAGAGAGAGAGAGAGAGAGAGAGAGAGAGAGAGAGAGAGAGAGAGAGAGAGAGAGAGAGAGAGAGAGAGACACACACACACAAAGACACAGAAAATACCACTATTCTACTCTTAACAGTCACCATTACAGCTCTCCTCCTCTGAACCAAGGACACACAAGCTTCAGAACTCGTATTTGCATTGTACCTGCCTTTATATAGGAACGGGGACTGTGAGACCAACAGGTGGGCTTCGTAGAGATAGTTACCTGCATAAAGAACACCTCACTCGCACACAGGTAAACTTATAAAGGCAAACGCAGGCGAAAGGAATAATTCTCACCTGACCTTCACCTGCATGTCTGTTCTGAGGAGTGTTTCTGGGTAGCACAGGTGTGTCAGGGAGAGAAGAGAACGTAAGAGCATCAGTATCGAGGAAGGTTTCAGTCAGTAAGGTTAAATGTTTCTATTCCTTCTCGTATTACTCTATAAGTCTGTTTTTAAGGGTCACATTTAGTTAGGATTTAAAAGTTGTTCCTCCCTTTTTTTTAACATGAAAGGGGAAAATGTGGTCAAGCGTGAAAGGTTAAACAAGAAAAGCCCACTTAGATGGCAATTTTTAAGCAGTTGCGAGAGAGAGTTAGTAAAAAGAATGGGATAGATGTCTTGAAATCTCCCTCTTTAATGAGTTAAAGTGCGTTACTTTTTGCTAAATTATCATTGAAATAAAAAAAAAACATCATTAGGAATTTGTATTATGTTATGTCACAAATCTTCGTTACTTATGAAAATGCCCTTGAAAACTGGAGTACATTCTACAAAATAAATTCGAACATTCGCTAAAATCACTAAAAAATTACTTAAAATCTCCAAAAGCCACGAAACTTTCTTTAAAACCAGAAAAGCAATATCTGTTTTTAAGGGTCACATTTAGTTAGGATTTAAAAGTTGTTCCTCCCTTTTTTTTAACATGAAAGGGGAAAATGTGGTCAAGCGTGAAAGGTTAAACAAGAAAAGCCCACTTAGATGGCAATTTTTAAGCAGTTGCGAGAGAGAGTTAGTAAAAAGAATGGGATAGATGTCTTGAAATCTCCCTCTTTAATGAGTTAAAGTGCGTTACTTTTTGCTAAATTATCATTGAAATAAAAAAAAAACATCATTAGGAATTTGTATTATGTTATGTCACAAATCTTCGTTACTTATGAAAATGCCCTTGAAAACTGGAGTACATTCTACAAAATAAATTCGAACATTCGCTAAAATCACTAAAAAATTACTTAAAATCTCCAAAAGCCACGAAACTTTCTTTAAAACCAGAAAAGCAATATGTGAAACTCTAATGAAATCTAATGAAAATCAAGAAATGAACACTAGGATAATAGAAAAAAAACTTCCTTCTAAACTTTTTATATTCTATCAGTTCAAGGAATTTATCCTTTTTTTCTTGGTTAACTGTCTCGGACCTGCAACGAGACTGGCCACTTAGTGAATGTTTTTCTTCGTTTTATGTTCCCTTGGCCAGCTGTCCCCTCTTAGATAAATGAGTTAAACTTACTCCAAGGCCTGAAACTTCACTAAAAACACACAAAAAAACTATTTAGACCTTCAGAAATCACACATAAGTCACTTAAAATAAACCCAAAGCAAGAAACACTCAACAAAACCACACAAAAAACTTTAAAACACAAAAAATGAAAAAAAAAACACCCACGAACCAATTTGAAAGTAGCATAAACCAAGAAACATTTAAGAACACGTGTAGCATTTCGTCAGGTAGCGAAGGGGTTGCCTGGCGCGAAGGAGCGTGACAGGTAAGTGACGTTACGATGACAGGTAGGAAAAGTAAGGTAAAGCAGGTAATGGGGCACGCTGGAGGCTCATGTTGGGGTGTGTGTGTGTGGAGAAAGTGAGTGGAAATAAAGGAGCTTGTGGAAATGGGAATATACAAGTTCCCTGGAATAAGGAGGAAGTAAAGAGGCCATGGTGAGGAAAGAAAAGCGTGTATGTGTGTGTTTGTGTGTGTGTGTGTGTGTGTGTGTGTGTGTGTGCGTGGGAAAGTGTGAGGTGAAATTGGATACAGTAAAAATGGAATACGTTTAAAAAGAGAGAAAAAGGGAAAAAAAATGAACTCCAAAGGAAAATAATACTGAAGAAATGCAGAGTGATGGGCAGCCTTCCAAAACAGGAATATATTTTTTTTCTGAACGTAAACTGTTGCATTCAAACTTTTTTTTATATAGCTTCATCTGTTTCCGGCTCATCCCACAACGCCGCTACAGCTGAATAACTTTTTTTCATGGAGAGAGAGAGAGAGAGAGAGAGAGAGAGAGAGAGAGAGAGAGAGAGAGAGAGAGAGAGAGACCATACGTGCTTGTGTTTGAATATGCGTTCTTTTGTGTGTGTGTGTGTGTGTGTGTGTGTGTGTGTGTGTGTGTGTGTGTGTGTGTGTGTGTGTGTGTGTGTGTGTGTGTGTGTGTGTAATACAGTAAGTATTAGGTTAATGGAGTTAGTGAGCTACATGCAGACACTAGTTTACATAATTTAATGCGACACTCACTCATTTTATCACTCTCTCTCTCTCTCTCTCTCTCTTTCTGGTAATCGTCATCACACCTCCAGTTCTTCGTCTTTTTTGACCCACAAGGAAGAAATCGAATGAGAGATCCAATAATTACTTCGCTGTGTTATCCCTTTCCCTGATTACTCTCTCTCTCTCTCTCTCTCTCTCTCTCTCTCTCTCTCTGTCACGCTAGAGTTGAGATAATCCTTCAGTAACGGTGATGGTTTGTCCTTCTCGGAGTAAAAGAGTTTATTGATTTTTGTCACGGTGTGTGTGTGTGTGTGTGTGTGTGTGTGTGTGTGTGTGTGTGTGTGTGTGTGTGTGTGTGTGTGTGTGTGTGTGTGTGTAGAGGAGTAGTAGTAGGAGAAATAGAGGCAGAAAAAGCTGGGGCAGTAAAGATAAAATACGAGGTGAGAGGAACAATGTAAAAGGAGACGTAAGAGAGAAAGAGTAGGAATAAAGTAGCTAAGAGAAAGGAAAAAAAAAATGAAACCTAAAAACATAAATAAAAATAAGTTAATACAAATTTCAACTCCTTAATTTCCAAAGACTTAAAAATCCAAGATAAAATTTTCCACATATAAAACTTTCAAATTTCCAGGTAGTGAATCATTCAGGCTCAAAGTTTCCAGGTTTCCAGAATTCACGGCTAGTCTATTCCGTGACACAAATAACCCTGACTTGAAACTTCCCGCCCCCTTAATAGCGCGTGGTCAGGTAAGGTCAGGTAAGGCATGAGGAATGGAACTAATTATTTTCCTGTCTCCTAATGCACCAATGACACGAGAATAGGGAGAATCTCGGCCAAAATCTGATTGCTAACAGGAGAAAGAATAACTACATAGGCTGAATAAAAGATACGTATAACATAGAAAAAAAAGGGAAAATAGGAAATATGTCTTAGTTAAATCTGTCACATTTTGGTAAGGAAAAGCTAAACAGAAAAGATATTACCCACAGGAGAATGAATAACTACACAAAGGAAAACAGAAAAAAAGAAGAAAAATAGTAAAAATATCAGATGAAAATTATTGACTATGTACGCTCAATATAAGACACAGAGAAAAATAGAAAAAAAGAAGGAAAATAGTGAAGAAATCTTGCAAATCTGTTTCATATTAATATTGAAAATCTCAGCCAAAAAAAAAATTAGCTATAGGACAATAACTACCTAGACTGAATATAAGACACACAGAAAAAAGAAAAGAAAAGAAGGAAAATCGTAAACATATCTTGGCAAATCCGTTTCATATTAGTATTGAAAACCTAAAAAAAAAAGTAATATCACTCAGATGAAAATTAATAACAATGAAAGCTGAATATGACACGTAGAAAAATAGAAAAAAAAATAGGTAAAATAGTAAACATATTTTGGCAAATCTGTCACATTTTAGACAGGAAAATGTCAACCACACGAGAATAAATAAATATGTAAATTGAATATAAGATAGACAAAGACAAAAAAAAAAAAAAAGAAAATTGTACATATATCTTGATTAAATCTCTTACATTTTAGTAGTGAAAACCTGAGCAAAAAAATTATTACCAACAGGAAAATGAGTAACTACAAAAACCAGATACGAGACACATGAAAATAAAAAAAAAGAACATTAAACATATCTTAGCAAATCTATTACACATTAGTAGAGAAGACCGTAGCCAAAATAACAACAGCAATGCATACAAGAGGAGAATAAACTGTAAAAGACACATATAAGACAGAGGACAAATACAAGACTAGAAAACAAGAAAAGGAGAAAAAAAATTTGCTTTAAAAGAAAATGCAAGCATGGGAAAACCTTAGCCACAGAAAAGGGAGGAGAATGTATAGACTTAAAAGACAAATATAAGGCAGAAGACAAATATAAGACTAGAAAAAATAAAAAAAGAGATAAAAAAAAATCATCTTATAAGAAACTGTTACCTGTAAGCATGGGAAAACCTCAACCACAGAAAAGAGACTCAAAAGACAGGAAGGAATATCTTGATTAATAACGCTTAGCCAGAGAAGAAGGATAATTAAACTGGATCTGCAGGGAGCAACGGTGATTAAAGAGAAGGGAAGAAAATGAGACAATGAGGAATACTTGAGCAAAATAAGTATCAAAGGAAATATTACGTAAAGATAGACATAAAAGAAAGGAAAGTATGTAAAAAACTGTGTTGTTTAAAGGTGAACCATAATTATGAACGTGAAGGTAAAAAGAATTAAAAATATAAAGGAAATATTGAAAAAAACAAGATCTAAAAAATATGTGAGGAAAAATGAATTAAAACTGATGAACGGGACGAAATACGAATAAAAAACCTGATTTAACGCCCAGTATTTACAGATTCGTAAAAAAAAAAAAAGATAAAAGGAGAAATAGCGAAAGAAAACAGGAACAATTAAAAGCACCATCAGACTCGTCAGTATTTACAGATTCGTAAGAAAAAAAAAGATGATAGGAGAAATAGCGAAAGAAAACAGGAAAGCCAAAAGCAGCATCAGACTCGTTGCTCCTTCCGAAACAGTTAATGATGAGGTACACTATAAGGAAAAAAAAATAAATAAATAAAAAATCATTCACACACGCACTACTTACAAATTTACATACAAAAAAATCACTTAGACACACAAAAAAAGACATCATACGAGAGAGAGAGAGAGAGAGAGAGAGAGAGAGAGAGAGAGAGAGAGAGAGAGAGAGAGAGAGAGAGAGAGAGAGAGAGAGAGAGAGAGAGAGAGAGAGTCCAGGCTAAAACACATAAAAGAAAACGGAAACAAAGAGTAAAGTAGTAAGAAAATATAGCGAATGAACAGAAAAATTAATTAAAAGACAAAATTATATAAGTCTATGCAAAAAAAATAAAAAAAAATTACGAAAGAAAACGGGAACAGAGAATAACGTGTCGAGAACCTAAATATAGTAAGTAACCAAGCAATTCATTAAAGACAAAATTATGGAAGTTTAAGAAAAAAAAAAAAATAGAAAACACGAAAGAAAATGGGAACAGAATAACGTTTGAGAATCTAAGTGTAGTGAATAAGCAAGCAATTCATTAAAGACAAAATTATGGAAGTCCAGGCAACAAAACACGAAAGAAAACGAGAAACAGAGAGTACCATGTCGAAGATTTAAATAGCAAGTCAGCAGCTGAAGAACCCCTTCAATACTGGGCCACACTTTTACCTTGAGATTTGAGTACGATAAGACCACTCGAGATAACGGTTCCCAAATGCCCAAACCAAACTCCTCCGTCCGAGCCCTTACATAATAGGGAAACCGGACGTAAAAAAAAAAAAAAAAAAAAAGAAAAGACCATTTTATTGATATTAGCAAGGTTCTATGAAGATCAGAAGGTTAGTGGTGCAGAATCTTCACTATTTTAATCCCCCTTGAGATTTTGAAGCTGTATAAAATCGCCTAATAGTAACCTGAATGAATATAAAGACGTGTCATGGTATCAAGGGGTTAAACACAGAATATTCTAAGTCCAGGCAACAAAACACAAAGGAAAAGAACAGAGAGTAAC
>NC_059283.1:11720944-11725944 GCF_017591435.1 Portunus trituberculatus | reverse complement strand
GTATTTCAGTCTCTCTCGCCCCGAACCACTGTAACTCTCCCGCCGTCACTGGCTTGATGTGCACCTCCAGCTTTTGTTACTGTGCGATTCCCGGCCACCTTGTCACCTTGTGTTCGTGGGTATGTCATAACACACACACACACACACACACACACACACACACACACACACACACACACACACACATACAGTAGATGCAGAGATGACAACTCAACTTTGGAACTTATTGTGTTTACTACAGCTAAAATGCATATGTGAGTACACACACACACACACACACACACACACACACACACACACACACACACACACACACACACACACACACACACACACACACACACACACACACACACACACACACACCTCTTCCTCCTCCTTTTGCTACTACTATTACTACTACTACCTACTACTACAACTTTAACACTACTACTACTACTGCTACTACTACTACTACTACTACTACTACTACTACTACTACTACTACTACTACTACTACTACTACTACTACTACTACTACTACTACTATCACCACTACCACCACCACCACTAGCACCAACACGAACACCATCTCCACTCATCTTAATCCCTTTCCCTCCTTCCATATCAGCTGTTCTGTTGTTCTGTATTGTTCTCCAGTATGCTGTGTCTCGGTAAACACTAACTGGACACATGCGTATTGGTGCCTGGTCCTGACACCCAACACACGCAACACAGCCCCGCCAGATGTACTGCTTGTGTATTCTGTTGAGTTGGTGTGTTAGACTACGTTAGATCAGTGTTACGGAGCTAAGGTACTGAAGATTTTGGTCGTAACTCAGGTATGCTTACTCTTCGTGCTTGTGTGATGGAGGGAGTGTTTCTTGTTGCTTCTTACCTGCTTCAAAGGGGTGTAGAGGAGGTAACATTAGTTTTTACGGGTGTTTTTAGGGTTGTAGTAATAGATTAACAATATTTCTATACTATTAAGGTAATAAATCTCGTTATCGTATGTGTGTGACGTAGGGAGTTAACTTGAACAGCTAATCACTTGCAGATTGAGGTAAGAAGTTGATTTTAAGGGTGTTTTTTTCTTTTTTTTCTTTTTTTTAGGATTCCGATAACGGGTTAACAATATTTCTATACTTTTAACTTGTTACGTGGTTATTTAGTTGCTTTAAAAGACTAGTTGATGTGGTACTCGTTCTTAAGGATGATTCTACAATTTAGTAACAGGTTAACAATATTTCTTCAGTTTTAACATGTTACGTGGGCATCTAGTTATCTTAAAAGCCTCTAGTTAGAGTGGCACTGGTTCTTAAGGATGGCTCTACAATTTAGTAAGGGTTTAACAACATTTCTACTGTTTTAACATATTACGTGGGCATCTAGTTACTTTAAAAGAGTCTAGTTGAAGTGGCACTTGTTCTAAAGAATGTTCCTACGATTTTAGTGACAGGTTAACAATATATCTTCAGTTTTAACACGTTACGAAGTCATTTAGTTATTTCAAAAGACTCTAGTTGAAGTGGTGCTAGTTCTTAAAGATGGTTCAGCAATTTAGCAACAAGTTAACAATATTTCTACAGTTTTAAAATGTTACGTGGGTATCTAGTTACTTTTAAAGAGTCTAGCTGAAGTGGCACTGGTTCTTAAGAATGGCTCTACAATTTAGTATCGGGTTAACGATAATTCTACACTATCAACACTATAAATACTCACTAGAATTTTGGTCCTCTCTATATTGCAACATCTGAGCAACATTCTAATCTTTTCATCTTGTTACCAAAAAACCCTCCGGCGAATATCACGTGCCATATTTGTCTCATATTTTTTGCTTCAATATTTTCAGGAGAGAAATTCCAAGTACTCGTAATTTTGGATCTGTTTTGGGACTCTTTGCTTTACTTGGCACTTTCCACCATTTCTGCTACTTCTGACGGGAACACCTCTTGTAACTTTTATGCAGGAGAGGAAACAGACTAAGGGCAACAAAAAATGGGAAAAGAAGGCTCACTGGGTTGCTAGGTAAGTACGTTGAATAATGTCAGCAGGTGTATGAGATGGCTATGGTGGTGGTGGTGGTGTTGGTGGTGGTGGTGGTGGAGAGTATGGTGAGCTGATGAGGGTGCGGTGTGGGAAGTCATGTGTAAAATGGAGCTTCAAAAAAAAAAAAAAAAAAAGAAAGAGAGAGAGAGAGAGAGAGAGAGAGAGAGAGAGAGAGAGAGAGAGAGAGAGAGAGAGAGAGAGAGAGAGAGAGAGAGAGAGAGAGAGAGAGAGAGAGAGAGAGAGAGAGAGAGAGAGAGAGAGAGAGAGAGAGAGAGAGAGAGAGAGAAAGAAAGGAAAAAAAAAATTCCTGGACACAACGGTACGAGGAAGAAAAATGTAATCAACTTTTCTACACATTTTTTTCCGCTACACTGATTTTACACCACCACCACCATCACCACCACCACCACCGCCACCACGACCCTAAGACCTGGAAGTTAGGCACATGGCTATCTCTTGACTTCCACAGCCGTTCCTTGACGTAATAGGTGTCTCATCGTCAATTATAAGAGCACATTTATCGGTACTCACTCCCTCTCATGTGGTTTCAATCGTTCATTTGAGGGTGAGAAGAGAAAAGGAGAGGAGAGGCGAGGATAGAGGAGAGGAGGGAGAGAGTGAAAGGGAAGGTAAGAAAGGGTGATAGGTGAGATAATACACACTTTCTCCCTTCTACTGCTTCCTTCAGGTCAAGAGGTTTAATGATGCTGTGTTTTTATTGTTTTATTTTTTCTTCTTTTTTCTTCTTTTTTATTTAATGTTCAGTTTCGTTTTTCTTTCACTTTTTCGTTTATATTTTCGTGTTGTGTTTTTGTAATGTGTTGTTTATTCTATCTGTTTTAATTAATTGTCTATTTTTTTCTGTTTCTATTATTCTTGTTATCTTTCTTATTCTTTCTACGTTTCTTATTATTCATTTTTTTGTTACTTGGTCCATTTTCTTCTGCTTTTCTTGGATTGTGAGCTGATAACCCCTTAATAATCTCTAATTCTTGTTATTCCATCTGTATCATCATTTCATATAATTTTTCTTCAATTTTTTTTTACTCCAGCTTCTTAAAATATCTTAAAGCTTTCCTATTCAACATCCTTTACTCCATCTGGCTTTACTTTACTCTTTACATTCTTGTGTATTTTGTTTTCTGTATGTTTTTTTCCATTCTAGGATCATGATTTTTTATTTTACAATTTTTCTTCTAAAAGCAAGATTTTCACTTAACTTCCATTAACTTCACATCTTTTTATTTTTCTTCTCTTTTTTGGTTCAATTTGTACACAGTTTCTGCTTCTCTAATTCGCTGACCTTGCAAATATTCCTTTAAAATCTGAATTTCGATTTATTTTCTATTTCACTTGTTTCTGCTTTCCTAAATTCCATAAATTCCTCACCTTATTATTTTCTTCCCACGCTGTGTTTCCTTTACAATCTTTCCATCCAAAACGTATTCCATTTAAATTCAGCTTCTACTCTTTACTTCCATTCTTGTTTCTTTACTTTCTCCAGACCCTAAGTACATTTTTCCCCTTACAATTTCCCTTAACAATATTCCTCACACAACTCGGTACTTCAATTTTATCCATACTTCCCTCCTCCTCCCTGTCTTGCTTCCTTTATTTCATCCCCTGAATCAAAGTACATTTTTCCTCATACAATTATTACAACAATACGCCACACAGAACTTGGTACTTCTATTTTATCTGCACTTCGCCTTGCCTATCCTTCCTTTCTTCACTCCCACAATTCCTCACGTTCACTCTATCCTCACCCACCAGCAAAACGGTCCCTCGACACCATGCCATTCCTACGACCCATTCTCTTTCTAGCGACTGTTTTCCCGCCTCTTCCCATGCGCTTTCCTACCCTTTCCATTTCCTCTCCTTGTTTCCGCTACGCTCCTCTCCCATTCCACTCTCAGGTAAAATAGATTCTACTTTTTTTTTTTTTCGTTTATCTCAGAAACAAAAGTAGTTGTGTTCGTTCCTCAGGTGTAATAACGAGGGTCCATTGCAGCGGTTACGTGTGTTTGGGAACGCGAAGCTCGTGGTCTTAAAATTCCAAGCCAATTGAAGTTACGCAAGCTCACCTGTCGCCTGATGAAGCCTTTGTGGGGTGGAATTGGAAGCACAGGTGGTTTGACATCAATGGTGTGTGTGTGTGTGTGTGTGTGTGTGTGTGTGTGTGTGTGTGTGTGTGTGTGTGGGTGGTTGGGTAGCGAGGTATTACGGTTGTTCAATGGGTAGGTAGATGTATAGGTGGGTATATATAGGGAAGATTAAATAGATATATAGGTAGGTAGGTAGGTGGTTAGTTAAATAGCTAAATAGGCAGGTAGCTAATGTAGTAGATAAATAGGTAGGTAAATAGATAGATAGATATGCAACTAGGTAGATAAATAGATAAATAGGTATATAGACAGATAGATAGACTGATAGACTGATAAACAGATAGATATATAGATAGAAAGGTAAACAAAAAATAACTAAACGAAAGACATATAGAAAGTCAAACAGGCAGACAGACAGACAGACAGATAGATAAATAGACAGAATGAAAGATAGATAGGAAGATAGATAGATAGACAAATAGAGAGACAGATAAATAGATAGACAGATTGACCAACAATAAGACAGACAGACGGACAGACATAGATAGCTAGATAGACAGAGAGGAAAGTTGTTTAGTTGCAGTGACAATTGCCTTTCATCTGTTCCATATTCGCTTTGTGAGCATCAAATGGGGTCACATGTTCTTTGTTTTCGTGTTTAGAACCGAGTAATTAAATCCAAACACGGGGATATGTAACACACACACACACACACACACACACACACACACACACACACACACACACACAGCGGTTCCTACTCTCATACACACGTGACTAAATGAAAAAAAAGTTCTAGTCACTATATTCCTTGCAGTAGCGATGGCGGAGAGCAAAAATCGTTCCTATGAGAGTTGAATGCAAATC
>NC_059283.1:11703444-11715944 GCF_017591435.1 Portunus trituberculatus | reverse complement strand
TATCTGCATCTTCGTTCATACATTTGTTGAATCTTCTTTTAACCCTTTCATTAGCAGGACGCGGTTTCAAATTTTTTTCTAGTTACTATTTGGTGATTTTATACAGCTTCAGAAATTTGTTGGGAATGAAATATTGAAGACTGCGGCCATTAAAGTTCTGAAATCCATAGACCCTTCCTAATGTCTATAAAATGATCTAATTGCACTCAAATCTCAAGGTAAAAATGTGATCCCAGTACTGAAGGTGTTAAAGCTTCCTAATGACTCAGTACAAGCAGTTTGATTACTTAGGGGAAGCTGCAAGAACTCATCAAACCTATATATAAACGTGGCAGCTCCACCAAGAATCTTACTACCTATTTCTACCTATCATCCTCATCCATGAATTCGTTTAATCCTGTTTTAAACCTCTCTAATGACAACAGCAACATGATTACAGTCTATTCATGCATCTGTGACTCTACTTTGATTTCTTCCTATGTTATTTTTAGTATAACCATTATTTTTTAACCCTTCAATGCCATGACGCGTTTTCATATTCATTTTATTTACTATTTAGTGATTTTATACAGATTCAGAAACTTATGTGGGAGATTAAAATAGTGAAGACTCTAGCCATTATTCTTCTGAGCTCCATAGACCGTTCTGAATATAAACAAAACCGTCTATTCACACCCAAAACTCAGGTAAAGATGTGTCCCAGTACCGAAGGAGTTAAGCTTGTATCCATTGTTTCTTATATTTTCCTGATCTAAATGTCTTCTTGGGTATTGACAAAGATTTGCAGTGCCAACCCTTTCATTTTCTTTGACATCTAATCACAAACAACCGACACAGTACCTTTTCTATTTGCTCTGACCCTCTTCCTAACTTTACATTGGCTGGATCTTGGAAACTTTATGGCTCTTGTCTTCTTCCTTATCTTTAGCTGTGGTGACAGAAACGTTGCACGAATTGTACTGATACTTTACCTGAACTTTGCGATACTCATTAGATATAATACTGTTTCTGGTGTGGTGACCTGCTTGTTTCCTTCCTGGTTTTATATAATTATTAGTTTTCTCCATTTCTTCCTTATTATCTATCTTCGCTTTCTTCTCTTCTTGTAGTCGATAAAGGATTACCACACTGCTTGCAAAGATTCCCATAGTGATTGTAGTGCAGTTAATGTTGCGTGTTGCTGAGGCAGGGATGTAAACACGAGCGTAGAAACGAGCCAGCGAGTAACACCTCACTGGGAAAAATACGCCACGGTGGTGCTTCACGCTACCTTCACTCCACCACACGCTATTGTAATGAATTCCGCTCACACTTTACCTGCAGTTGAATATTACTCAGGTGAAAGAGAAACACAACCACGAGAGAAACAGCAACACATCCTTCGTTACTGCCATCCTACAACTGTATCCTCCCCCTATGCCAGCTATCCTCTTCCCAACAGTCTCCCCTTGTGCTGGCCATCCTCCTCTTCACAGTGCCAGCCATCCCTCCCTCCCATCACTGCCTCCACCCAGCCTTGCTTACTGGGCATGCAAAATGATGCAGCACACAGCTCTTTGTAATGTGTGGTGAGGTGAAAAGGAACATCTCGCTAGTGGTGTGTGTGTGTGTGTGTGTGTGTGTGTGTGTGTGTGTGTGTGTGTGTGTGTGTGTGTGTGTGTGTGTGTGTGTGTGTGTGTGTGTGTGTGTGTGTGTGTGTGTGTGTGTGTAGCAGGAATGTTATCTCGACACATCTTAATTTTTTTCCCCAGTATTCCGTCCTTCGTGTAATGTTATGTCCTGAAAATGACTTCTTTCCTTGCCGCGTTATTCATTTATTTTTTTTTCTTCATCATCTTCTTTTTCGTGGTTCAAAATAAGCTTCTCAAAATTAAGAAGATTTGGGCACGAGAAGCATTTTATCTTTATTTTTTTTGTGAACTCACTTTTCACCACGTAACTTTCCTTGAACGTAACATAAGTAAATCATAATACGTTCCTCTTTAGAAAATATGAGTCTTCACTTTTTTTTAATATATCGTATACAATTACTGAAAGAATAACAAGAGTATGATACCAATGTCACTTTTAACCCTTTAGCACCATGACGAATTTTCACATTCATTCTGCTTAATATTTGGTGATTTTATTCAACTTCAGAAACTTATGTGGTGGAATTAAAATAGAGAAGACTGTGGCCATTAATCTTCTGACCACCATAGACCCTTCGTAATGTTAATATGGTTTAATCGTACACAAATCTCAAGGTAAAAATGTGTCCCAGTATTGAAGGGGCTAAGAAACTGGCAAGATGAATTTTATCTTTTTATTAATTGTCAATCTCAAATGGATGCAAGACCGAAGTGAAATCAAAAGGATGTGAAGAAAGAGTCAAATCCGATGGAAACAAACAACGAAGCAGGAAAGATAAGAGGAAAATAAGCATAGGGAATTTCACGCTTTCAGACAAATTGGCATGAAGCAGAAAGACTGAGCGACGCCTGCACGTGTTTTGGAACCGGAAGTGATTAAGGGTGAAGGTGAGGCAGCAGTGGTGGTTGTGGTGGTGGTGGCGGGAAAGCAAGTTTTAAGCGGCGATAGTTGCAAAGTTACGTGCCTAGCAGTGGTAGTGGCCGTGGTTGTGGTGGTGGTGATGACGATGGTGGTGGTGGTGATGGTGGTGCGCAAAGCTTTCACTCTAAAAGCAGTGTTGTTATTGCAATAGTATTTAAAATTTCACTTTGTACTGGAATTTACAGCACTGACGAGAGAGAGAGAGAGAGAGAGAGAGAGAGAGAGAGAGAGAGAGAGAGAGAGAGAGAGAGAGAGAGTAAATCAAGCAATAAATCACAGTAACACTTCTTTCGCACACCCACACCCACACCCACACACACACACACACACACACACACACACACACACACACACACACACACACACACACACACACACACACACACACACACACACAGTCCTATTCCTTCTATAAACACACCGTCACCACCATCACCACCACCACCACTTAACATGTAACGCTCCGCCCTCGTTCGCCGCCTCCTGCTTTTAATTAAATGTGGCAGCAGCGCAGAATAGAGGAGTAGATGGCTCGATCAGACGCGTTATTGAGAGGAAATGGGAGGAAAGGGGCACCGTTTACTACAAGTCTCGTTTTAGGAATTGCCTCCCTCTGGCGCGTCACTGCGAGATGGGAATTGCTGATACAACCTGGGCAGACGTAGATGTGATAATGTATATGTTTAAAGAGGACATGATAAACGGGGAAAGGACGTAGATGTGATAATGTATATATTTAAAAAGGACATGACAAACGGTGAATGGACGTTGATGTGGTAGTGTTAATGTTTGTGGGAGACACTGATGACTACTGATAAAATGAACGAGACAGGCAAGATTAATTTAAATGCTTTGAAAAGAGGCACAACAGGAATTACTGATGGAAGGGAAGAGATAGAGAAGATAGTGTAAATGCTTTGAAAAGACAGAAAAGATAACAATTATTGATAGAAGAAGCGCAGACATGATATTTAGAAATGAAATTATACACACGAATACACATGATAAAATACGTATATGGTAAGATTGGTAACAAGAAAGAGATGCAGAGAAAATAATGCGAATTACTGATAAAAGGAGAAGAGAAAGGTACGATAACGAAGATATAAAAAAAACACATCTTGATTACTGATAGAGGGAAGAAATTTGGAGAAGAGAAAGTTGAAAGAAGAGATAGATAGACAAAACAATGAAGAAATTTGGAAAGAAAACACAGGAATTATGGATAAGAAGAGATAGATAGATACACAGAACAATAAAGACGTTTAGAAAAAGAAAAAAACAAGAATTTCTGATAAAAAATATAAGAAACACGACACTAAAGATGATTACACACGAACTGTTGATAAGAGATAAAAAAAAAAACACACAAACACACACAAATAAAAATGTTTACAGAATAAAAACAACAAAAGACTAAGAAAACAAAACACACATGACAATTTATTCATCCACTCCTTCCAAACCTTAACTTTCCACACAAACTTAATACACACTATAAATTTTGCGCGTGGATCTTAAGTACGTTGTTATTTTATGTATGATACCTTTTTCTTCGTATTTCACTTGGTATTCAGCTTAATATTAATGCTACAGAGAGCCAGGGTGCGGGGACTCCACCCTCACCTATAGCACATAATATTTCCTCATTCGTGTGAACTTATATATTCTCCTTTCGTCAGTTCATTCCAAAATATTTAGAGAGAGAGAGAGAGAGAGAGAGAGAGAGAGAGAGAGAGAGAGAGAGAGAGAGAGAGAGAGAGAGAGAGAGAGAGAGAGAGAGAGAAAGGACGAGAAGGTGAAGAGAGGATGACTTGAGGAGAGCTTGTGCTAATGTTAAATGTAGTAATAATAGAAGTAATCACAAATAAAACCTTCTAGAAAGAGTAATTAAAAAGAAAAGTCAAATAAACATAAAAAAAAGGTGAAGTTTACATACACAAGCAAACGAGAATTAGATAAAAATATACGAAAGAAAATCAATCAAGATATTAGTATTTATTTATTGGCCTATCTTTAGTATACTGTAATAGAGAGTTGCACATGTTTTCGTAGTACAAGCCAGGTCCACTAAGCCGGAATTTTTATATGGACCTTATCATGGCTCGTATTCTCTTTTGTACTTCACCTCCAGGCTTTATTTGAATTTACATAAGATTTTTAACCCCTTCAGTACTGGAATGTATTTCTGTCTCGGGGTTTGGGTGTGATTAAACGACCTTTATTGACTTTAGCAAGGGTCTACGGCTGTCAGAAGATTAATGGCTACAGTTTTCACTATTTTAATCCCTACATGAGTTTCTGAAGCTGTATAAAATCACCAAATAGTAAACAAAATGAAGAGGAAAACTCATCATAGTATTAAAGGGGTCAAGGTGTTTTTTATGGTTCTAGAGGCAGAGTGACACGGTTTCTACATTACTGACCGGAGAAACACTCATGAAAACCCGCGATCATCATCTCTGTGGCCTTGGAAAATAGTCGTTGTGAGAGTAAGGCATTTCTGAACTTTTTTTTTTTATGATTTGGCCTATAGCGCCTGTATGCGTACTTGAAGAGTATATGTGGGAAGCGCTGTTAAGTTTCCGCCTATTAGTGGCGCAGACAATTTTATTTATAGTGGTACTCATATTAGGGCCCATATCACCACCCAAGCGCATCTTTGGTTTAACCTTGGTATCATGGTGACATGTAGGGAACTCTAAATCACTAGACAAATGGCATAGCTTCAAAGTGGTATGAGGTGGGATTCGAACCTACGGGTGGACGTCTGCCCGATCCCACGCTCACCACCTTATCCACTACACCATCGCCTTCCTTATATGTAAACTCGTACATTGTAAGGTAATGGCAAGTGTTTAGGCCAAGTCACATCTCTGATATATGGATACAAAAATACATAGAAATATAAGATACATACATAGGGTGAGAGAAAGGTGAGTGTGAGAGGAGAGAAGACACTGACAGGTGAGGGAACACACAGGAGCAGGTGAAGAAGTGTTTATTCTTATGAAATTATGAGTGTTCGGTGAGGTAACATTTTAAGATTATTAATACACGTTTTGCTATTTTAGATAACCTTCCTCCACGTTTCCTCGTACTTTTCTCAAGATTACGATGGCAATTTAGCATTTAAAGTGTTGCTGTTATGAATGTTGTGTGTTAATAAGTAGATAATGAAGTGTTTATGATGGAATCTGCTGTTTTCACTTTTTTAATTGCCATCATTATCTTTTTATATTCCCCTTGCGTGCATGTGTGTGTGTGTGTGTGTGTGTGTGTGTGTGTGTGTGTGTGTGTGTGTGTGTGTGTGTGTGTACTGGTGTGCGAGTGAGTGATTAACAGTAAGTCTCTCTCTCTCTCTCTCTCTCTCTCTCTCTCTCTCTCTCTCTCTCTCTCTCTCTCTCTCTCTCTCTCTCTCTCTCTCTTGATAATATTCACATAATAAATTTCTTGTAAAGGTTCAGAGGAGGATTTACTTTACACTAGCGACACGAGGGACCAGTTTAACCCCATCAGTATCGTGACACGTTTTCAAATTTATTCTGTTTACTATTTGGTGATTTTTATGCAACTTCAGAAACTCACGTGGGTATAAAAATAGTGAGGACTCTCCCCATTAAGCTTCTGACCTCCATAGACCCTCTCTAATGTAAATAAAATCGTCTAATCACACCCAAAACTTTAAAAAATGCGTCCCACTACTGAAGGAGGATACCCAATCGGCATTTTACTATATTTTTTTTCTGTGTGAGATGGAATAACTGCTTAGTGCAAAAATAAAAAAGAATTAGAAAAAAAAGGCCCACTGGAATTGCAATCTCCGAAAAAGGTCGAAAGAATCAGTAACATAACACTCTACAAGCTTCCTTCCCCTCACACCTTTCTGTCTCCACGCCTCTGTTCTGGAGAGCAACACTTTAAGACGTAATACAAAGATCGCGCTAAAAAAAAGGAAAAAAAAAGGACAGAAAGAAAGAAAAAAATATGACGTAATGCAAAGATCGCGCTAAAAAAAGAAAAGAAAAGACAGAAAAGAAAGAAAAACATGACATAATACAAAGATCACGCTAATTAAAAAGAAAAAAAGATATAAGACGTAATAGAAAGATTGTGCTAAAAAAAAGACAGAAAAGAAAGAAAAAGTATGACGTAATACGGAGATCGCGCTGAAAAAAGAAAAAAAGGACAGAAAGAAAGAAAAAAAGATCACGCTAAAAAAAAGAAAAAAAACAGAAAAAGACAAAAAATATAAAGCGTAATACAAAGATCGCGCTACAAAATAAAAAAAGACAAAAAAATAAGAAAATAAAAAAATGAAACATGAAAAAGGTACTTATCAATATTTTTCCTCCCATTTCTTGAGTTTATTTTTTTTTTCGTAAATTACCTGAGAGAGAGAGAGAGAGAGAGAGAGAGAGAGAGAGAGAGAGAGAGAGAGAGAGAGAGAGAGAGAGGAACACTTCAACTCAAATAGTGTGACAAGGTGTACGAACATTAATTAGATCACCTGCCTTTCCACCTCACCTGTCTCTCCTTGCTTTATTTTATTTACTTACAGGTGGAGAGCAGAACACATACACGTCCCTTTCCCTAACTTTATGTATGTTTTTATTTCTCCATATATTTTGAGCACTAATAATGTAACTTCTATATTCCACCTTGCATTACATTTTTTTTTTATATGGGAACTTTGTATAGTGTCACCTTTCTTGTAATTTACTTTTAATTATCTTCTTTTTATAATGGATTTTGAGAGGGAAGACGAAGACGAAGAGAGACGAAGGAATGTAAGTTTATTTGTCTCTCTTCTATGCTATAAGATAATTTGAGAGAGAAGTACAAGAAGGAAGGGAAATGTGTACCAATAGAAGATAAATCCATATATCATTTACATCATTATTTTCCAATTGTCTCTTCGTATCTCTTACATTTCATCACCAGTAGCAACTTACAATACACCGCGACTCTGTGTTGGTTCCTTTACAGTCTAATCGCATCTTTCTTTACTTTGTCTGGCTAAGATCTGTCTACTCTAAAGTGGCTCTTGTGTCTAGGTCTGAATGGGGTCCTAGAGGAATACGTGGTTTTCAGATCATGAGGAAAACGTGAACTGTCCTCATAAAAAGAGTGTTAACAGAAAACAAGTATTGCTCACATTAAATCAGTTACATCATCAATAAGCTACAATATGTTTTGAACCGAGGAGCCATCTTAGAGTAGACAGGCTATAGTACAGTGGTAAAGCGCTAGCCTGGCATTGCTAAGGGTGGCAGATCGAGTTTCGCTTGGTCTCGTGAGTTTAAGCTGTTTACTGGGAGGTTACTGCTGTGATTGGATCGCCACAGTGGGGAATTGGCTTCATCTGGCTGACGTTTTGGGGAGCACTGGATGTCATGGATACTAGAACGAAAACCAACTTTAGCTTTGACTTCAATCTAACACTACCCATCAAAGAAAGGAGCAAGAAATTCTATTATTCCAGTGATTTTTCATACTTGTTAGTTAGTGTGTACGATAGTGGCGAATGAGATACGTATTCTTAACCCTTTGACTATTTTCTGGTACATCTTTTCTTGATATTCAGTTACTCTTAGCCATCTATACTTGTTTTATAAAAAGTGATGACTAGAATAAGAAAGGAAAAATACGTGAAATATATTGCAATTCTTTTCTTAACGGACGCTTTGTAACTTGTTAGGTATGGCATATGGAGAGGAAAATCTGTTACACCTTTACCTGATTGATTACTCTAAAGCGTCTTCACTTGTTCTGTACAAAGTGAAGTTGAGGAATAAGGAGGAAAAAAAAAAAGATAAAATTACTGTGCTTCTTTTCTTATGAGGAGCGTTGTTTCTTCTTAGGAATGACAACAGGAGAGGAGAATCTGGTACACCTTTACCTGATAATTAATTACTCTAAGACATCTTCACTTGTTCTGTTAAAAGTGATACGAGAATAACAAGAGAGAAAAAAAGTAAAATATAAAGTGTTTTTTTTCTTAATTAATGCTTGTAACTTCCTAGGAATAACTTCAGGAGAGCAGAATCTGGTGCACCTTTACCTGATAACTAATTACTCTAAGGCATCTTCACTTGTTCTGTAAAAAGCGGTGACGAGAATAAGAAAAGAAAAAAGTAAAATATAATGTGCTTTTTTCTTAATTAGTGCTTTGTAACCTTCCAGGAATGACAAAAGGAGAGGAAAATCTGGTACACCTTTACCTGGTAACTAATTACTCAAAGGCAGGGGTTCTCAATCTGGGGTTTGTGAAACCCCAGGGGTTCACAAAAAGATTTCCAGGGGTACTTAGATGACTGATTTAATGATACATCTTTTGCAGAATACCTTTGCCTTTTGAGTTAGTGTCAGTCACTAAATTAACATTCTGTTCGATGTCAAATTACTGGAGGTTCAGGTAGATGGTCTTATAACTCAGAGGGTTCTTAACGAGAATAAGGTTGAGAACCCCTGATCTATAGTCTAAAGGCATAAACATTTCCTCCTAAATTGCCCAGCCTACACCAATGAAAGATCCAATTGGCAGCATCCTTACCTAGAAAATGAAAACACCTCATTGGAATATTAGTTTTTGAAAAGTCTAGTATAAAGAAAATAAAGAAATAATATATAATTTTTGGAAAATAAGAGAACATAAGGTAAAAAGTTTAAATAATAATTAATTACAGGTACAGACCCAGACAAAACCAAAACCAAAACACATCAGGAAGTGCCGATATCCAGGCTACACTTCCGCCTATCAACTGAACAAATATTGCTCTACTCATTCCTTGTGAAGAACAAACTTGTGCAGAAGCGAGGTGAAATGTGTGCTAAGCTTCCGTGCTGTATTTAAGTCTCTAGAAATTAAAGATCTGGATACACCAGACATTTATGTTTTGCTCTATATCATGATGTTAATCGTATAAACCCAAGCAACTATTAAGAAATACGATGGTAAAATAAGAAAAAAAAAATACTGGAAGGAATAAAAGCATGGTAAATCAATAGATACATCGTAATACAGTATTTAGACACGATTACTCTGTACTGCGAGACGAAGACGATATTGACTTTCTCCTGAATTAAACCAACCTGCGAACGCTGCAAATGTGACAGTTTGGGTCCTCTCCTATTGACATTAATCAAAGTATTACGATTTATTCACAATAGTAATATATTATACTCAGGCAGAACACAGGCCTGATGTGTTTGAGATGTGGCATTTTGTTATAGTACATTTCGCACTATATAGCGACTGTTTAGGACCGAAAAACTAAAGCTTCAGGTAGATATACAATAATGTTATCTATCGATTTTCAGTCTTAAAGTAGGAGAAAATTACAAATATTGATGCATTTCTTTTATAGTCCTCCTTGCTTCTCGAAAAGGTGCACGAACTTAGAAAAGGTTGAAGAACACTAAACTATACCCTGAGGAAAAATAAACGGTTAAAGAGATAAGATAAAATGACCAACATTATTACGGAGGCTAAGAATAATACCAAGACTAATTAAGTAATTCAGAGATAACGAAACGAACGACGATCACGAGAGCTTCCACGATAACAGTGTGTATGATAAGATGTGATTCCAGATTCCTCGATAGCACTCCGAGTTTCCAAGATAACAATACCATTCCAGTTTCCTCGATAGCGATGCGAGTTTCCAAAATACCGATGCCATTCACATAAAGATGCCATTCCAGTTTCCACGATAATAATGCGAG
The DNA here is from genome assembly GCF_017591435.1 of Portunus trituberculatus. Taxonomy (NCBI): domain Eukaryota; kingdom Metazoa; phylum Arthropoda; class Malacostraca; order Decapoda; family Portunidae; genus Portunus; species Portunus trituberculatus. The sequence continues at coordinate 11,705,663 of NC_059283.1, read as the reverse complement.
TTTCCACGATCAAGATGCAATTCCAGTTTCCACGGTAACGATGCGGGTTTCCACGATGTCGATGCGGTTCCAGTTCTCACGATGCGATTTCACGACACAATATTGAAGTCCACTTGCCTACACAGGTACTGGGACGAACCCTTTCACCCCGTAAGGGTCCACCCCAGACCCTTGGGTGCGAGTAGAGTGACGCTGCCACCTTCCTGCGCCGCAATTGAAGTTCACTTGCCTACACCGGTACTGGGATGAACCCTTTCACCCGTCAGGGTCCACCCCACACCCTTAGGTGCGAGGAGAGTGGCGCTGCCACCTCACTGCGACGCAATTGAAGTTCACTTGCCTACACAGGTACTGAGACGAACCCTTTCACCCCGTAAGGGTTCACCCCAGACCCTTGAGTGCGAGGAGAGTGACGCTGCCACCTCACTGCGCCTCACACGGGTAGCCATGAGCAATGACCCGCCACACACCACTCCCCAAACACTGTCAGTGAGTCCTTTTCACCCCGTAAAGGACCACTGGTATTGTCAGTGCCTGGTGCATGGCGCACAGCGTGCCCTCGTTCATGGCGAGTTGTTCAGCACGGTGTCATTATAAGCAGAGGTCCTGTACACACCACTCACCACCAGACTCTATGCAAGGAGCCCTTATCACCCCTTTAAAGGCCCCTCACGGCATCATCTGGTGGACGGTAGACACGGCAGACTGCTTAAGGCGACCCTTGCCTAGTGTGAGGCGCTGCAAGTTGACGACAACCAGTGAGCTTGAAGCCGCAAAGGAAAATGAGTCCACGTTAACAATGGGATTCCACGACAGGTTGCGATTCCAGTGTCCACGGTAAAGATGTGTTTGTCGAGGATAACGATCCGTTTATCGAGGCTAACGGTGCGGCGATGGCGATGGCGAAACGATTCAAAGTATTATTACCTACACAGGTACTGGGACGAAACTTTTCACCCTGAAAGGGTCAACCCAGTCCCGTGGTTATGAGAGCAGTGACGATGCAACCTTGCAATGCCTCACACGGGTCGCCATGAGCAATGACCCGCCACACACCACTCCCCAAACACTGTCATGAAGTGAGTCCTTTTACCTAACCTAACCCTAACCTAACCTAACCTAACCTAACCTAACGTAAAGGACCACTGGTACTGTCAGTGCCTGGCTCATGGCGCACAGCGTGCCCTCGTTCATGGCGAGTTGTTCAGCCCGGTGTCATTATAAGCAGGGACCCGTACACACCACTCACCATCAGACTCTATGCAAGGAGCCCTTATCACCCCTTTAGGGCCCCTCACGGCACCATCTGGTGAGTGGTAGACATTGATCTCTTGCTTATGGCGACCCTTGCCTAGTGTGAGGCGCTGCAAGTGGACGACTAGTAGTGAAGCTTGAGGCCACCAAGGAAAAGAAGGACCTGCAGCCAGTTCCTGCCTTGGGCCCCAGGCCGGACCCGACAGCCACCTCCTTCCCCCGTGCGGCGCCCAAGGCCGTCACGGCCCTCAACAACTTTAGGCCGAAAGTTCTCAATCGTCGTTTAAATTTTGATTCGAATATAAAATCGTCGATGGTAAATGAAAAATAGCTTTGGTCTGAAAGTGTGCAAGAGTTAGCTGATTAATGAAACAAGGTGAGGCAGCTTTGCTCCGGAGTATTTAGTGTACTTTGCATGTTGCTGCCGTGAATGTGTACGTGTTTGTAGATAACTGGATAGAAACAGTAGACCAATGGTAGTTGTGTAACTATTGGGGAACTTTTGAAAATTAGTTAAGCTTCTGGATAGAGTGGATGAGTGCACACAGGTTTGCTTGTCTTATACATAAACTGCCACCTGTAGACATAATTTTTCTATTTTATGCTCTTAGAAAAAAGCAAACTTAGTTTCCTTTATTTCCCTGATCACAATGACGTGTAAATATCAATGTTTCAAATATAAGGAAACACTAGGAGAGGACCCAAACTCCGTTGAAGTTGCCAGATTCAACAGATATCGTAATATTTCACAGAAAAGATGGTCAACTGCATATCGTATATTTTTGGATATTCTTCTGTCACATAAGGAGATATCAAGATAGGTAAAGTATTTTAAACATGTATCTACGACAAAAACGCTATAATAGTAGAGTTAGGTTATAACTATGCATTGTGTTTTTTATATACCATCTAGCTCTATTCCTGGGACAAAATTACTTCTTCCTCAATTGATAACTCGAAGTTAG
>NC_059283.1:11630944-11698444 GCF_017591435.1 Portunus trituberculatus | reverse complement strand
GGCAGACATTTCGAAATAAATAAATGATATCAGATGGTATGAGACAAGGAACTGCTTCTACTGTAGAGTCGGGAAATTGAAAGATAAAGATTAAGAGAAACAATCAAGAGAGAAAATGAAAGAAAAAAATATACTGGAGGATTCCAAGGGATTATGGGGGAGATAAAGAGAAAAAAGAGAAAAGAAGGAGTTTTTATGTAAGAGAGAAGACCAGCCAAGGGCAACAAACAGTGTGATTAAAAGAGACCCACTGAGGTGCCGGTCACCAGTAGAATAGAATGAATGCAAAGTGATTATTAGAAAGGGACTCCAAAGAATGCTAAAGAAGTCATCTACAATTCAGTATTTGGCTCAGTCAACAGGCTACAAAGGAGATTGTTCAAAAAGAAAGCCATAAAAAAGTAAATCAAGCAAGACGTTAAAAAGGAAGACATTAACAAAAACAGTAGAAAAGTACTACAGAAAAACCCACAATCTTTGCGTCTCTGGGAATGTTTGTGTGGATGTATCAGTGAATGCCTGTTGTCTGCTCTCTCTCTCTCTCTCTCTCTCTCTCTCTCTCTCTCTCTCTCTCTCTCTCTCTCTCTCTCTCTCTCTCTCTCTCTCTCTCTCTCTCTCTCTCTCTCTCTCTCTCTATATATATATATATATATATATATATATATCTTTCTCTTACTTTCTTTCACCTATTCTCTTCCCACACAATTTTTTGTAGATAACTTAGATAACTTAGTACACTCTTTCCTGTCCTTATAGAAATATAGAGAACCAGTCAGAAAGAGGGGGAATAGAAATATGTATTCAGGAAAGACAGGAAGGAAGTGTTCTCCAGAAAAAAACAAGAGGCTGTTCAATTAGGCATCAGTTTAGAGTTACATTACTGACAAAGAGTTATATTACTGACCAAGAGTTACATTACTGACAAAGAGTTACATTACTGACCAAGAGTTACATTACTGACAAAAGAGAAAATGCCACCTCAAATTGTAAAGGTTAACAAGAAAATGATTCTCTTCACTGGAATAAATAACAGAAGATTGGCTGCTGTCGACGAAGCGATATTTGTGGAGAAGACTAAGAAAAAAAAAAAAAGTCTTGTGAAAGCTGATATGAAAAGAGCATTTACCTGAAGTACTCTCAGTTTATGTTCAAGTTGTCTTTTAGAATTATCGAGAGAGAAATAAAGACAGGATTATTAGAATTACCTACAAAAATTGGATAAAACTGAAGCAAAGGTGTAAAACGACATACAAACATACGACAAGGAAGGTTAAGAAGCTGAAACACACAAGCAGCCTTAACACACATTAACGACAAAGGCACAGCGGTCAGCGTGGATACAGGTGGACTAATTGGAGACACAGGTGTGAATTTACCTCTTGATTGGGGTAACGAGCGGCGAATAGCGACGCTGATGATGCTCTTCGATCGTCCAGCTCACGATGGATTACAAGTCTATCGCGGTGATGGGAGGTCGATGGCGGCGCACAGGTGTCGCGGCCAGGTGAGTGGGCGCCGAGGGGGAGTTGTGGCCGCCGTATTGGTGCTCTGACTAACCTTTCCTTTAATCCTCTCCTCTACTAATGGCAAGGTGAATGTTGCTGTTTGTTTCGTTTACTTACCGCAAAATTAATATTCGGCACAAAAAAGCGTGATTTATCCAATTATGGGCGCTTCCTTTAATCCTCTCCTCTACTAATGACAAGGTGAATGTAACCGCAGATTATTCTCAAAGCAAAATGAACCCCTTCAGTACTACCACGCGTTTTCATATTCATTCTGTTTACTACCTAATGATTTTACACAGCTTCAGAAATTATGTGGGCATCGAAATAGTGAACGCTCTGGCCATTTATCTTCCGACCTACACAGACTCTTCTTAATGTAAATAAAGTCGTCTAATGATAACCAAAAATCAAGGTAAAAATGCGTCCCAGTACTGAAAGGGTTAATGTCAGGCATAAAAAAATGTGAATTATTCTGTAATGGGTGTTCTGACTAACCATATGCTTCCTTTATTCATTTACACTGCTAAAAAAAAGGTGAATATTGGTCTTTGTTTCCTTGTTTAATTACCACAGATCATTATACAAGGTAAAATTAATGTTAGGTACACAAAAAAACATGAATTATCGAGTTACCTTTACATTTTTCAGTTAGCTTTGTCGAAATAACACTCAAAATTTTCATCCGAGTACGTGAAAATTGAAAAAAAAGTCACAATTGTTAATGGTTAATGTACATTTGTCGCATTCTTCCACGGGGAAAGAAATACAAAACATCTGCTTTATATTTCCGCCTTGAATCTCCTTGCTGTTGAATGTGACACTATGCTCGAACTGTAAGCTTCTTTGTGATGTCCTGAAACTGACGAGCAGCAGAAATGAATGAAGGAGGCTATAGAAGGCATTTCACCAACACTGATATCAAATAAACCCAGCACTATCACTCAAAAATAGCGGAAAGACAATTAGATATGCTTGTTGTCTAGTAACTTTTCTAATTCTTGTTTTTACCTGATCTATCTCAAGAGAGGAGTCAAAAGCCACGTTTTGAAAGCATGTGATAGTTTTGTACAGGAAAACCGAGTCTCACCAGAAGTATATATTCAAAAAGAAAAAAGATCAAGACAGCCAAATACTGTTACATGTTACAACAGAGGAGATCAAGACATAGATAAAGAATAAGGCTCATCTTCGAATGTCTGGAAGCAATTATAGAGCGGAGGAATGGCACAGTTGATTCCCTTGAATTGCTATACTAGAAAATGAGATTATACATAAAAGAAAACTACAGAATAGTGATCATCCTCGAATATGTCCAATACTTTTGTCTGGAGGTTAATATAAAGAGGAAGGAGGGCACAGTAGACTCCCTTTGTTTTCCAGCCCTCAGTCATTCTAATGAGGACATTTTTACAGAAGAAAATGAGATTATACACATAGAAAGAATAGTTATCAGTTATCATCCTCGAATGTCTCCAGTACTCCTGTCTAGAGGCAAATATAGAGAGGAAAGATGACAAAGTATACTCCCTTTGTTTTCCAGCCCTCAGTCATTCCAGTGAGGACGTTATAACACAAGAAAATAAAGAACTTAGACACCAAAATATAAATAATGGTGATCATCCTAAAATATTTCTTGTACTTCAGTGTGGAAGGAGTAACAGGGAAGAAGGAGCACAGAGCAGACTTCCTTCCTTTTCCACACACGGAAATAAGGAAATTATACACACACAAATAAAAAAAAACTAGTCATCTTCGAATGTTATACGGTAGGAAACAGTAAACCGTCTTTAATTTACAGCCCTTAATGATTCCCACGAGAACATTACACCCTCAGAAAGGAAAGAGATTACACCAGCCAGGGAACTTACACAAAACACCTCCCGAAGACTTAAAAATCCCCACCTGCCATCAATATCAGCCATAAATTTATCACCTGTGTTGGCAAAATATTACGCCACAATTCCGCTATATTTCTACAGGGAAAAATATTGCAGGTAATTACATTCATTAAATTTCAATAGCATCATATGGGTAGCGAATGGACTTAGGGCACATTTAATTAGCTCAAATTCTTTCATCAAATTAAAACCGCCAAACAGACCTATGAGCTAATTACGTGAACCGATTTCCCAGCGGCGAACCAACGTAGGAAAAATACATAAATAAACTAAACGGAATAGACGACGTCGTTAACTACAACACACTTTCATTACCACGCCGCATTAAGCATTGCACGCACTAAACACCGCGAGAGGGACACCGAGACGTGGAAAAACACACTCACTTGAAACACACCAAAACACACACTCTTTACAATTTTTACTCCCCACCCTCGACGGAGTATTCCCTAATTCAATACCCGATTTGAACTGGGATTCCGGGAGCACACCAGGAAGGCAGGAGAGAAACGTGCTGCGAATATAAACCTTATGAAGCAGCAGCAATAAAATGGTTCCCCAGATTGGTCGTCTCCGCGGCAATCTATCTATTTAATGAGGCCTCATCCGCGAGACTTGTGTAGGGCAATAAAGGCCGTTGGGGCAATTGTTATGGGCATTAAGGCTAAGGTGAGAATAAAAGAAATATTATGGAAGGGAATTGCTGTTCAGGTGATGGATTTATGTGTCATTTGCGAGATTAAACGATGAACATTTGCGTGGATTGTTTTGTAGCATTACTATAGCATGCTGCCTCCTGTGTGTGTGTGTGTGTGTGTGTGTGTGTGTGTGTCTCTGTAGGTGCGCGCTACTTGACACAAATGAATATGACATTCCATTGTATTCCACATAATCCGTGGCTCTTCCATGGACATAATTATTATCACCACCATCACCACCACCAACATGTGATCTCCTATAGGGATAATCATATTCATCACCAGCCTGTAACCTCCCTATTACACCTGATTACTACCACCTCGCCCCATATCACTATTATCATCACCATCAACACACACTCCCATCCACCACCCGCCACCACCATAACAACACCATCACCCTCGAAACCCTTCAGTATTACACCCATCACTCACCCCATCCTCCCACCCCATCGCCACACCCCATCACTCGCTGCTTCCATGGGTTCACTAGGGACTAAAAATATGTTTGTGGGGGACGAATTTATTGTTTATTTGGTATGGCGGCGAGGCGACGTGTTGCTCCCAGCTTGCATAATGAACGGCCGCCTCCTGTGTGTGTGTTCCAGGCCTGGTATTTATTCTACTTATTCAATTTGTGTGTGTTTGTGTATGAGTCTCTTTCTCTCTTTTTCTCACTGTGTCTCTCGCTCGCTCGCTCGCTCTCTTTCTTTTCTTTCTTTCTTTCTTTCTTTCTTTCTCTCTCTCTCTCTCTCTCTCTCTCTCTCTCTCTCTCTCTCTCTTCATTAAGAATTCAACTTTTACACCAGGCCACCACTAATATGCAAATACACAATGCACACACACACACACACACACACACACACACACACACACACACACACACACACACACACACACACACACACACACACACAGGAACACAGGCACAATAAGGGGCATGATTTGCGGAAATCAGAGCACAAACTTCCTTCATTTTCGCTTCAGGGAGTCAGGAGGGAGCGAGGCCCAAGGCTGGTCTGTGGGGCGGCAGTCTCCTCGGGCGGCCTGGCCAGTGTTCCACGTCCCATACAGAATACAGCAGTTTATCACACTTTTCATTAAGGTGTAGCAGCGAACCGCGGCGAGGCAAGACGGCGCCTCCTGGAGAGTGTGGCCATTAATATCTTGCCCTATGATTTATGAACCCAAAAATAGGAGTCTTTTTTTCTTCTATCCACAAAGGCTTACATTCCATATATATATATATATATATATATATATATATATATATATATATATATATATATATATATATATATATATATATATATATATATATATATAGAGAGAGAGAGAGAGAGAGAGAGAGAGAGAGAGAGAGAGAGAGAGAGAGAGAGAGAGAGAGAGAGAGAGAGAGAGAGAGAGAGAGAGAGAGAGAGAGAGAGAGAGAGAGAGAGAGAGAGAGAGAGAGAGAGAGAGAGAGAGAGAGAGAGAGAGAGAGAGAGAGAGAGAGAGAGAGAGAGAGAGAGAGAGAGAGAGAGAGAGATGGAGGGTAAGGGAAAGAAGGACCAGGCAGGAGGGAAATGAACTGTCGAGAGGGATGGGCTTAGTGGAGGCAGGCACTGATGCACACACACACACACACACACACACACACACACACACACACACACACACACACCAACAATATGTATTTATCTGAGTGGTGGACGCAATCATCATTTCCACACAACAGAGACACAAGCCAATCCTGTGTTTTTTTTTACCCATTTCATTTTATTTTCAGTCCACTAGAGGTGTTTACTTGTCCCTTTGCTCTGTTATTACGAAACACACACACACACACACACACACACACACACACACACACACACGAGCAAATGATACCAGTACACACTCTCTCTCTCTCTCTCTCTGGGGTTGACTTGGCAGCGCATGCAGTGTGTTCAATATTGAGGCCCAGTTTGGTTCCCTCCTGCTAAATTCCAATAGGCGTCTGTGTGTTGCCAATGGTGAGGGTGATTGACTAATTACTGAGCCATAGTGTGCCTATTGTTTGTGTGCTTGAGTGTCCCTGTGTGTGTGTGTGTGTGTGTGTGTGTGTGTGTGTGTTGCCAAGTAGCACGTGATGATTGTGTGATGAAGTTTATATGTAAGTTTGCTTTCATGGAGAGAGAGAGAGAGAGAGAGAGAGAGAGAGAGAGAGAGAGAGAGAGAGAGAGAGAGAGAGAGAGAGAGAGAGAGAGAGAGTTTGTACAAGAATTTTTTCACACTGATATACACATAACATAAACAACCCCTTACCCTTCTCTCTCTCTCTCTCTCTCTCTCTCTCTCTCTCTCTCTCTATACCAATACCCATCCTACTCCTCCGTATATCTCTTTCTTGCCCTTCATTTGCACACACCGTACCATTAACGTATCTTTGTAATTTCCCACGCAGGACACAAGAGTCACTTCCCAATAGCGAAGCAACGAGGCGATGAAACGTGAAGACAAAAAACAGATAGCATTGTTTCACTTCCTCACTGTCAACTTGATGGGGAGGGAGGGGGAGGTAATGGTGAAGGGTAGGAAGGAGTAATGGGGGAAGGGATGTTAATGGAGAGAGAGAGAGAGAGAGAGAGAGAGAGAGAGAGAGAGAGAGAGAGAGAGAGAGAGTCATGGAGGTAAAAATGGGTTTCAACAGTGGTGTTTATATGTGTGTGTGTGTGTGTGTGTGTGTGTGTGTGTGTGTGTGTGTGTGTGTGTGTGTGTGTGTGTGTGTGTGTGTGTGTGTGTGTGTGTGTGTGTGTGTGTGTTTCATTTGCATTGTGTCCTGCCTGTGCCTCTCTATCTCCAAAATCATTCAGTGTGCGTCTCTCTCTCTCTCTCTCTCTCTCTCTCTCTCTGCATGCTGAATCATTTACATCCACATTAAGAACAGCAACACGAGTAAACACCTTGTCTCAACACACTAATCAAACAACTTTATGCCACTAATGCACACAGTAAATACACGCCTAACCTCCTTCTCTCATTAAGCAAACCATCACGCCCTTCATTATTTGTCACACTGGGCCGAAAAAAACACACACGATATCCAAAAGATCCTTATATCAACGAGTCTGGGCATGTTTACCTCCTCCCATCCAGCTTAATTACCCCCACAGGACTGCCGGTAAACATTCTGGTCCCTTACGACAGTTTTCCTCGAGTCGTAACCACTTTACGAGCATCATATAAGTCACCAGCTGCACCGAAAGGATCCGTCATTGAGGACCTCACCAGCTCGCCCTCTTCCTGCCTTGCTTCGATTGTGTGTGTGTGTGTGTGTGTGTGTGTGTGTGTGTGTGTGTGTGTGTGTGTGTCGTTGCTGTGTTACTATTTTTCTGACGTTAGCTTATGTGTGTGTGTGTGTGTGTGTGTGTGTGTGTGTGTGTGTGTGTGTGTGTGTTTCACTGTTTGTTTGATCTGCTGCAGTCTCTGACGAGACAGCCGGACGTTACCGTACGGAACGAGCTCAGAGCTCATTATTTCCGATCTTCGGATAGGCCTGAGACCAGGCACACACCACACACCGGGACAACAAGGTCACAACTCCTCGATTTACATTTCGTATCTACTCACTGCTAGGTGAACAGGGGCTACACGTGAAAGGAGACACACTCAAATATCTCCACCCGGCCGGGGAATCGAACCCCGGTCCTCTGGCTTGTGAAGCCAGCGCTCTAACCACTGAGCTACCGGGCGTGTGTGTGTGTGTGTGTGTGTGTGTGTGTGTGTGTGAGTGTGTACGCGTATCTGTGTGTGTGTCATTTCTGTATTGCTCCTTTCTGAGTCTTGTGTGTGTGTCCGTGTGTTTGTCTGTGTATCTATCTGTGTATCATTACAATCTTACTCCTCTGAACATCGTCTGTGTGTCTCTCTCACTCTCTATCAGCGGTATTGCTATCACATTCATAGTGCATTTATTTCCTTTCCCTTTATATCCATGCTGTACATTCTACCCATTCCCTTGAGTGTTTCTTATCAATATCTATCTATCATGCGTCTCCACAGTGTAAAAGAAATCGTGGTTCGTACACCAATTTATGAAGACAAATACACCAACATTTTTCCCTGGATGGTGTGTTCTCCCTTCACATAATTGGTAAGGGCAGATTGACAACATGAGGGAGCACAAGACAGGCAACAGTGAGAGCCATTAACTTTTTTTTCTGTTGTCGAGGAATAGCGTTAATAATGTGAGTGAGTAGTGTTGATGGATATAGTGATGGATGTGTTCTGTCAGGGAGTGAGTGAGAGTGTCTGGTGGATGGATGTGTCAGGTTTACAGCTTGTCCAAGAAAGGTTTGTGTTAAGGGAGGTTCGTATCAGTCACTTTTCACCTCCAGACGGGGACTCCTCATCTACTGTCTCTCGCCGCTCTCTTTCCCTGATCACTCTACTGACATCATCCCCATCACCGCTTCTTCCTCAGCTCTCATAACCTTCCTTCATCATCCCACAACCTGCGTCCTTCACCTGACAACCTTCCAGAACTCATCATACAACTTTCCCGGTTGGCTGCCTCATAACTTGCGACTCTCATCTGGGCCCCTCTTCCTCATCTCTCACACAGACACACAGACACACACAGACACACACACAGACACACAGACACACACACGCAGACACACGTCCCTTCTCCTCAACGTCCACGTCCACCACCGAGGTAATTTCTATCAACACAGGACGATAGCAAAAGTTTCATCTTGCTCATTTCAAATTTTCAATTCGCCTTTCTTACATTTCCTGGGTAAAATTCCGCCTTTCCTCTTTCTCCCTCAGACCTTCCCTCGCGTCTCATTAAGTGGGGAAAGCCGTGAGTCCCTTTCGTAGCTTCTTTGCCGTGTGTTTAGAGGCAATCTTCCTTTCCCTGTGGCTAATATTACTACTTATTTCTTCTCCTTATCTTGACCCTCCTCCCTCTCTTCCTCAACCTGCGTTTCTTTCTGCGTCTCCCTCGTGCACTCACACAAGAACCAAGACTCAACGCACATGAATTCGAAGCTCTAGGGACTGGACGGGGAGCCTCCTTGCCTTGACCGAGGGATGGAGCAGCAGCAATAGGAAAAAAGGCTCCCAGGAACTCAGGGAAGGAAGAAGAATACCTGGACGGGGAAGCAAAAAAGTTGAGCTTGGAGCAAACGGAATGGGGCGAGAGGCAAGCAAAGGTATTAAGGAAGGAATTCATGTCGGCTGATCCATGAAGGGAGGAGAAAGCAGAAGAAAGGAGGAGAAAGGAGGTTATTTGCATGGCCGAAGCAAGTTTTCACGCTTCAAGGAGAATGTGTAAAGGGTGTAAGAGGCAGTGATGTAGTGGAGGAGGCTGGCGGCGCTTACCCTCGTCCTCAGCCACGCCGTGCCAAAACAGTGCAAGGTGCGGGGAATGCTGGGAGAGGGTGGGGAGGATGGGGAGGCTGGGGAGGTCGTGGGGTGGGTAGGGTGGGGTCAGGGTAAAGGTCACGGCGAAGTAGGAGATGAGAAGGATTTGGTGCAGAGAGAAGTTATGACTAGGTGTGGTGCAACTCTGATATTCTCTCTCTCTCTCTCTCTCTCTCTCTCTCTCTCTCTCTCATGTAGTGGAGTGGGGAAGGACAGACAGAAAGACAGACAGACAGACTCCTTCGCCAAGAGTCGCGACAGAATAACCTTCCTTGTTATCTCGCAAATTGCTTCTCAGGTGTTTGTTCTTCAAATATTACGTGGCGCTTCCTATCTCGCGTCAACTAAGCTCGCTGTGTCTAAAATGAAGTAAGGGAAACGCGCCTTATGTAACTTTGACTCGCCTTTTTTCCCTTTCGTATTTTCGTCCTCTGCCAGATATGAGATTTCGCTCTTTTCTGGCGAGTTTGTAGATTGAGTTACGTCGACAATTACGTATGGAAATGTGGACTAAAGAGGGAAAAAATAAGAGTCCCTTCATCATCACTCAAGTCATAGAGGCAACCCTTTATGAGTCTGTCACCGGAAAATTAGGAAGGGAAAATGAGCCACGGAATAGAAAAACGGCAATCCTAATGTACTGATGTAATGAGAAATCTCCGCGCGGTTTTTGAAGCTTCATGTCGCGGCACTTCTACTTAATAATTCCTTGTCATACTGGTGGGTCTTTTGAATAAGTAGAGTTGGAACAGAGAAAAGTATGTATCAAATCCTTCAGTACAGGGACACATTTTTACCTCGAGTTTTGTGTACCATTAGACCATTTTATACATCTAGTTAATAATAAATAAAAAATATCATTCTATATCAAAGAAAAGAAAAAAAAATCGACGAAAAAATACAGCCAGCTAAATAGATAACAGAAAAATTCATTACCAGGGAAAAGGAAAAAAATATACGATTAAAACAAATCTAAGAAATAAAAATAAGAAAAAAAGGAAAAAAAAAACCATAAAAATATTAAAAAATGATTGAAAATTTTAATACGAAAGAAAGAAATGAAAGATACACGATAAGAAAAAATACATCTAGTTAATAATAAATAAAAAATTCATTCAATACCAAAAAAAAAAAAAAAAACAGATTCAGGTAAAATAAATAATAGAAAATTCAATACCAAAGAAAAGAGAGAAAAAAATACACGATAAAAAAAAAAAAAAACAGGTATAGCTAAAATAAATATCAGAAAAATTCATCACCAGAGATACAAAAAAAAATAACGATTAAGAAAAAAAGACAAAAAAATATTAAAAACAATTCTAGGAAGCAACAAATATTAAAAAAAAATGAATGAAATTGTAATACTAACGAAAGAACTGAAAGATACACTATAAAAAAAACCACATCTAGTTAATAATAATAACAAAAAATTGATACCAAAAGAAAAGAAAGAAAAAAACGAAAAAAAAAAACATCCAGATGAAAAAAATAAGAATCAATACCAAAGAAAAGAGAGAGAAAAAAAATACACGAAAAAAACAGGAATAGCTAAAATAAATATCAGAAAAAATTCATTACTAGAGATACAAAAAAAAACTAAGAATAAAAAAAAAGAAAAAAAAAAAAACAATTCTAGGAAGCAACAAATATTAAAAAAATGAATGAAATTGTAATACTAACGAAAGAACTGAAAGATACACTATAAAAAAACACATCTAGTTAATAATAATAAAGAAAATTGATACCAAAGAAAAAAACACGAAAAAAAACAGGCATAGCTAAAAATAAGATAAAAAAAAAATCATTACTAGAGATAAAAAAAAAACTAAGAATAAGAAAAAAGAAAGAAAAAAACATTAAAAACAATTCTAGGAAGCAACAAATATTAAAAAAATGAATGAAAATATAATACTAACGAAAGAACTGAAAGATACACACGATAAAAAAATATACAAAAAAAAAAAAAAACACGATACAAAAACATCCCGCAAAAAAAATAATAGAAAAATTTAAAAGAAAAAAAAAGATACACCATAAATTAACAAAGACACCAAATTAAAGAAAAAAAAAAAAAAAAACAAGACAAAGGGAATCGAACACCAAGCAAAACAAGCTGAAGAAATCTGAACCCAGTGATCTCAGCAGGGGAAGACTCGACACCCTTTCCTGCTACACTTGATCACACCTGTCACCTTCCCTGACACGAGCCAATAGCAGCTAATTAGCAACAGGTGAGCCAGAAGGGAGGGAGGACGTCACTGCCACCTTCTCGTCACCTTCACTCTTAACTTTACACGTCACATTTGGCAAGAAATATTAACAATTTATTTATTGAAAAGCACAATGATGAGAAAGTCTTAGAAATAGAATTATGTTAAGGATTTATTTTTCTAGCAAGGGGAGAGAAAAGGGGTTGGGAAAGAAGGGAAAAGGGGAAAGGGGTTAGTGGAGGGACTTTTTAATGGTAGTAACATTGAAAAGCACAAAAAAAATGATGAAAAAGTCGTAGAGATAGATTTATATTAAGGATTTATTTTTCTTGGAAGAGGGGAAGAGAAAGGGGGGTGGGAAGAGGGGAAAAGGGGAAAGGGGTTAGTGGAGAGATTTTTTAATGGTAGTAACATGAATAAAAAAAAAAAAAATAGAAAAAAAGTGTTAGAAATAGAATATTATTATACTATTAAGGATTTATCTTTCTTGGAAGCTGTGGGAGAGGAAGAAGGGAAAGGGGGTGGGGTAGAGTGAGAGAAGGGGGAAGGGGAGAGTCTGAGGGGTGGGAGGGAAGGGAGTGGGAGGGGACAAGAACTGAGTGGGAAGAAAATTAAAAACTGTGAAGTAAATGTTGTCTCAAGGTCAACACAGCTTCTTCTCACCTAACTCTAATGCTCTCTCTCTCTCTCTCTCTCTCTCTCTCTCTCTCTCTCTCTCTCTCGAACTGAAAATATTTAACCAGACCCAAAATATCCTGCAAATCACCTAATGTAACTAAGCCAGAGAGAGAGAGAGAGAGAGAGAGAGAGAGAGAGAGAGAGAGAGAGAGAGAGAGAGAGAGAGAGAGAGAGAGAGAGTGAGAGACTTTCTTCAACCAACGTCTCCATGGTTAGTTGCATTCAATCTTGGGGTCATTTGCATCGAAGCCAGTTCACTTCTAGCTCTGTACAAAGGAGGAGGAGGAGGAGGAGGAGGAGGAGGAGGAGGAGGAGGAGGAGGAGGAGGAGGAGGAGGAGGAGGAGGAGGAGGAGGAGGAGGAGGAAGAGGAGGAGGAGGAGGGAGAAGAGGAGTGCGGGAAAGGTTGAAACACACACACACACACACACACACACACACACACACACACACACACACACACACACACACACACACACACACACGAGGAGGAAATAAGAAATGACAAAAGAACAACGCTGAACAAGGGAAAGGAAAGGACAAAGACACACGACATAAGACAGAGAGAAGATTCAAGATGGGAAGAAATAAGATACGAGAAGAAAGAAATGTGAAATGAAAAAAAAATATAGCAAAGACAAGGAATAGGAACGAACAGATAAATACACATAGATAGGAGAGAGAGAAAAAGAGAAACTGATGGTGTATAGCAGAGGAAGAAAAAAAGAAGAAATAGATAGAAGTAAAGAGCTTAGAATATATTAATGGAGAACAAATAAGAGAGAAACTTCACCATGCAAGGATGAAACAATGAATAAATGAAAAAAATGAAGGTGAAGGAAAAATAGAGAATTATAAGAGACAACGAACAGAAGGAAAGAAAAAAGAACAGAGATGGAAAACTAGTAAGAGAGAAACTTTACCATGCAAGGATGAGACAATGAATAAATGAAAAAAAGTGAAGATGAAGGAAAGGTAGAGATTTGAAAGAGAGAAAAACACGAATAGAAGGAGAGAAGGAAGAACAATTCAAGACTCATCAATAAAGATAAAAAAGAGAAAGTAAGAATATATACGGAAAACAAGAATATAAAAGAGAAATAAAATATGAAAGGAGAGAAGAGAAGTCACGATATATTGAAGAAAAACGACTTATATAAACAAGGCCGCCGTGGTACAGTGGAACCATGCGCGCTTTGGGGTCCGAGGGGTCTCCAAGCGCACGGGTTCGAATCCTGTCCACGGTCCGAGTGTAGGTTGGGCTTCCTCACTCGGGTGCAGCGGTTTCCTAGCGGGTGGGCTTTGAGATAGGTGGTACCCGAATATGTATCCCCTTTAGCCCAGAAATTCCCGTGAAAAGCCCACATGGTATAAATAAAAAAAAAAAAGAAAGAGGTCAAGCCATTTGTCTCTCAATTTTGGTTGCTCATGTCTTTTAGGGAACTGGCAACACAGTGGGCCTTTTTTTTTTGTTCCCATATTCTGTTGCCCTTGACCAGCTGTCCCTCCTGCATAAAAAAAAGAAAAGAAAAGAAGAAATTAGGGACTGAAAATAAGGATGAAAACAAGGCAAAAAAAAGTAAAATGATGAAAACAAACTTGAAAAATAAAATCAACTGTCATGAAGAAAAAAAGGAAAAGAGAAAAGTTACGGATTCATAATAAAAAAAACAGAGCCCTAAAATGTTTGAAGGGAAATTAGAAAATGAGGGAAGGAAAAGTTGAAATACAAACAGAGAGAGCAAAAAAAAGGAGAAAGTAAAAGAGAATTCAAATCCCACAATAAACCACGAAACAAAAAGGAGGAAGAAAAATATAAAAGAAAGATGTATAAAGAGAAACAAAAGAAAACAAAATATAACACAACACGAGAGAGAGAGAGAGAGAGAGAGAGAGAGAGAGAGAGAGAGAGAGAGAGAGAGAGAGAGAGAGAGAGAGAGAGAGAGAGAGAGAGAGAGAGAGAGAGAGAGAGAGAGAGAGAGAGAGAGAGAGAGAGAGAGAGAGACTTACCAATCAGCACTGAGACATTAATAAACTTGGGCGTGATGTAAAAGAAGGTAATTCCACTTCTACACATTTCGTATCTGATGCCTAAAGTTTCAATTCCGTCGATTCATAAAGGGCAAAGTTAACTCGTAATTAGGGAACTGTGATGAAATTTCTCTCGTTAATCATTTCAACGAGCCAGGTGAAACGGGGCCAGGTATTAATTAACGTTGGACTAGCTGTGGTGGTGGTGGTGGTGGTGGTTGTGGTGGTTTCGATATATTTTTTTTAATGGTGTTTTTTTTAATGGTGGTTTTTGTTGATGTTTCTTAATGTTTTTTTTTTTTTTAATTGTGGTTGTGGTGGTGGTGGTTGTCAGTGGCAGAAGTGTTGGTAGTGATGGTGGTAGTAGTTGTAGTAATGCAAGTGGTGGTGGTGTGGTGGTGGTGGTGGTGGTTGAAAGATAACATGGAACAACACATGAACAAACACTCATAAAAAACAGTGTGCACATAAACCATTGCCCTGCTACTGTTATCCAAAATTTACAGTACACACACACACACACACACACACACACTCTCTCTCTCTCTCTCTCTCTCTGTTCCTTTGATTCCTCGTATACTTTCTTTATTTTCCTTCATTTCCTTTTATATCTACCATTTCTCTCCTTTATCAGTCATATCAATCATCCTTCTCTTCCTCTCATTCCTTACAATTTTTTTCAACAATTTTTTTTCAACATTTCCCTTATTTCTCATATTTCCACCACATTCCATCTCTTCCCACGTTATTTTCTTCTCCTATCCACCTTCTGGCCTTCCTACTTTCCCACCAACTCGTTCTCCCTCACTCTGGCTCTCTCCCCTCCTCACACCTGTCGTCTCTTCCCTCTTGGGCCCTCTCTCCCCTCTCCGGCCCCCTCTCCCTCTCTCCCTCTCTCTCCTAAAAGCACCAAGAGCGTCCCAGTGCCCTCTCTGGAGACAAAACTGAGCGTAAGCATCAAATATTCACACCAAGACCAGCTGAAGGCCGTGTGTGTGTGTGTGTGTGTGTGTGTGTGTGTGTGTGTGTGTGTGTGTGTGTGTGTGTGTGTGTGTGTGTGTGTGTGTGTGTGTGTGTGTGTGTGTGTGTGTGTGTGTGTGTGTGTGTGTGTGTGTGTGTGTGTGTGTGTGTGTGTGTGTGTGTGTGTGTGTGACCTCAATTTCTAAGTGGCTGGCCGATAACATCACCGTTCTATGCACAAGTCCATTAATCACTCTGGATATAATTTAGCTGTAAGGTGACACTCAGGTTTTGCTGTAGAGGAGGAGGAGGAGGAGGAGGAGGAGGAGGAGGAGGAGGAGGAGGAGGAGGAGGAGGAGGAGGAGGAAGAGGAGGAGGAGGAGGAGGAGAAGGAGGTAGCGACACAGAAACACATAAATAAACAAGCCACAACAGACATTCCAGGCCTCACGAGGTGTCCTGATTTAGAAGTACTGGAATGGTGAAAGTAGGAGACAAAAGGACAACAGTAGAAAAAAAGGCACGTAGGAGGGAGAAGAAGAAGAAGAGGAGGAACACGAGGGCGAAAATGAGAGAAAAAAAAATATTATGGGATGGTGAAAATAGGAGAAAAAAGGATAACTGTGGAAGAAAAGGCACGTAGGAGGAGGAAGAAGAAGAAGAAGAAGAGGAGGAGGAAGAACACGAGGGCGGAAAAGGGAGAAAAAATATATATTAGGCGTTACAATCACACTGCTAGTATAACACAGGTACAGTGAAGGATTGATTGATTGAAGGATCACCACTGTTCTCCGCCCACCTATCTCTCTCTCTCTCTCTCTCTCTCTCTCTCTCTTTCTCTCTTTCTCTAATCCGGGGATGAAAAATAAAGGTACCATCACTTACCCTTTATAAACGACTCTCTGTCTCGTAAAATATGACAAAATTAACTAATCAGAACACACCTGCTCTTGAGTATTAAAATGTGACACGACACAGAGAGAGAGAGAGAGAGAGAGAGAGAGAGAGAGAGAGAGAGAGAGAGAGAGAGAGAGAGAGAGAGAGAGAGAGAGAGAGAGAGAGAGAGAGAGAGAGAGAGAGAGAGAGAGAGAGAGAGAGAGAGAGAGAGAGAGAGAGAGAGAGAGAGAGAGAGTACTGTTCCTCACGTCTCCAGAAGAATTTGAGACAACTTTATATTCAACGAGTTTAATTAGTCGTTTTACATATGCAATTCTCTCTCTCTCTCTCTCTCTCTAACGAAATAAAGTGACTGACGTAGAGAGAGAGAGAGAGAGAGAGAGAGAGAGAGAGAGAGAGAGAGAGAGAGAGAGAGAGAGAGAGAGAGAGAGAGAGAGAGAGAGAGAGAGAGAGAGAGAGAGAGAGAGAGAGAGAGAGAGAGAGAGAGAGAGAGAGAGAGAGAGAGAAACAATATTATACAACTATTCTGAAACAAATCACATAATAAATAAACAGATAAACAAACATACTCATATAAATGTGTGTGTATGTGTGTGTGTGTGTGTGTGTGTGTGTGTGTGTGTGTGTGTGTGTGTGTGTGTGTGTGTGTGTGTGTGTGTGTGTGTGTGTGTGTGTGAATAAATTGGAACATTGGCTTGAAATAAAACGTAAGAGGCCTAACAATCCCATTTGTATCCTGTTTCCTCGTACACAAATCATCGTTATGTATCACTTTTGTTACCTTCAGTACCCACACACGGCCTCAAAACATCTGTCCCTGTCTTTCAGCTATCTCTTTCTAATTTTAAGGCAACTTGCATTGAAGTAAGGAGGGTAAGGAGGAGGAGGAAGAGGAAGAGGTGTGCCTGTGGTTGTGGTGTTTAGGAGGAGGGTGATAACGAGAAGGGTAACTGAGAAGGGGTGAGGCAGCAGTGTGTAAGGAATGAGAGAGAGCAGGGAAGAGTGGAAAAAATGTAAAATAATGAGTAAAATAATAATGTGTTTTTGTTGCCCTTGCCTAGTTTCCTTCCCTCTTGCTTAAAAAAACGCTAAGGCTGGGCAAACTTATCTATTCTATTTATTCAGGTTTATTGATGTGTTTTTGTGTATATTCTGGGGAAGCTCTCATGTGTTAGGAATGTTTTTTCGTAATTTTGAAAGCTTTATGGGTGAGTGGAGGGTGAGTAGTGGGTGTGTTTTTTTCATAGATTTTATCAGTGAGTTTTATGGAAAAGGGTGTTTTTGTTTTTTTACTTCTCTTTGATATGATTGGAAAAAGTGTATTTTCAGAGCTTTAAAGGGGAAAAAAGTTCGTTTGGTGTGTGGAATAAGTTTTTTATTTTTTTTTTTTGGTGTGGACGCGGTAATGGCTGAGAGAAACTATCAAAAGTCTGCTAACAGTTTTTTTCACTCACTCTCGACCACTCAAACTTTTTTTTTTTATGTCTTGGCCTATAGCGCCTTTAGGAAACCTGAACTTAATCTTCCACCCATTA
The DNA here is from genome assembly GCF_017591435.1 of Portunus trituberculatus. Taxonomy (NCBI): domain Eukaryota; kingdom Metazoa; phylum Arthropoda; class Malacostraca; order Decapoda; family Portunidae; genus Portunus; species Portunus trituberculatus. The sequence continues at coordinate 11,680,640 of NC_059283.1, read as the reverse complement.
CTCGCGCAGACAACTTTATTTATAGTGGTACTCATATTAGAGGCCATATCACCGCCCAAGCGCATCTTTAGCGTAGCCATCCAGAATCTGGGTATCACAGTGACATGTAGGTAACTATAAACCACTCGACAAATTGCAAAGTATCAAGGCAATACGTGGTGGGATTGGAACCTACGCGTGGACGTCTGCCCGGTCCTACCACCACCACCTTATCCACTACGCCACCGCCACCCGAAACAAACCTCCCAAATTTCTTCGTCTTTTTCTACCAATTCCCTACCTCTTTCACGTCACTCCTCTCACTCTCTTTTTCTTAAACCTTCGTCTAACCCGTTCACTGCCAACCAAACCTCAATTTTTTTCTTCTCTTCAGTCTCTCAAATACGTAACTCTATAGCTTAACAAAGATCAAATTAACTTCACGCTCGTATCATTTTGTGTCCATCCAAATAAATTATTGCAGTGATTTCAACGCTAGAAAGACGAGCAAGGCAGTGAAAAGGTTAATATTGTATAATGAAGGCACCAAATGAGACCTTCGTACTTTTCCTGCGCTCAAATCACTTCAAATTGTCCCCATCAAAATTTACGCTGCAATATTATCGTTTGGAATTTTTGGTTCTCTTCATATTTGGTCTTTTTTTATTAACCTTCTCTCTCTCTTTCTCTCTCTCTCTCTCTCTCTCTCTCTCTCTCTCTCTCTCTCTCTCTCTCTCTCCCCTTGAGGCATCCAAGTCTTTATTTTCTTCCCGGATTTTTTTTATGAAGATAAATTTTGTGAATATCAGATTTCGGTTTTATTTGTGGTTTCTTTTTTTTTCTTCTTTTTTTCTTCTTCCGCCTGGTTGTTGGTGATTTGAGTTTTCTTGACTTTTTTTTTCTCTATTTCTGTTTTTTGTACCGTTTGTCTGTGTATCTGTTGTTTTGTCTGTCTGTTTGTGTATCTGTTGTCTGTTCTGTCTGTCTGTCTGTCTGTCTGTCTGTCTGTCTGTCTGTCTGTCTGTCTCTCTCTCTCTCTCTCTCTCTCTCTCTCTCTCTCTCTCTTTCTGTTCCCCACGCACAATTATGCAAATGGCACTCCAGTTAACAGCACTGATTACTGAAGAAATGCAAATCCACTATTCATCTTAATCCAAAAAAACTGAACGCTTGTCTTAACATTTGGCGGGGCGGCGGCGTGGCACGAATCTATGGGAATCTATGGGAGTGCATGGGCGTGCAGGGCGGCAGGGCATCAGACAGTGGCATGGGAGCGTCGAGGTGCCACTGGGACTGTCCTGTGGCGTGTCTTCTCCCGAGATACTTGAGGTATGAATATTCAGAGGGCAATTTGTCCTCCGAGTCGTGTGTTCCCTCCTGTGGCATCTTCCAGTCCCCACGTGCTGGCCTCGCTCCCCGCCCCGCTCCTGCTGACTTGTTTTCCAGCCCCGTGTCTTGTGTACTTTTGTTGTTTCTGAAAATATACAGGTGACTTCTCATTTCTCTCTCTCTCTCTCTCTCTCTCTCTCTCTCTCTCTCTCTCTCTCTTGCGTCTTCATCTGTATTTTTTTCTCTTTATAAATATATTGGTGACTTCTCATACCGTTTCTCTCTTTCTCTCTCTCTCTCTCTCTCTCTCTCTCTCTCTCTCTCTCTCTCTCTCTCTCTCCATTCGTTTTCTGTGTAAATGACTGACTTCCTTTCAAATGCTTCGATATATTTACTTTTCACTCCCTTTTGTTGTCAGATGATCTCCTTTAACTGCCTCATTCCTGCTTAGATCTATTTCAACCTTGTTTTTTATTGTACTTATACTTTGACAACAAAAGAAGTGAAAGCGAGAGAAGGAAGCCAACTGTATATTTTTAGAGAAGAAAGAAAGTACAGTAAAAGACACAAGGCTGAAATATATCTAAGTAAAAAGTGAAGCATTTAAGAGGAAGGCATTTACACAGAAAACGAATGGAGAGAGAGAGAGAGAGAGAGAGAGAGAGAGAGAGAGAGAGAGAGAGAGAGAGAGAGAGAGAGAGAGAGAGAGAGAGAGAGAGAGAGAGAGAGAGAGAGAGAGAGAGAGAGAGAGAGAGAGAGAGAGAGAGAGAGAGAGAGAGAAAGTCACCTGTATATTGTACTTGTATTGCCTTTTTAAAAATATATAGTTGAGTTCTCTCGCTTTTTTTATTCTTTTGTGTTCATTTCAATCTATTATTTCCGTTCCTTTACTGCCTCATGTTTCCTTTCACGTATTCCTACTCCGTGCCTTCTATTTTGCTTTCACTGTCTTTCTATAAATATGCAGTTAGTTTCTCTCTTTTTATCCTTTTCTTTTTTTTATTCTAATGTATAGATGACCTTCCTCTACTGCCTCATTCCTGCTTAGTTGCATTCATGACCTTTCCCCGATTGTGCTTTTGTTCTGCTAAAAACATACAACCACTTCCTCTCTCTCTCTGTGTCTCTTTTGCTCTCTTAGTCTATAGCTGGCCAGCCTGTTGTTGTTTCATTGTTGCTTATACGTATTCTTTCTTGTCTCTGCTACTGTATTTTTCTTGCTCAATTGTCTTCTCTCTCTCTTACTGTCTTGTTGTTTTAATCTACAGCTGACCTCTTTGCTAAGCCCCTTCCTTCTTTCATTGCCTCATTACTACTACATGTTTTTCTGTCTAGTATATATCGTTCTCCTTTTGTTGTTGTCTTGGTAGAATATACGACTGAACTTTTATTTTCACTCTCTCACTGCCTCTTGGATGTGTTTCGTCGTTTCTGTTGTTGTTACTTTCCTCGCCTCGTTCTTTCTGCTTGGTTGTTAGGGTATAAAATGGGTGTTTCTCGTATTTACTCCTATATTTACTTAAACGCTACTATTTTCTTCCATTTATGATATTTTTTTACGTATTTTCCCTGTTCCTACTTTTTCTTTTTTCTTTCTTTATTGGCATTTGTTGGTTTCCTGAATTTGACGTAAAATTCTCTTCGCGGTCTCATTCTTATTTACTGATCTGTTCGGTTTCAAGAATTCTAGTCGCATTTCTTTCCATTTATTATTTACTGATGTTACTTGAAATTTTTGTTAGTGGCTATAAATAAACCTTCCTTGTTTTATCGCTGTAATTTTCCCCATTTTTTTTACTTTTAAATAAGGCCGCTCACATGACAGTCCCTTTTCCCGAGCAATTCTTTCGTGTTTCGGGGTTCGCAAGAGCAACACAATGAGGAAAAGCATTCTTATTTATTGCCTCCAAGAAAGCTTAGGAGAAAAAGAGTTCCAAACAGGTTAGCCAAGTGAGTGCTGGAAATGTCTTTGTGAGGGCAGACACTTCACGAGCAGTCCCTCCCTCCTCCCTTGACACTTGTTACACCGCCGTCACCCTCACCACCGCCGTCACTCCTGCCACCGCCTGCTCAAACAACTAACTTTTATCAGGGAGCCAAGTTTCTAGTCGTTCTGCACCATCGATGTACCTGGACACTCGACCCACAGACATGAGGTGCGTCTAGCGAGGGACAGACAGCAGCCGGCCATCAGCAGACACGCACACGCTGCACTTAGACCGCTTTCACACTACCACAAAAACGCATCAGATTATTGTGCATGCACCTGCCACCCGTTCGCATTTTACTGACACTACTTCCGGTATTCGTTCCCGCCCGAACCTTTCTCTCACTCATCCACTGTCCTTTCAAGACGGAGGGTACACGGAAGAGAGTTTTGCTTGTTTATGCAACTATTCAAACAATGAGGATGAAAAATGAACATATAGCTGCATGAACGGAAAACAATCTTGAAAATTGAATGTTTTGAAAGTTACTTGTTGAAAAAAGATAAAATAGAAAAGTAGATAGATAGATAAATAGAGCACAAGAAAACTGGAACAGACTACTAATTGTTATTGCTAATGAAATACAGAGACACATGAACTAAAAAATGCTTGAGAAATATGAAGATAGAGAGAATAAAGATAGATAAATAGATAGACGGATAGATAAATAAATAGTTAGACAGATAGATAGATAGATAGAAAGTAACTTGAAATTCCTAATGATACTGTCTGTTCATTACCATACTACATCTACAACAACTCCTCCTCCTCCTCCTCCTCCTTTTACTACTATTTCTACTACTACTACTACTACTACTACTACTACTACTACTATTTCTACTACTACTACTACTACTACTACTACTACTACCATTACTATTACTACTACTACTATTTCTACTACTACTACTACTACTACTACTACTACTACTACTACTACTATTACTACTACTTCTACTACAACAAGAACAGTGGAGGGAACATCGCTGCAGGTGGCAGGTAGCAGGTGGCGAGGGGCTGGCACTGGCGTGGTGTGGTGCAATGTGATATCACGCCTGTTGCTGCGGCAAGGAGATGGTTTCGGGGCAGTGCTGCAGCAGCCACGGCACCAGCAGGTAGGCAATCACGTAAGCGGGCAAGAGTCATCAAGCACAGCACAGCACAGCACAGCATGTCACAGTGGAGAGCCTTGTCAAATAACCAGGTGTGCTGTGCGGCAGTGTGCGGTGGAAGTGGTGGTGTTGATGGTTATGGTGGTGGTAGTGGTGGTGGTGCATTGCCTCCACGCATCTCAGCACATGATTCCACCACCACCACCACCACCACCTATGCACACCACTGTCCCACTGCCCCTCTGCCCAGTCGAGTCTCTCCGCTGTGTTGCCTGCTTGCCTGCGTGCCTGCCTTCCTGCTTCCCTGCCTGCCTGGCGGTGTCCTGATCCGCACAGCCCAACCTCCACACTTTCTCCTCTCCGCGGTTAACAGGTCTGGCATCACATCGCGCCTCACCACCACCGCCTGCCCCGCCCTTTCTGTACACACTCCTAGGCAGAAAGTGTGTGTGTGTGTGTGTGTGTGTGCCAATACGAAACATATAGATAATAAAAAAAGAGTAGGGGAAAAGAAATGGAAAGATGGAAGGATGGAATGAGTAAACAAGAGATTTGAGGGTTAAACATCAATTATCATACATACAGCTCTGTGATTGGTCTCTCTCTCTCTCTCTCACACACACACACACACACACACACACACACAGGTCAATGAGTTCAGTAGATTTTGTGAAAGTGTAACGTAAACACTACCATCACTCAACCACCACCACCATCATCAAATAACACCAAAATACAATCAGACACCATACAACACATCACACATCACACCAAACACACCCACAACACATCAGACACCACCTTAACACACCACATCACCACCACAACACCCACCACATTACCACCATACACCACACAACACACCAGACACCACAACACGCCACAGCACCACCAGAGACCACCACAACACACCAGACACCACCACAACACACCAGGCACCAACACAACACACCGCAGCACCCTCACACACTCCCACAACACACCAGGCACCACTGCAACACACCAGACACCACCTTAATACACCACATCACCACCATAACACACCACAACACCCCCAGACTCTACCACAACGCACCACAGCACCCCCACATACCACCACAACAACACAGGCATATAGAAATTACGTAAGCCTATTGAGGACACCACTACCACCACCACCACCACCACAACAACTACAGACACCACCACAGTACCACCAGACACCACCACATAACCACCACACCACCCGACAACACAGCCTATATGAATTACTTAGGTCTATTGACAACGCCACCACCGCACAACACCACACCAGTGTATCTTTGGCGCCCCGACCTGCCCAGCCCCGCCAGCCGCCAGCCACCAGCCAGCCACCCGTCATCCGCCACCCCAACCCTGCCACTCCCCAAGCCGCCACAGTCAACACCTCCACATTTAACGTATTATGTCGGGTTTTCCATGTGCTTCTAGGTGTTTTCAGGACTCTGGGTGTAGAAGGAAGCGGAGGAGGTGGAGGTGGAAGGGAGAGTTGGGCGTGAGGGGAAGGGAGGAGGAGAACGAGACACTCAATTTGCGCGTAAAAAAACCCATCTCGGCGCCAGGGAAAAATATTTTCTGCCTTCTTAATGGAGTTGGCGTTGATTTGATGCTTGATTCATTGATAGCATAGTAAAGCAAGTTTTGAGGCGTGATAAGATCAAGTCCAGCGATGTTTTTTGTTTATCGTAAGAATAACATTAAAGTGACGTTATGAATTATTGCTCATTTTTAATTAGCACGCCTAGGATTGTTTTGTTGTTTGATATAAGACTTGGAAAACATGAAAAACATGACCCAAGTAATAATATTCAATAATATCTAGTCTAACTTTTCGTATTTTCCATTTCTATGTCATTATGGCGCCGAAGATGAAAATATTATTTTCTTTATGCGACGAAGGATTTGTGTTTACTTTATTGCGCTGAAAAGAGAACATTTTTGTTACATAGAAAAAGCACTACAACCTTGTCTGGCTGTGTTTTCCTTCTCAAGACTATAATGTTTTGTGGCGCCGTTGGTGAAACGTGCAGACACATCCACGATTCGTACTTTGTTGTTGCCGGGCGCGGTAAAGTTATTATATTTTGTATGTTAGTTAAATATTTTTCCACGTCAAAAAATACAGTACATTCCAGTCTGGGCGCCTTCTTTCTTCTCGCGATTTTCAAAATGGTTTCCGTTACGTAAATATACCGGCGCCAGACACACACCCTCCCCGCCCCCAGCCGCGCTGCACACCACGACTCAGCTGCACCACCCTCTGTGTCCAGACGCTGAGAGTGAAGGAGAGCCACAATTAACCTCGGTGGTAGATAAATAACCCACAACAATGAGTTAGATAAGGTGATGGCCATGTCCCCGGTCACTGTCCCGCCAAGACGTCCTCGGACCCAAACACAGATGGTCCTCCTCCCTCCCACTCTCCTCTCCTCCAAATTGACCTCAAATGACAGGATTTACAGGCATTTTTTCCACGAGGAAATTAATAAATTGTTGTAGTGGGAGGAAGGAGTGAGGAATGGAAGTGTGTGAGGGAGTGAAGTAGTATGATAGTTGTAGTAATAGCAGTAGCAGTAGCAATGATACTAGCAGTAGTAGTAGTAGTAGTAGTAGTAGTAGTAGCTGTTGTTGTTGTTATTGTTGTTGTTGTTGCTGTTGGTGTTACTGTTGGTGTTGTTGTTGTTGTTGTTGGTATAGTAACATTAACTTTTATTTTTATGAGTGTGTTTGTGTGAATGTATAATGATTTATTACACACACACACACACACACACACACACACACATATATGTATATATATATATATATATATATATATATATATATATATATATATATATATATATATATATATATATATATATATATATGTGTGTGTGTGTGTGTGTGTGTGTGTGTGTGTGTGTGTGTGTGTGTGTGTGTGTGTGTGTGTGTGTGTGTGTGTGTGTGTGTGTGTGTGTGTGTGTGTGTGTGTGTGTGTGTGTGTGTGTGTGAAGAGTGTCCTTTGTGCTTGAGACGGACAAGTACAGTCACAGCTTAGGGACAATACTTTTCCAGTGGCATGATGACTGTTCCTTTCCTGCTGCAGAGTCCAGAAGCATATCATTGCTTTGTTGTGTTCTAAACTAGTGCTCTCTGTACACTGTCTATTCCATCCCTCCCTTCTCGTTTGAAAAAATGACTGGTGCTCGTTAAACAGTGAACAGTGCTTCATAATCCGGTATATTTTTACCTTGAGATTTGTATTAGATTAGACCATTTTATTGACATTGTGAAGGATCTATGGAGGTCAGATGATTAATGGCCAGAGCCTTTACTATTCAAATCCCCACATGAGCTTCTGAAGCTGTATAAAATCACCAAATAGTAAGCAGAATTAATATGGACACGCGTCAAATTACTCAAGGGGTTAAAGATTTTTTTTCTATCGCAGTTATTGTTGCTCTTGCCAGGTTCCCTTACTATATACAAGAGGAAATAAAAAGAGTTCCAAAGTTTACTAGAGAAATGGATGAAAAACGTAATAGATCAGTCATCTCTTGTATCAATAAGCCAAACATAACACATAATAAAAGCGAAAGTAAGTAGAAAGTCTTGTTTTGATGTGCTGAATCATAAAAATATAACATTCACATCCCTTCCTTCCCTTTCCCTTCCCTTCCCTTCCCTTCCCTCCCCTTCCCTTCTCTTCCCTTCCTCCTCCATCGGTGTCTCGCCTTCCCTTCCTTCCTCGCCGCCACCCAGCTTCCCCTTTTCCGATTTCCTCACCCTCCAAGGCTCTGTCAGTTCCCTTCACTGTTTCCCAACCATTTCCTCCTCTAACTAACTTCTTCCTGTGCGGTCAGTCTCTCTCTCTCTCTCTCTCTCTCTCTCTCTCTCTCTCTCTCTCTCTCTCTCTCTCTCTCTCTCTCTCTCTCTGCCGCCTCTTAATGCCCTTCCTCCTCGCCGTGGGGTGGGCCGGCCTGCATGAAGCACCTGGGATTATTAATGGAAGTATGACGAAGTATCCCCTAAAAGAAGACGGAAAAGAAAACGCTTGCCACGTTCACTAATTATCGAAGTCGGATGTGTGGAGGAAAGAAATATGGAGGAGGAGGAGGAGGAGGAGGAGGAGGAGGAGGAGAAGGAGGAAGAAAATTAGGAAAGAATGTTATGAATGTTATATAAAGTGAACTAATTAATGAAGAGACAATGTATGATAAAATAAATATATAAATAATGGCAATAGATAAAGATAAGATAAAAATTCTTCCTCTATTATTATTATTATTATTATTAGTAGTAGTAGTAGTAGTAGCAGTAGTAGTAGTAGTAGTAGTAGTAGTATCGTTATTGTCATTATTATTATTATCATCCTCACTACAATACAAACAAACAGAAAAAAAGAGAGACGAAAATGACATAAATAAACAAAAAGCCTCGAAAAAATAATTGAAAAAGAGGAAGAAAAAATAGAGAAAAAAGGAAATGATTCGCCCCAAATTAAGCTTTTCAAGGGAACCAATAAAAGTTTCCCCGGGTCGTTGACGGTGAAAAGAAGGAAAAAAATATACTTCAAACAGACTTCAAGATCGTGTGTGTGTGTGTGTGTGTGTGTGTGTGTGTGTGTGTGTGTGTGTGTGTGTGTGTGTGTGTGTGTGTGTGTGTTTGACTGGGAGGCGAAAAGAAGTAAGTCAATCTGTAAAAAGAAAGTTAAATAGAAATTTCCATTTTACATTCCTCCTCCTCCTCCTCCTCCTCCTCTTCCTGCTCTTCTTCCTCCTCTTCTATCTCCTCCTTCTCCTCTATCTCTTCCTCCTCCTCTTCCTCCTCTTCCTGCTCTTCTTCCTCCTCTTCTATCTCCTCCTTCTCCTCTATCTCTTCTTCCTCCTCTTCCTCCTCTTCCATCTCCTCCTCCTTCTCCTCCTCCTCCTCCTCCTCCTTCTCCTCCTCCTCCTCCTTCTCCTCCTCCTCCTCCTCCTCCTCCTCCTCCTCCTCCTCCTCCTCCTCCTCCTCCTCCTCCTCCTCCTCCTCCTCCTCCTCCTCCTCCTACTACTACTACTACTACTACTACTACTACCACCATCGCTACCACTATAGCGCTATCATTATCAGTTATTATTATTATTATTATTATTATTATTATTATTATTATTATTAGTTTTCAACAGTTAATCAATATTTCTCTCTCTCTCTCTCTCTCTCTCTCTCTCTCTCTCTCTCTCTCTCTCTCTCTCTCTCTCTCTTTCTACCACGTCACCTCAGTAGAATAGCAATTAACGGCCAGCATTCAGGTAAATCAAGGTGTGGTGTCTGTAGGTCTTCCTTCAATATTTTCCTCTACCCTCAAGAACACCCATTCATTCGGACTTACAATGTGGGACTTCAGGATCTCAGTTCATTTACAGGTTTCCATAAAATTGGTACGACTTTTGTGTTTGTGTGTGTGTGTTTCACTGTTTGATCTGCTGCAGTCTCTGACGAGACAGCCAGACGTTACCCTACGGAACGAGCTCAGAGCTCATTATTTCCGATCTTGGGATAGGTCTGAGACCAGGCACACACCACACACCAGGACAACAAGGTCACAACTCCTCGATTTACATCCCGTACCTACTCACTGCTAGGTGAACACCACCTACACGTCAAAGGAGACACACCCAAATATCTCCACCCGGCCGGGGAATCGAACCCCGGTCCTCTGGCTTGTGAAGCCAGCGCTCTAACCACTGAGCTACCGGGCGTGTGTGTGTGTGTGTGTGTTTGGGTGGGTGGGTAGGTGGGTTGGTGAGTGTGGTTGTTGGAGTAGGTGAGAGGAAGTGTAGGGAAATAAAGGAAGAGGAGTATGAGGAGGAGGAAGATGAGGAGGACGAGGAGGAGGAGGAGGAGGAGGAGGAGGAGGAGGAGGAGGAGGAGGAGGAGGAGGAGGAGGAGGAGGAGGAAGAGGAGGAATAGGAGAAGGAGGAGGAGGAGGAGGAGGAGGAGGAGGAGGAGGAGGAGGAGGAGGAGGAGGAGGAGGAGGAGGAGGAGCAGAAGTGAGAGTAAGAGAAGAGGAGGAGGAGGAGGAAGAGAAGCAGGAGGAAAGGGAGAAGAAGGAGGAGAAATTACAAAAAAAAAGTGCAGTGATAAGGCAGAAAAAAGAGAAAACACAAAAAAGAAGAGGTAAAAACAAGAAGTGCTAAAGAGAAGAAGAGAAAGGATAATAAAGGTAAGGAAGGAAGGAAGCAAGGAAGAAAACGAACAAGAACTTTAGAAGAAAAAAAAATTCATAAAGAAAAGTGAAATCATTATACCTGAACTTTGAGCATAAAGGAGCACAGGTAAACAAGATGGCGAATTAAGGACAACCAACTTCCTTTATGATCGCTCGTTGGTGCATTCTGAACGAGGAAAGCGATTCAATCCTTTACAACTTAATTCCACTCCTTAAACTCAAACTGGATCCCCCGAGAGCTTACGATATGATTCCCTAACTACGTAACTTGCTTCCTGGCGCTTGCTGGGTTAATGGATTTGGATTCTTTGTCTTCCAGGTGTTGGTGATTGTGACTTAACCCTTTGATTGCCACTTGCTACACCTTTCCCTCATTACCAGGTTCTCTAATCTTTACTTGTCCTGCAGCCACAACTAAGCTAGGTAAAAATTGCGACATATATTCTTTTCATTGCTAATTTTCTTTTATATGTGCTCTAGAACTCCCTACCTGCTTTTGTATTTCCAACTTCCTATACTTGACTTCATTTAAGAGGAATATTTCAAGACATTTATCCTTTTTTGGCTAAATCTCTCGGACCTGCAAAGAGACTGGCAACTTAGTGGGTCTATTGTTTTTTAGTTTATGTTGCCCTTGGCCAGCTTATATAAAAAAAAGATGCTTATAAAATAGACTTGCATTGTTTTTGGTGCTGCTAACTGATTCGTGTCGCAGTGAAAAACTTAATAAAACATGGTGATTTTTATGATTGAGGTTCCTATTTTAAAACACTTCCAGGACTCACTTCCACTATTTGAAAAGGATCTAGTTAATTAATTCAATACTGGGGCACATTTTTACCTTGACATTTAAGCACGATTTAGCCATTTTATTGACATTAGGAAGGGTCCATAGATGTAACAAGATTAATGACCACAGTCTTTGCTATTCTAATCCCCAACATGAGTTTCTAAAGCTGTATAAAATCATTAAATAGTAACCAGAATGAATATAGAATGCGTCATGGTACTGAAGGGGTTAAAGGCACACGAGTTTTTCAGGACGTTTCAATGGCTGTAGTGACAAATTGACGTGATTTCTGCGTTGTTAAAAGGAGATACTCTACTCAGAAATCAACCAGTCATCTATGGCCTTAGAAAATCAGTAATCTATTTCCTGACTGGTTTCGCCTCACAGCTTCACTATTATCTCTGAAGGAGGTGTAAGGCGAGACCAGTCAGGAAATACTCATCCGCAGCCACTGTATCGCATTATTATTATTATTGTTATTATTATTATTATTATTATTATTATTATTATTATTATTATTATTGTTATTAATGTTCTTCTTCTTCTTCTTCCTGGTCTTGTTCTTCTTGTTATTGTTCTTCTTGTTCTTATTATTATTTTATGTAAGAGAGGAGGACTGCCAAGGGGAACAAAAATATATAGAAAAAAGGCCCACTCAGTCACCAGTCTCCTTACATTATCATTATCTTCATCATTATTATCACCATCATCATCATCATCAGTGGTTTTAACTGATAAGAAATCACAGGGACGTATTTCTAACGTTTAACCAGAGACGTAGCACAACTCAAACTTCTCCTATTGTTTGTGTGAAGTGTTTTCGTGTACTAACTTTCCACAAACTTTCTCTCACGTCACGCAACCTTAAATGTTACAATCGCAGCGTGACAAACAACCATTTGGGGGAGGAACAAGGTAAAAAAAAAATCATATAACATCAAAAACATCCCCGAAAAACACCACCACGACCATCAACAACAACAACATCCAACACCACCACCACCACCACCACCACCACCCATCATTTCAACACTCGTAGTATCTTCCAAACTCGAGGAAGTGTGAGAGAGAGGACAGCTTTGATGAGCGTCACACTGAAGAGGCGAAAGAGTAACAGTAATAAGATGAGAACTGAAGTGACAGGAGGCAGGAGTACAGTGGAATGAGGAGTGGAGTGTTAAGACGAGGAGGAGGAGGAGGAGGAATACAAAGGAATACAAAGGAAGACAAACAGCAACAGACCTTGAAGTCCTTACAAGGCTGTTTGTCGAGACTATTTACTAACTACCAGTGATAGAAACAGGACAGCAAAACAGGAGGAGGAGGAGGAGGAGAACGAAGAGGGAGATGTAGAGGAGGAGGAGGAAGGTTAGAAACAACACCCAAAAACAAAGTGGTGAAGAGGAAAGGAAGAGACGAAGTAAAGTAAGATCTCAGCACGTGACATTTAAAAAGGAGGAGAAGAGGGAGACAAGAAGGGGAGGCAAAGTGAACTGATTAGAGAAGAAGAGGAAGTGGGGTGGCGGAAACACGAACTCCCGCTGGATTTAAGAGGGAAAAACAAGAGAATAAAACCCAGGGAAACTAAAGGAAACTGGAGGAGGGACGTGACACAGGGAGGAGGCGGCTAAGGATGGATTAGAGAGCAGCAGCCAGACAACACTCGTGGTCTGAACTAACTGAAACGTAAGAAATAACTCAAGGACACACGGAAACCTGAGATCTGAAGGTAGAAGGAAGAGCAAGAGGAGATAGAGAGTGGAATAAGAGCAGTGGTGGTGGTGGTGAAGGTGGTGGTGGTGGGTGTTGATGGGCGCCTTGCATGCCTTCAGAATTCAGAATCACACCAAGATTTACAGACGTGACCGAATGAATTTAAACCAAGGCACAAGCGAGGCACGTGAGGCGAGGCGGACCCGGCCGGCGAAGTGTGAGCGACGGGCGTCTGATTGCCAAATATTATGCCGAGGTAACAAAAAACGGCTCAGATGCATACGCCGTCCCTCCACGCCCCCGCTGACCAAGGCACGGGGATGCACACAGAAAGAAACTGGAAACTGCGAACTGGAAACTGGAAATTGGACACTGAAACTGGAAACTGGAAACAAATACGCCGTCCCTCCAGGCCCCATTAACCAAGGTAGGGAGATGCAGACACCAAAGAAACCAAAGAAACTGGAGACTGGAAACTGAAAACTGGAAACTGGAAACGAATACGCCGTTCCTCCAAGCCCACACAAACAAGGCAATGGGATGCAGACACCAAAGAAACTGGAAACTGGAGACCGGAAACTGGAAACTAATGGAACTATTCTCCTGACGTCCAAACACACAAGACTGAGCCAATTTTTAGAAAGGCATTATTTTCCCTTTCTTTACGTAATGCATATGAAAGCTTAACCCTTGAAGTACGATGACGCGTTGCCATATTAATTTTGGTTAGTATCTGGTGATTTTATACACCTTTAGATTCTCATGTGTGGGATCAAAATAGTGAAAACTGTAGTCATTAATTACCTAACCTCCAATGACCCTTTCTAGTGTAAATAAAATGGTCTATTCGTACACAAATCTCAAGGTAAAAATGAGTCCCAGTACTGAAGGAATTAGGAAGAAAAAAAGAAACACGAGAGAACCGGAACGCGAACATGAAGTTATGGCATTCCAGCAGACAATTGAACAAACTGATATCTAGACCAACTTTTACCTCCTTTTCTATACAGTCCACATTCTTTACGTTGCAGAAACAGTCACTATTCTGCGTTACCTGAATTGAGCATCAAATACTGATCGATGGCAAGGAGAAGAAATACATTGGAAATTTCAGTCATTATCCTCTATATTGTAAAGGAGAGAGAAAGTAATTAACTTTTTTATTATCTTTTGTGTATTTTTTGTCTTTTTTTCGTTCTTTTGTTCGTTAAGCTGTTGTTTTTTTTTTCCTTTTTTCTTTGTTTTTCCGTCATCAACTTTCGTATTCGGTTCACCACACGTATTCAAGACCACGGAATACACAATGAACGTCTGCAATCTTGCAATCTTAAACACTTCTTCATCTTCTCTTGACTTCAGCCTTCAGTGGAAGTCATTGGGTTTTCAGGGAAGTTTTAATGAACGGATGGATAGTTTCTCAAGAATTCCGCACCATCAACCTGAAAATACGACCATGAAAAGGCAAGTAATCGTCTATGTGCTCTTTAGGAAAACCTTTAGTAAGAAACCGGGGCTGAAAAACATTGGTGTGTGAGGCCCTGGAAAGCCTCAGTATTGTTTCTTTGTTTCCCTACACGACTCAAATCTTTAGCTTCAAACACTTCAGAGTCTCACTGGAGCTGTTTTTGAAGGCCATAGATATAATTAATGGTGTTCTCATGGTGTTTCCTTTCAATGATAGTCCAGAATATTTGACATATCATTAGTAACATGTTGAAACCGCACTTTAAAACCTCGCTAATGAATGAAGTCCATACAAAATACAGTAGACAGGTCCAGGTACGTTATAAGGATTTGCTATATGATTAGTAACATGATAAAACCGCACTTTAAAACCTCGCTAATGAGTGAAGTCCATACATAATACAGTAGACAGGGTCCAGGAACGTTTAAGAATGTAGTTTATAAGGTAGTATTGTTAGTTTTCGCAATGGGTGTACTGCTATAATCCTTATCTATTCCCTTAGTAACACTTTTTTTTATTTTTTTATTTATACCATGTGGGCTTTTCACGGGAATTAATCGGTTTAAGGGAATACTTTTTTGGGTACCTCCTATTTCAAAGCCCACCCGCTAGGAAACCGTTGCCCCAGTGAGGAAGCCCAACCTACACTTGGACCGTGGACAGGATTCGAACCCGTGCGCTTGGAGACCCCTCGGACCCCAAAGAGCGCATGGTTCCACTGTACCACGGCGGCACCATAACTTGTGACATTTATAAGTATCAGCAATCCCTATACTGTTTCTAGACTCTATATTTCTTTTTCTGTAGTATCTATGTAGAGTTCTAAGCCTTGTGTTTCTTTCTTTTGTTGCCTTTATGATGTCTCTTATACAATGAAGCGGTACTTTCAAATTTTGTACTTGTCTAGCCTCATATTTCCTCCCTTTATGCTATTTATGATATGATAATGTAGCAGTTTTAGTATTACCAATGTTTGTGCTGTTTTAATCCTCATATTTTCTTTTTTGCAGCTTTCATAACACGCCTTCTGTAAACCGGCAGTAGTGTAGCAATATTTATGTTTTTACTGTATTAATATTCTCATTTATTTCCTTTATATAATTTATGACTTATAACGCAATAGTATCAATATTACCAATGTTTTAATCCTCTTTTTTCTCCTTTTTCCAGCTTCTATTGCAAATCTATAAGAAAGCAGTAGTATTATACATGCTTTTACTCATTTAATCCTCATATTTCTTTCCTTAATGTAATTCATGACTTATTATAACGTAGTATTAACAATGTTTTAATCCTCGTATTTCTTATTTTCGCAGCTTTTATAACACGTCCCCTATTAAACAGCAGCAATATACCCAATGTCTATACTGTTCTGACCCTTATCTCTCTCTCTCTCTCTCTCTCTCTCTCTCTCTCTCTCTCTCTCTCTCTCTCTCTCTTCTGTAAGGCTTATACCCCCAGCGGTGTCTATATAGCGCACTGTCATCACTAGGGCACTGGCGGTTCATCTCAGCCTGTGTCGGAGTCGCCAGGTGGTGCCTCTTGAAGCCCCAGCCGGCCCAGTCCCAGCTGTTCCACTTGACCGAAGTCACAATCAGAGGCAAGGTATCTGGCAACATGTGGTTGATTGGTACACTCAACACGCAACGGAAAAAAAGCTGCACCGCGCCTGGTCTGTGTGTACCACCTGTGTGTACCACCTGTGTGTACCACTGCCACGTTACCCACTCGCCACTGCCCGCCCCGCACGGCTTATTGCGGCATATGGTCTGGAATGATTAAAAACATTACACTTTTATTGGATATCGGACAGAGAGAGAGAGAGAGAGAGAGAGAGAGAGAGAGAGAGAGAGAGAGAGAGAGAGAGAGAGAGAGAGAGAGAGAGAGAGAGAGAGAAGAGAAGAGAAGAGAAGAGAAGAGAGAGAGAAGAGAGAAGAGAGAGAGAGAGAGAGAGAGAGAGAGAGAGAGAGAGGAGAGAGAGAGGAGGAGAGAGAGGAGAGGAGAGGAGAGGAGAGGAGAGGAGAGGAGAGGAGGAGAGAGGAGAGAGAGAGAGAGAGAGAGAGAGAGAGAGAGAGAGAGAGAGAGAGAGAGAGAGAGAGAGAGAGAGAGAGAGAGACAGAGAGAGAGAGAGAGAGAGAGAGAGAGAGAGAGAGAGAGAGAGAGAGAGAGAGAGAGAGGTTGGGAGAGGCCATCCACACACTTCTCCCTGACCCGCACAAACTGAAGCTAAATCACTAACGTTACCACAACCAAGAGAGAGAGAGAGGGAGGCGGGAGGAGGCGGCGGGAGGAAGCGAACGTGAGCGGGAAGGGCCGGGAGAGTGACGTTGTGCGTGAGGAAATGAAGCATCGTCACGGCTCTCTGTAGGCTTTACTCTAGGGCTTCTCTTGGTGGTTTGGGCGTGTGGCTTTAGGGCTTCAAACTTGCCTCCGTGCGGTGAGTTATTAGTTCAATCTTCGGCCAAACTGTGTACGCAATATCAGTGTTTATTTCGCATACATGGCCCTCGATTGTTGTTGTTGTTGTTGTTGTTGTTGTTGTTGTTGTTGTTGCTTCGGGTTTTGTTCATTCATGTCTACTCTCTTTATTGATGTGATATTGTCGTTTTGGTGGTGGTGGTAGTGGTAGTAGTAGTAGTAGTAGTAGTAGTAGTAGTAGTAGTAGTAGTAGTAGTAGTAGTAGTAGTAGTAGTAGTAGTAGTAGTAGCATCACCACCATCTCTCCCATACACCCCTTGACCACCTCCATCCCAATAATACAAACCAAAATCAACCTCTTGTCTGACTTACTTATCGATGCCATTCGTGTGTCTCAATGACGGAGGGAATGTAATGGAAGCTGGCCACATAATGAACGTATAATTACACCGTGGATGTCAGCGTCCCTTCACGAAAAATTCAATTAAGTCAAAAAAAAAATAATAATTGCCCTGTTTTCTCATTAAATAAAACGTGATTATTTTCAAACCACAACTCTAGTAATTAGCGTCATTAGCGAACTACTCCTACGAACGTAAAAATAACAGAGAGAGAGAGAGAGAGAGAGAGAGAGAGAGAGAGAGAGAGAGAGAGAGAGAGAGAGAGAGAGAGAGAGAGAGAGAGTCAAGGAGTTAAAGATGAAGGTTAGCATATTACAGGAAGGATTGCTTGTCAAATTGGGTGATGGCTATTGGATTTTAATTCAATTACTAGACAACTCCTCCGGCACGCAATCAGATTCCTTCCTCCTCCTCCTTTTCCTCTTCCTCCTCCTCCTTCTGCTCCTCTTTCTCCTTGTCCTCCTCCTTCTCCTGCCCCTCCCCCTCCTCCTCTTCCTCCTCCTCCTGTTCCTCCTTCTTCTCCTCCTTCTGCTCCTCCTTCTCCTTTTCCTCCTCCTCCTCCTCCTCCTCCTTCTTTTCCTTATTGTTTTTTTTCTCATTTTCTTCTTTTGTACTCTTCTGCTTATTCTTTCTTTCCACACACACACACACACACACACACACACACACACACACACACACACACACACACACACACAGCGACAAAAAAAGAACAACAAGAAACGGAAATCAGATGACACACACACTCAATTTCCACACAGTCCCATATTTACCTTCAATTTTCACTGCTGGAGACTTAACGACGACAAACGCAATTCCCGGCACAGATAACAATGGCGATGATAAAGAGGGCAATGACGGTGAGGACGAGGGAGGGACGGGACGGGACGGGCGAGTCTATTAGCAGATTAAGAAACTCACTCACCTATTCCACCGTGAAATTAGAACCAAATCACGTAGTTTTTTTTCCCCCATTTTTCATGTCCTGTGTGGTGTGTAGGTAATTAAAATTGAGAGGTGAATGTGGAGAGAGATGTGAGGTGGATGTGGAAGTGTGGATGGTGTAGATGTGTAAATTAGGATGTGGAGTGATAGACTATACAGAAGATGTAAGGTAAGGATTAGGTGTGAGTGATGAGGATGAAGAGTGGAGGAAATACATGGGGCTGGATTAGGATGTGGAGATATGTGGAGGGGGATGCAGGGAAGGAAAGCCTGGTGGTATAGATTTGAAGTGGATGAAAATTGTGGGTATTTTAAGTTGAAAATGAAGAAGTATAAATAGTGAGTTGGGTGGATGGAAATGTGGATATATGGAAATGGAAATGAAGGGATAAGAATGAATGTGGATAAAGTAGATGGGTGTATATGGGTGAGCTGGTGAAGTGGATGAAAGTACTGATGTGTTCAGGTGAAGTGGACAAACGTGAGGAGAGAAAAGAAGAAAAAAAGTTAATAATTGGTTGATTTAACTTCACCGCGCCACAGCATCATGGTCATAAAGCGCCTATGAAAAACGATGAAAGGAGTAGAAATAGCATGTTAAAAATATCACTATCAAAAACAAAAGGAAAAGAAAAGAAAAGAAAAAGACAGTGAATAATTGAGTGATTTGATTTTACAGCGCCACAACATCATGGTCATAAAGCGCCCATGAAAAACGTTGAAAGCAGCAAAGATGGCATGTTAAAATATTGACATTAGAAAAGAAAATGATAGAAAAGTAAATGAAGAGAAGTGAAGAGACGTGGAATATTGTACACGTTAAGGTGGTAAACTTTGGAATTCTCTGCCTGGTTCTGTATTTCCAACTTTCTATGTCTTGACTTCATTTAAGAGGGAGGTTTCAAGACATTTATCTCTTTATTTTGGCTAACTCTCTCGGACCTGCAAAGGAACTGACAACTTACTGGGTTTTTTTTTTTTTTTTTGTATGCCCTTGGCCAGCTTTCCCGTGTTACATAAAAAAAAGCTGATAGGAATAGAAAAGAACAAATAAAAAGAAGAAATATAGAGGTGTGAAAACGAGATCGATAAAGAGAAAATAGAAAAAAAAATCAAATGAACCGACATGAAATAAAACCCAAAGGCAATCTCTCTCTCTCTCTCTCTCTCTCTCTCTCTCTCTCTCTCTCTTTCATCACAACGGATAATGGTGATGGTAGTGGTGGTAGTAGTGGTAGTGGTAGTGGTGGTGGTGGTAATGACGATTCCGATAATGACAAAGAGAATAGCACTCCACACGCCCCTCGTCACCAGGTAACAATCACAGGTAATCTCACGCTCACTGAAAAGGTAAACAAGAGGCTAAAACACACTCCCATTCCCCCAGTGGTTCCGTGACCTGCTCTGAGTGATGTGTGTCTCGCGAGTCACTGAGCCTGAAAAACTGATCTGACCTCCGTGTTGGTTTAAAGGAGGACAGGAGACAAACAGCCCTCAGTTCACAGTGTCTCTTCCGGTAGTGGCAGTTTAATTCGTCCTTAGAGATTCATTATTTAATTTAGCTAGCTATGTTGTTGATTTTTTGTATTTCTGTGTCTCTGTCTGTCTGTGTCTGTCTGTCTGTCTGTTTCTGTCTGTCTGTGTCTGTCTGTCTGTCTGTTTCTGTCTGTCTGTCTGTCTCTGTCTCTCTCTCTGTCTGTCTCTCTCTCTCTCTCTCTCTCTCTCTCTCTCTCTCTCTCTCTCTCTGGATGGTTTTCGTCAGTGTATTTCTTTCTTTTTTACCTATTTTTTGTCATTTATCTGTCAGTTCTCTCTCTCTCTCTCTCTCTCTCTCTCTCTCTCTCTCTCTCTCTCTCTCATCTCGTTAAGCACTCGCAAACAAAGTAAAAACAGACGATCTGGAGGACAACTGTCACACTCTTAGATGGAAAAGTCTCTCCTGGAGCGCTATTTTCAGCTATAATTTGATGAGATAAAGTTACAAATTGACAGAGGAAGAGGAATGCAGTTTGGCGAGCGAATGGTTCTGAAAATACTCCGAGTTTCTGTCCACAATGCAATAGACTTACTCCGGAGACAGTGGTGAAGAATTGTGACAAAAAGCGTTACATTTGAAGGAACAGGGAGGAAAAACAATGAATAGATGAATATCAGATGAATGAGGAGCAATAAAATCTGATAAAGAAGGAATT
This sequence comes from Portunus trituberculatus, assembly GCF_017591435.1. NCBI lineage: Eukaryota > Metazoa > Arthropoda > Malacostraca > Decapoda > Portunidae > Portunus > Portunus trituberculatus. The sequence goes on along the minus strand of NC_059283.1, from coordinate 11,660,097 downwards.
ATGAACTATTATGAAGATAAAGATAATCTATTAGTGGACAGAGAAACGGAGACATGAATCGCTGAATAAATGACGTAAAAATAGAACAATGCGATAGGAAACGAAATAAAAGGAAATTAAAAGATATAATGAAAACGGATTAAAAAAAAACAAAAAAAGATAAACGAAACCATAAAATGAAAAAAAAAAAAAAAAAAACAAGAGAAGAACGAATAAAGGTGATAACAAAAATCAGAAGAGAGAACAAAATAAAAAGCAAATAAACGAGAAAAGCACAGAAAAAGATGATAACAGAACACAAGAGAGAACAAAGAAAAGGAAAATAAAAAAAGTAAATCAAGATAAAAGGTGATAACAGAAGACACAGAAAAGAGGAAAAAAAAGAAAAGATTACAAATAAGAAAAAAAACAAAGACGATAATAAAGGCACTGAAGAGGAAAAAAGAAAACAGACCATAAAAAACATAAGAAAAATAACAAATAAAAAACAGTAAGAAGCTACGAAGGTAAAAAGAAAAAAGCGGGATAACGAACAAGAAAAAAACGAAAAAAGACGAAAACAAAACCAAACGAGAAAAAAAATCACACAATCGAAAATATAAAATAAAATAAACTAATAAAAAATTAAAAATCGGACGAAAAGTGATGACAAAAAAAAATAAATAAAAAAAAAACGAACAAGAAAAAAAACGAAAAAAAGAATAACAAACACAAAAGAGAAAAAAAATCAGAATCGAAAAATTAACAATAAAATAAACTAATAAAAAAGTAAAAAAAACAATGAAAAATGACAAAAAAAAAAAACAAAACAAAGAGAACAAGAGAAAAAAAAACAGGAAAAAACGAACAGTAAAAGAATGAAAAAAAAAAATACAAAACAGGAAAAAAAATACAAAACACAAACATTTTAAAGCACCACCGCGGATTTCCCTCCCAGAAGAGTTGACAGTGTGGAGGAGAGCAGAGCAGAGCGGAGCAGAGCAAAGCAAAGCGGAACACCAGCGAATCTTGTTAATTAGATTCATTAACAACTATTACACAGCTATCGGTAGAGTTAATAGAATCTATCCTGCATTGCCACTAATATTTGATCCTTCGTTCCATAATGCGAGTCATAATTATCTCACGGGATCATTTTTCACAAGTAATTAGCTGACGTGATCTCTTGGTCTGTAGCACGAGTGGCGGGACGTGTGTGTGTGTGTGTGTGTGTGTGTGTGTGTGTGTGTGTGTGTGTGTGTGTGTGTGTGTGTGTGTGTGTGTGTGTGTGTGTGTGTGTGTGTGTGTGTGTGTGTGTGTGTGTGTAATGTGTGTCATCCCTTGTGTTTAATGTTTGTGTGTGTGTGTGTGTGTGTGTGTGTGTGTGTGTGTGTGTGTGTGTGTGTGTGTGTGTGTGTGTGTGTGTGTGTGTGTGTGTGTGTGTTAATTTCCTAATGCTTGGTTTGTGTCTAGCTATTACTCTGACCAAAACTTTTTTTTATCAATTAGGGCAATAAACCAGATATATTTGCATGTCCGTTTACTTTTTATTTACTACTTTTTTTTTGTCAATACACTACACTACTGCTGCTACTGGTATAAATGTGCGTGTGTGCGTGATTCAAGCCAGGAATATATAATCGCTACAGTAGAAAATTACTTTAACTCTTTCACTGTTAATAGTAGTATGATTTTCCTTAATTCATTACCGTAATATTGTATTCTACTCAGCTAGTATAAAATCAAAAGCATTAATTTTCATCTGTCAAGTAGTTTATCTTTTCTCTTGTTTTTTTCCATTTATCTATCTACATATACTTATTTATCTACTAATTGTTTTCTTCCTACATCAACTTGTTCACCAGTATTGTATTCTACTCAGCAAGTATATAATTAAAAGCATTAATTTTCATGTATCAATTAGTTTATCTTATCTTTTATTTCTCTATTTATCTATCTACGTTTACTTATTTATCTACTAATCGTTTACATTCTACATCGGGGCCGCCTTGGTACAGTGGAACCATGCGTGCTTTGTGGTCCGAGGGGTCTCCAAGCGCACTGGTTCGAATGCTGTCCACAGTCCGAATGTAGATTGGGTTTCCTCTTTCAAGGCAACGGTTTCCTAGCGGGTGGGCTTTGAGATAGGAAGTACCCCAAAAAGTATCCCCTTTAGCTAATAAATTCCCGTGAAAAGCCAACATAGTATAGGTAAAAAAAAAAAACTTCACTAGTATTGCGTCAGTGGTGTGCTTAGAGAAGATAACTAACCTAAACTAACCTAACTTAACGTAATCTATGACTCTAGGAGGAAACTACAGCAGGAATAAGGCTAAATGGAAGAATGGCTTATAAAAAGAGTTTGTAAATATGAAGAGTTTGTTTAAATATGCAATTATATAAGTACTGAGACATGTTCCTTGTGTTTATATGCCCTGTTTTAGGAAGTTTTTATTCAATTTTTGTATTGATTACCTGTTCTGTGATTTGCTCCATCTATAAGAATGTACATGTATGGAACGACGGTCTCAGGTGTAAAGTGATAAATGTGTGTGATTTTGTGTTCAATATATACTGCATCTCTCTCTCTCTCTCTCTCTCTCTCTCTCTCTCTCTCTCTCTCTCTCTCTCTGTCTGTGTGTGTGTGTGTGTGTGTGTGTGTGTGTGTGTGTGTGTGTGTGTTGCATCGGTTCCTCTATCCGATTAAGTGATGGTGATTGATATGGTATGCAATTGATGTTTGTCTGTTTCGTTTTTCATTCCGCCAAGCTTACCGGTGTGGTATACATAGAACTACACAGGAAGAGAAGCTATCGACAAGTCCACTGGTCCACACCTGGCTATGTACAACTGAAGCAAACAACGGATTGGAGTGTTGAACAGGAGAAAAGTAGGGCTCCTTTTAAGGTAACACGCCACGTGACAGCAACAACAGCAGCAGCAACAATAACAAAGATATTTATCCTTCCACCTACCTCACACACAAACAAGCAAGCAATAGTAACAGTAGTAGTAGTAGTAGTAGTAGTAGTAGTAGTAGTAGTAGTAGTAGTAGTAATGGTGGTGGTGGTGGTGTCAACAGATATCGCTGGTAGTGTTGCAACTTCTGTTTTTTGGGTCTACAAGTTGTGAAAGCCAATATAGAAATCTTTCAACGAAGAATGCATGAAATAAGGCAATAAGACTTCATTCTATACTGTGCTTGTGCTTGTGCTTGTGTGTGTGTGTGTGTGTGTGTGTGTGTGTGTGTGTGTGTGTGTGTGTGTGTGTGTGTGTGTGTACCATCAACATGAACCTCTATTATTCTCTTTCATAACTTTCTCTCAAGTAAACAAACTCGCCAATTCCATACATCACAAACAGTTAATTGAGAACTAGCACCTATTCTGATCCATCCACTGTCAGACACCCCAAACTACCCTTCGCTAGCCAAAACACCAAGGCAGCGTGGGATGGTGGTGTCTTCCCTCACGCCGCCTGACTCCCATACCGTGACAATGGGAGGCGCTCAGGTGACAAAGGTGAGTGGAGGTGAGTGGGAGTGGCTTTGTTCTGTGGAAGATTTTTAGAGGTTGATAAAAATAATTGCCACTAAAAATAGTATTCTCTCTCTCTCTCTCTCTCTCTCTCTCTCTCTCTTGTAGCTTCAGATTTCTAGTAATTTAAACACACAACCTAAGTTCACATAAAAGACGCAAAATATCCCTAAATTTGCATAGAAAATCACAATAACCGCCTTGTCATTATATTGTGAAAAAAAACACACTTATACGAAAGAAAACTAATAATAAAACGATGTATACAAGGATTCCCTCTCAAGATTCACTAAGAGAAGACGAAAACAACACGAAAACTAAGAAATCAAAAAGAAAAGAAAAGGAGAACGGGGTCATGAAAACGAGACTAATCATTTTGTCTGTCTTTTAAAGGGAAAAGCTTCTCTGTCATTACACAACGCTACAGATCACCAGCATAAGCGAAACAAAAGCCAATTAAACACCCGGAAAACAACAACGGCATTAGCATCAGGATAGAACTGCGAGGACAAACATCTGACTGGAGAATACAGCTACGTAAAAAGGAAAATGATTGAAGAATGGTGTTAGTATTTGTCATTTAATTATCCCCTATTGTTTCTCGGCCCTGTTTTGTTCTGGTGGCGTGTGAATGTGGTGTCTTTTGGTCTCTCTTTGCTTCCTCACTCGTTGCTGGTGTAGTCTGGCACAGTTTTCATTTATTATCCAGTGATTTTATTATGCACACCAGCCTTTGTAGATAGATAGATAAATAAACAGATGGATAGATAGATAGACCGCTAGATAGATTGATAGATAGACAGATGAATAGAGAAATAGATGAATATACTGATATATAAATAAATAGAGAAATAGATAGACAGATAGATAGACAAATAGACAGGTAGATGAATATAAACAGACAGATGAATATAAATAGATAGATAGATAAATAGATAGTTACATATATATTTCCCTGACAACCTCAACATCAATCTAAGCACTTCATGACCAACACTGCAGCGCTACTAACAATAAGAGTGAAGGTAAATACTAGGAAAAAACAGGAGAACCTAGAATAAGAGAGTAATAAACCTAACCTAACCTAAATAATAATGATGATAATAATGATGATTGTAAAAAAAAAAAAAAAATAATGTAAGAGAGAATACGAAAGACAAGGAAAGGAGACGGTACAAAAAAAAAATCCTGCTTTTAAATCCTTAGGAAGTAAAAAAAGGGGGAAAAATATAAGCAAGTAAATGAATGAATTATACAAAACGAATAAAATACAATGGGAAAAAAATAATAAAAAGATTCCGAGACACTGAACGAAAAATACTGAAACGGTACAAAGAATAAAGAAAAAGAAGTTAATGACAAACGAATAAAAACTGTAATGGAAGCGAAATAACGAAAGAAAATAATGGAAGGGCGAAAGATAAAGAAAAAGGAAAAAAAAGTCAATGAAAGTATTGGTAAATGTAGAGAAGTTACAAAGAGAGAGAGAGAGAGAGAGAGAGAGAGAGAGAGAGAGAGAGAGAGAGAGAGAGAGAGAGAGAGAGAGAGAGAGAGAGAGAGAGAGAGAGAGAGAGAGAGAAGAGAGAAATATATAAACGTAAAAAAAAAACACATCTGAAAATATACGAGAAAATAAATGATAAAAGAAGATGAACATGAAAAATGAAGAAGAAAAAAAAAAGAAAAGAAGAACTAAAAAAACAATAAGAGACAATAGAAACACTCGAAATAAACAACTCTCTCTCTCTCTCTCTCTCTCTAGTTGACAGCACCTACACATTAGCCAGGCACTGAGGTGAGAGGCCTTGGCGGTGAGAGAGACTGTGAAGTGTGAAGCGTGAAGAGTGAGAGTAAGGGTGAGAGCAAGGGAGAGGGAGAGTGAGAAGGACAGAAAGAGAGTGAGAGTTATTACGGATACAGATACGAATGTCCTCTTGGCAGTTTAGTACTTCTGGTTTAAACGTAGAGAGAGAGAGAGAGAGAGAGAGAGAGAGAGAGAGAGAGAGAGAGAGAGAGAGAGAGAGAGAGAGAGAGAGAGAGAGAGAGAGAGAGAGAGAGAGAGAGAGAGAGAGTGTGTGTGTGTGTGTGTGTGTGTAGGCCAAGAGAAAAACGGAAAGAAAATAAGAAAATAAAGGAAAAAGGAAAGAGAAAAACAAACACAAAGAAGAGAGAGAGAGAGAGAGAGAGAGAGAGAGAGAGAGAGAGAGAGAGAGAGAGAGAGAGTAATACAACACTCCCATGATAAGACAATAACAGTGATCCTTTTCCTTCCCTCCCCTTGACGATATTAACGCGTCATGCTGGACTGAGTGAGCGTGGCATGTCCTGAATCACAATGAGGGGAGAACAATCACTAGGTTGCTTGACAGACACTAAACACTCACTGCAGTAATGTATATAATGATTGCAAGGAGAGATACTGTAAATTAATATGGCTATGAAAGTTTAGAGAGTGTAGAAATATATTAACAAACAGAAAGTATGTTTTAAAATGGATAAAAATTGAGTTATATTGGTTTTGCATCACTTACTGCAGTAATGTATATAATGATTACAAGGAGAGATACTGGAAAATAATAATGGGTATGTAAATTTAGAGAGTGCAGAAATATATGTTAACAAACAGAAAGTATATATTTAAAGGGATTAAAACGAGATATATTAGTTTTGCATCACTCACTGCAGTAATGTATATAATGAATGCAAGAAGAGATATTAGAAAATAATGCTTGGCTATGTATGTTTAGAGAGTGTAGAGACATAAACTATATTAACTATCAGAAAATATGTATTAAAACGGATTAGAAGGAGATACATTAGTTTTGCATCACTCACTGCAGTAATGTATATAATGACTGGAAGAAGAGATACTGGAAAAGAATGATGGCTATGTAAGTTTAGAGAGTGTAGAGACATAAATTATATTAACTAGCAGAGAGTATGCATTAGAAGGGATTAAAGGGAAATACTTTAGTTTTTATTCACTCACTGCAGTAATGCACATAATGACTGGAAAGAGAGATACCGGAAAAGAAAGTTTAGCTATGTAAGTTTAGAGAGTATAGGAACATTTATTAACTATAGTCTATTTACTTCTAAACTGTCTGCTGGATTTAAAACATATTGTATTTATTGATAGCGTAATTGATATGATGTGAATAATACTTGGGTTATGTTAATCAACGCACTTATTACAAGGATAGGTCACGGTTTTTCTCAAGATCTCAAAACCACAAATTCCTTAGGACACCACTGAAACCGAGACCCAGGAGCCCTTTAGAGTAGACACACTGTAGCAGAAAGTATGATAGTAAAAGAGAAAAAAGAAAGTGATATTAAATTTGGATACACTCACTGCAGTAATGTATATAATAAGTGCAAGGTAGGTAAAAGAAGGTTTGGGTATGTAAGTTTAAAGAGTATAGGAACACGTATTAACCAGTAAAAGAGAAAAAGCACTCACTGCAGTAATGTATATGAGTGCAAGGAGAGATGCTAAAAAGAAGTGGTTCCTTTATGTAGGTTTAGAATATATAGGAACACATTTTAACCAGTAAAAGAGGAAAAAAGGAAGAGATATTGGCTTTTGGAGAGATATTAAAGAAAGAAATGGCTCATTTATGTAGCTTTAGAGAGTATAAGAACACATATCAGCCAGGAAAAGGGGAAAAAAGGAAGAGATATCGGCTTTAGATACAGTCTCTAGTAATGTATATGAGCGCAAGGAGAGATACTAAAGAAAGAAGTGGCTGCTTTATGTAGCTTTAGAGAGTATTGGATCATATATTAACCAGTAAAAGGGGAAAAGAAAGTGATATTAGGTTTGGATGCTCTCACTGCAGTAACGGATATGAGTGCAAGGAGGGATGCTGGAAAAGAATGTTTGGTTATGTAAGTTTAGCGAGTACAGTAACACATATCAACAAGAGAGAGAATGATATTAAAGGGGATAAAAGTGAGATATTTGGTTTGAACACAAGTAAATTTCTAACGGGGAAAAAAATCAGCAACGAAAAGAAAAAGAAAAAGAAAATAACACGAATTTATGTCTTCATGTACTAGTCTCTCTGAACACAAACCAACACAAAAATAAACATAAAAGACGATTTTTTTTAAAGTTACAATAAAATATCTAAGTAACACAACCCGGCAAACTAAACATACGAAAATAAAGTAAAGTAGAATTTTTGTTATGAATACGAACAACCTTTAACAAAACAAAAACAATCATAGAGGTACCAAATAAGAGGCGATTCTAGAAACAAACCCAAGTAGATTAGAACAGAATGGCAGCTGGGGAAGGCATAGAAACTGAATCCCAGAGTAGGAGTAGGAATAGGAGGGAGTAGATTGTCTCAAATATAAACTAACAAAGAGAGAATAAACAAGGAAGAGCAGAGAGGGAAGTACATAATGTGAGTTGAGCCTTGGAGCACCTGGGGGAGGCTAGAGTCAATGCAAACAGATAGCAAACAACAGCCACGAGACATTAGCATCCAAAGCACGATAATTACCACAGGAAACGAGTACATGTGGATATTACCAAGGCGAGATACTGGATGAAGATAAGGTGCAATGTGCGAGAGAGAGAGAGAGAGAGAGAGAGAGAGAGAGAGAGAGAGAGAGAGAGAGAGAGAGAGAGAGAGAGAGAGAGAGAGAAAGAAACTTATATACACGTAAATATAGACAGGGAAGGGAAAAATCAGAAAAAAGGAAGAAGAAAAAGAAGAAAAAGAAGAAGAAAAGAAAAGAAAAACAAGAAAAAAACAAGAAGAAAAAAAGAAGAAAAAGAAGAAGAAGAAGAAGAAGAAGAAGAAGAAGAGACAGAGGGAGAGAATGATAGGTAAGAAAGAAGGAAGAGGAGCAAGGATTGAAAATTGGAGACGAGAGAGAGAGAGAGAGAGAGAGAGAGAGAGAGAGAGAGAGAGAGAGAGAGAGAGAGAGAGAGAGTATCAAGGATCAAAAGGCTTACAAAAGTGGACAAGGGAACAACCTGCTCAGTAATTGAATGTCTTTTTAATTGGCGAATCCTAAACCCTGTCACGGTGAACTTTGTAGCCTGAAGCCGCCCGTCCATCAACCCTGTGACTGGCGGGACCCTTGGCTCACCCTTAGCTCACCCTTGGCTCACCCTTAGCTCACCCTTGGCTCATCCTTAGCTCATCCTTGGCTCATCCTTGGCTCACACTTGGCTCATCCTTGGCTCATCCTTGGCTCATCCTTGTCTCACCCTTGGCTCACCCTTGGCTCATCCTTGGCTCATCCTTGGCTCATCCTTGGCTCATCCTTGGCTCACCCTTGGCTCATCCTTGGCTCATCCTTGGCTCATCCTTGGCGCACCCTTGGCTCACGCTTGGCTCATCCTTGGCTCATCCTTGGCTCACCCTTAGCTCACCCTTGGCTCATCCTTGGCTTACCCTTGGCTCATCCTTGGCTCACCCTTGGCTCACCCTTGGCTCATCCTTGGCTGACACTTGTCTCACCCTTGGCTCACACTTGGCTCATCTTTGGCTCATCCTTGGCTCACCATTGGCTCACCCTTGGCTCATCCTTGGCTCATCCTTTGCTCAAACTTGGCTCATCCTTGCCTCACCCTTGGCTCACCCTCGGCTCATCCTTGGCACACCCTTGCCTCACCCTTGGCTCATCCTTGGCTCACCCTTGGCTCAACTTTGGCTTATCCTTGGCTCACTCTTAGCTCACCCTTAGTTCATCCTTGGGTCACCCTTAGCTCATCCTTAGTTCATCCTTGGCTCATCCTTGGCTCATCCTTGGTTCATCCTTGGCTAACCCTTGGCTCATCCTTAGCTCATCCTTGGCTCATCCTTAGCTCACCCTTGGCTAACTACTGCTGGAGACTGGAAGGTTTTTACAGACGGGAATTTTTTTATGTCAGTGGTGAAAGCTGGCCAAGGACAACAGAAAATAATAAAAAAGGTCACTTAGTTATCAGTCTCCTTGCAGGATCGAGAGAGTTAGAGATAAGAAATGGATAAATGTCTTGAATCATCCCTCTTAAATGAAATCGTCACAGGAAGATGGAAATACAGAAATAAAGGAAATACTCTATAAAGTTTGCCAGAACTATATAGAGATTTTAAACAGACAAGTCGATTGGTATACTGATAGATGGATGATAAGTGAACAAGATAATGGATATGTTAATTAAAATAACAATAACGACAACAACAGAGATGATAACATTAACATCAGCAGCAGTAACAACAATAACAGAGATATGAAATAGACAAATTGGTTGACATACTGATACATAGACAGATGGACATATGGACAAGATAATGGCGAAGTTAATGAAAACCAATAAGGACAACAAGAACAATGGTAACAATAACAGCAGCAACAGTAATAACAACAATAACAGTAGCAACAACGTGAAACAACACTAATAACAACAGGAATAACAACACAGAAATAAAATAAGGTGAAAAAAATGATGAATAGATGAATAAATAGAATAATGAAAATGAAATACAACAATAACAACCACAACAACAATAATAATAATGATAATAATGATAATAATAATAATAATAATAATAATAATAATAATAATAATAATAATAATAATAATAATAATAATAATAATAACATTTCATTTCTTTTTTCAATTCTTTTCTTTTCTTCTTCTTCTGGCAAGAAAAGCAAGTCGCATTATGTTTTCAGACTAATGAAAGGGAAGGAGGTAAAAAGAAAAGAATACACGAAATAATAGTTTTATATCCACTGATTTAATTTCTTTTTTTAATTTCTTTTCCTTTCTTCTTCATCTGGCAAGAAAATCAAGTGTTATTTTTTTTTAGACTAGTGAAGGAGGAAGAGGTAAAAAGAAAAGAATAAACTAGGTAATAATTCTACATCCACTGATTTCATTTATTTTTTTTTCATTTCCTTGCCTTTCCTCTTCTGTATCTGGCAAGAAAACCAAGTCATGTTATATTTCTTTCCAGACTACAATAGGAGAATATATCAAAGTGGCATTTGTTTGTGAAATACTCTTAGAATACGAAAAAAAAAAAACTTGCTCCAAAAACCTGATTAACTTCTACAATAACAAGTCTATCTGTGCTGGCTTTAAATATTTCACTGCAAACAAAGACTTAGGAATATCAATACCATAACTTACATTGTCCACTCCAAACAAGTAAGGGAATTATTCAAACACTGCGTCTCTTTCGTAGTTCTATTCTTTCGTACCTCTCTCTCCCACTCTCTCTCTCTCTTAGCACCCAACATTACTGTATACAATGGCTCTGACGGACTATATAGGAGGTATTTAGTGTACCTTCTATCTGAAAGGCCACCCAGCTGTCTGATTGATGATATTCTCTGTGATAATTACCTTTCTATCACTTATGTCGCTCTGTGTCTTATATTATCATTTCAATTATTCGTTTATGAGATTCGAGCCTCTACTGTAATCAACTCTGTCTCTGTCTCTGTCTCTCTCTCTCTCTCTCTCTCTCTCTCTCTCTCTCTCTCTCTCTCTCTCTCTCTCTCTCTCTCTTTCCAGTACCTATTATGCTTCCTCAGTTGACAAAATGTTCTTAACTTTCATTATTGTATCCCCTAAAAATAATGATGTTACAGTCCATCCTCTACTTTTTTTTTGCCTTCCTGTCGCCCCTCTCTCTCTCTCTCTCTCTCTCTCTCTCTCTCTCTCTCTCTCTCTTTTACCCTTTTCGTACCTTTTCCATTCTCTCAAGTGTCAAAACATTCGTAATTTTCACCATTATTTTGACCTTTCTCTCTTTTTCCCAATTACCATCCTTTCCTTCTCTCCTCCTCCTCCTCCTCCTCCTCCTCCTCCTCTTCCTTCTCCTCTTGTCTTCTCTCCACCTCCTAATTGACTGAGATGCTGCCTTCACTCTGATATGAGAGAGGCAATTCACCTTCTCAATTGTTACACAAAGAGGAGGAACAGAAAGACAGGCAGGGAAAAAGAGCAAAGAAGAATGAAGGTAAGGAGCGCCAGAGAGAGAGAGAGAGAGAGAGAGAGAGAGAGAGAGAGAGAGAGAGAGAGAGAGAGAGAGAGAGAGAGAGAGAGAGAGAGAGAGAGAGATTTCGTTCCTCTTTCTTTTCTTTGCATCTTTTATTACTCAATGGCATTCTTTGGTTAATGATGCGAGTAGGAGGAGGAGGAGGAGGAAGAGGCGAACAAGGAGGAGGAGGAGGAGGAGGAGGAGGAGGAGGAGGAGGAGGAGGAGGAGGAGGAGGAGGAGGAGGAGGAGGAGGAGGAGGAGGAAAGGCCACAAATGAAGGGAAGTTCAATTAAATTATTGAAAACTGTGCCCAACTGGTGCTGAAAAGGTAGAAAAAATAAAAATAATGGAAATAATGAAGATTGAAACCAGAAAAAAAAAATAATATTGATAGTAATACGAACAACATCACGCAGAACAGACAACTTAACGCTACACAACAATTACATCGACTATTGAAATGAAGGACACACACACACACACACACACACACACACACACACACACACACACACACACACACACACACACACACTTAGACACATAGACGCAAATGCACACGGCTACTGAAATGAAAAAAACAGACACACAGACGCACAAATAGACACACGGTTATTAAAATGACAGACACATAGACACACAGACGCACACATGGACACACGACTATTGAAATGAAAGACACACAGACACACACACGGGAGAGAGAGAGAGAGAGAGAGAGAGAGAGAGAGAGAGAGAGAGAGAGAGAGAGAGAGAGAGAGAGAGAGAGAGAGAGAGAGAGAGAGAGAGAGAGAGAGAGAGAGAGAGAGAGAGAGAGGGAAAAATCACATCAGATAAAATTACCACGACCAGCAATTAATCCAGCAACTATAACATCCGTCACCATAAACACACGAACAAGTGAGGGTACAAAAAATTTACAGAGCCACTGGATCATTTTAACGTGTCATTTAATAAAACACTGCAACCGAGAGCCGTCAGTTACGTCCGCCTGGCCTTTCAGAAAACGTCAATTAAAAGCACAGTGATTTAGCGGTGTGGGTTCACTGTGTTTACCTGACCTCACCCTGTTACGAGCGTGTGGCATTGCTGGATTTTCATAATGGGAAGGACACGCTGTTATGGGCGCGACATTGAGGAACACACTGCTATTGGTCTCTCCTTTACTGGTGGTGTTGTTGTTGTTGTGGTGGTGGTGGTGGTGGTGGTATTTCTGCTACTACTATTACTATTTGTATTGGTAATATTGCTACTACTATTACTATTTATATTCGTATTTCTGCTACTATTATTACTATTTCTATTGGTATTTCTGCTACTACTATTACTATTTCTATTGTTATTTCTGCTACTACTATTACTATTTCTATTCGTATTTCTGCTACTACTATTACTATTTCTATTGGTAATATTGCTACTACTATTACTATTTCTATTGGTAATATTGCTACTACTATTACTATTTGTATTGTTATTTCTGCTACTACTATTACTATTTCTATTGGTATTTCTGCTACTACTATTACTATTTCTATTGGTACTTCTGCTACTACTCTATTTCTATCGGTTCTCTTCTTCATGTGACCTTAATCCCACTCTCATTTCAAGGTCAGCCGCTCAAGGTTTCTATCCATTGTACCTTGAATTCCCAGCATGCTCGTGTCTCTTCTTGTTACTATTTCTATGGGTACAGTTCTTTATTCAACCTTAATCTCTCTGTATTACAAGGTTAGGTGGTCGAGCTATCCTCCATCCACTTCTATCCATTGTACCTTGAATTTCCAGCGTTTTCTTATATTTCCCAGCGTGTTAGTATCAGTCTTTGTTACTATTTCTACTGGTTCTCTTCCCGTTAATCTTCTGGTGATACTGTGATTAGTTTTCATCTATTTCCCTTCCTTACTATTATAATCATTCCATCAGTATTATTCCTATTATTAGTACTGCTTCCATTACTGTTATTGAGACTAGTTGTTCTTTGCTGCTTTTTACCACTACCATCATCATTGCTGTCTCGAAATGAACAGTTACTATTAATTAATTACATCTCTTACTACAAAACAACAACAACAACAACAGCACCATCCAGTACTATCATTATTACTGCTACTACTTTCCTTATTGATCCTCCCTCCTTCTCCTCCTCCTCCTCCTCCTCCTCCTCCTCCTCCTCCTCCTCTTACTTTACTACTACTACTACTACTACTACTACTACTACTACTACTACTACTACTACTTCTACCATGACCACTATCACTACTATCGTTACTACTACTACCACTACTACTACCATCATGCTGTTTTCCTCCTTTCCATTTTTACCACCACCACCATCACCACCACCACCACCACCACCACTGCTACAGGCGGCTTCCCAGGTAATAGCAGGGCAGGTGAACCCCGTAAGAAAGTCACAGGCCGATGTTACTAGTTAGCGCCACTGTACCTGCTAATCACTGCAGACCTTCATAAGTTACTGCTTGTTTTTCCCGGTTCGTCTGCTCACTATGTTATTACCTGCTGCTGTGAGGGAGAGGGAGAGGGAGAGCACGGGAGGAAAGACAGGAGAAGAGAGAGAGAGAGAGAGGAGCAGTTGTGAGGGGAGAGAGCAAGGGAGGAGAGAGACAAGGGGAAGAGAGAGATCGGCGCTGTTGTAGGGAGAGAGAGTGAGGAGAGAGGAGGAAGAGGAAAGAGAGAGAGAGAGGTGCTATTGTGAGGGGAGAGATAAAAAGTGGAGAGAAAAGAGAGACAAGAGGAGGAGGAGAGAGAGGTGTTGTTGGGAGAGGGAAAGGGAGGAGAAAGAGGACGAAAAGGAGAGAGAGAACTGCTGTAGTGAAGCAAGAGAGAGAGAGAGAGAGAGAGAGAGAGAGAGAGAGAGAGAAAACGCAGAGTGTGTAAGGCAAGGAAGCGTGATTCCATATGGCAGAAAGGCGATGGATGGGAAGGGAGTGCGTGGATGGCGTGAGGGAGGTGAGGAAATAGGTGTTCTCCCTTCCCATAAATAAGGAAGGGGGACAATGAACGGGTAATGGAGACGGGAGCGGAAGACAAAGATGTTTTTTCCTCCAACAGAATGCAAGGAATAAAAGAGACGATGATAAGAGAAAGAAGAAGAAGAAGAAAAGAAGTAATCAATATATATAAGGAATAGATGCAGCTGAAGATAAGGGAGTAATGAACACGGATATAGAAGAAGGCCTTTCCGTCTAATATATCGCAAGTAAAAATGGGAAGAGGATGACGGGAAGAAAACGGGAAATACATAAACAATAAAGATAAGGAATAAGTAGATACGGAAGGGAGAGGAGTAATAAACACGGAAACGACGGACGAACATTTTTTTTTTTTTGTGACAATATAAAGCAGGAATAAAGAAGATGGTAGAGGGAAAAGGAGAATACGAAGGAGAGTGTAAACTAATATTTGTTTAATGAAAATAAAGGTAACAAGAAACTGAGACGCGAGAAATGCGAAGAGAATAATGACAAGTAAATACAAAGGGGAAAAAAAAAACACAGGACAAGTAAACGACTATTGAGAAAATAAATAAGAAAAAAAAAACAATGAAAAAAAGGAGTTACGATAGATAATGAGAAGAAAAAGAGACGGAGGAGTAAATAGACTATACATTTGAACCTGAGACATTTACACCTCTCAGGGAAGAAACAAGTCAAGTAAACTACTATAGAAAAAAAAAAAAAAAATAGAAATGCCATAACGAAGAAAAAGGACAGAGTAATATACGTTAGTTTAAAAAAAAAAAAAATTGTAGAAGTATAGAAGGCAATCCAAGGCATCTATTTTTGTACCTCGTAGTAAAAAACAAGTCAAGTAAAGTACCATAGAAATAAAAGAAACGAAAAGGAAAGAAGAGAGTAATACATGATAGATAATGAGGGAAAAAAAAGGAGGGAGAGAAGTAAAAAAAAATCACGCATTTGTACCTGTAAGCGAAGAAACAAGACAAGTTAACCCCCATAGAGAAAATAAATAAGGAATAGCATAATAAAACAAGGAAGGTAACATGTGACAGATAATAGGAGAAAAGGAGAAGAGGAAGTAAAAAAAAAAAAAAAAAAAATGAGGCATCCATTTGTACATGTAAGCCAAGAAACAAGTCACGTTAACCACCATGGAGGGAATGAATAAAGATTAACATAAAAAACAAAGGAAGGTAACGTTTTTTTTCTTTCTTTTTTTTTTTTTTTACGTTGAAACCTATAGCGCCTGTAGGCACACTTGAAGAGTGTATGGGAAGCGCTGTTCAGCTTCCGCCCATTAGTGGCGCAGGCAATTTTATTTATAGTGGTACCGATATTAGGGCCCATATCACCCCCGAAGCTCATCTTGAGTGTAACCATATAAAACCTGGGTATCATGGTGACATGTAGGTAACTTTAAACCACTCGACAAATGGCTGTACGCGGTGAGATTCGAACCTTGGCGTGGAAGTCTGTCCGACCCCACGCTCACCACCTTATCCACTACGCCACCGCCTCCCAATGACAGGTAGGGAGAAAAGGAGGAAAATAAGTAAAAAAAAGGCAACCATTTGTAGGTGTAAGCGAAGAAACAAGTCACGTTAATCACCATGGAGGGAATGAATAAGAAACAGCATAACAAAACAAGAGAAGGTAACATATGATAGATAGGAAGAAAAGGAGAAGAGGAAGTAAAGAAAAAAAAAGGCAGCCATTTGTACCTGTAAATGTAGAAACAAGTCGAGTAAACCACAATAGAAATAAAAGAAATACCATAACGAGAAAAAAAGGAGGAAGTAACACGTGATAGGTAATGACAACAAAGGAGGGACAGAAGTAAAGGAGTCACCCATTTGTACCTCTCAGGGAAGAAACAAGTCGTCAACCTCCGTAGAAGAAAATGAATAAAAAATGCCATAACAAGAAAAACAACAACGAAACAGCAATATACGAAAGATGATGAGAAAAAAAGTAGGCGGAGAAGAAAACAAGGCAAGAATTTGTACCTCTCAGTGAATAAACAAGGCAAGTAAACCACCATAGAGGAAATAGATAAAAGAATACCATAACAAAATAAAGGAGCCTTGCACAAGATAAATAATGAGAAACAAAAAGGAGGGAGAGAAGTACAGAACCATGCATGCTTTGGGGTCCGAGGGGTCTCCAAGCGCACGGGTTCGAATCCTGTCCACGGTCCGAGTGTAGGTTGGGCTTCCTCACTCGGGGCAACGTTTTCCTAGCGGGTGGGGTTTGAGATAGGAATTACTCCCAAAAAAGTACTCCGTTTACCCCATAAATTCCCGTGAAAAGCCCACATGGTATAAAAAAAGAATAACGAAACAAATGAACGTTGCACAAGATAGATAATGAGAACAAAAAGAAGGAAGAGAAAAAAAAGGCATGTATTTGTACCTGTGAGTGAAAAAAAAAGTCAAGTAAACCACCATAGAAAAAATAAGAAAGAGGGAGTAACAAATGATAGATAATGAAAGAAAAAAAAGGAGAAAAGTAAAAAAAAAAAAATCATCCATTTGTACATGTAAGGAAAGAAACAAGACAAGAAAACCACCATAGAGGAAATAAATAAGAAATAACATAACGAAAAAGAGAATAACATACAACAGATAATGAGAAAAAAGAGAAGTAAAAAAAATTCATACAAGTCACGTAAACTACCCTAAAAAAAAGAAAACAGATAGAGAATAGCATAACAAAATAAAGAAGACTAACAAATAATGAGAAAAAAAAGGAAGAGAGGGAGTAAACAGACCATACATTTAAACGTCTCAGGAGTAAAAAAAAGTCAAGTAAACCACCAAAGAGAAAGTAAATAATAAATACAATAACGAGAAAGAGAACAACATCCAATAGAAAATAAGAAATAAAGGAAGGCGAAGGAGTAAATAGACCATACATTTAAACCACTCAGGGAAGAAAAAAAGTCAAGTAAACCATCATAAAGAAAATAAATAACAAAAAAGAGTAAGATACAAAAGATAATGAGAAAAAAGGGAGGTGGAGGAGTAAATAGAGTGAAAAAAAAAAAAAACAAGTCACGTAAATTATTAAAGAGAAAACAGATAGAGAATAGCATAACAAAATAGAGAATAGAATAACAAAATAGAGAATAGAATAACAAAATAGAGAATAAAATAACAAAATAAAAGAGACTAACAAAGATAATGAGAAAAAAAAAGGCGGAGGAGTAAACAGACCATACATTTAAACCTCTGAGGGAAGAAAAAAAGTCAAGTAAACCATTATAAAGAAAATAGATAACGGAAAAGAGTAAGATACAAAAGATAATGAGAAAAAGAGGTGGAGGAGTAAAAGACCTTACATTTGTCTCCCTCATGGCGGAACAAAAGCAGAAAGTCATCCAAACTGCCACACCTTTTTTTTTTTTCACGTTCATTGGGGATTCATGGAGGCCAGCCACGCCCACCACTACCTACAAATTACACCCACAAATACACGCCCATAACTCGCGGCGCAATGAGGTCACGGGACTGAGGGTCATAATGTTGACTTCGGTGACGTTATTTCACACGTGACAGAAAACGGGAGGGTGAAGTCGTCTCTCTCTCTGTTTGTTTCTTCTCTCTCTCTCTCTCTCTCTCTCTCTCTCTCTCTCTCTCTCTCTCTCAAAGCTAACCTAACCTAAATCTAATGGGAAAGTGAAGTCGTCTCTCTCAGTTCTTTTGCCTTTTCTTCTATCTTCTCTCTCTCTCTCTCTCTCTCTCTCTCTCTCTCTCTCTCTCTCTCTCTCTCTCTCTCTCCTAACTAAAATAACTAATTCTAACTGACTTACTACTATTATTACTACTACCACAAGCACTAATAATAATAGTAATAATAATAACAATAATAATAATAATAATAATAATAATAATAATAATAATAATAATAACAATAATAATAATAACAAGGATAAACAAACTTATATGATGAAATGAAATGAAAAACAAGGAATAGTAAATAGAGGAATGTAAGACAAAAAAAAGTAAAATGTTTGTTTGTGTGTGTGAGTGTGTGTGTGTGTGTGTGTGTGTGTGTGTGTGTGTGTGTGTGTGTGTGTGTGTGTGTGTGTGTGTGTGTGTGTAAGTAAGTAAGTAAGTATTTATTGCTAACCTTCTTACATAAAGTTTTAACATATATATACAATATGTAATGTTAGCTACGGTCCGTCGAGGCGGAGCTCCACAACGGACATTTTACTTTACATAGAAAATAATAGAGGGCGTGATAACTATTAATTTTTTAACATACAATACGAACTGTGTGTGTGTGTGTGTGTGTGTGTGTGTGTGTGTGTGTGTGTGTGTGTGTGTGTGTGTGTGTGTGTGTGTGAAGAAAATATAAAGCAGACAAAGGTTAATGTTACGGTATGGAGTGTAAACTTTGTATTTCTGGGGTTATATCAACAAACTAAATAATTTTTTATATACTTATCTTATTACAGTACACGGGAAGAAAGCAGTGTGTGTGTGTGTGTGTGTGTGTGTGTGTGTGTGTGTGTGTGTGTGTGTGTGTGTGTGTGTGTGTGTGTGTGTGTGTGTGTGTTTATTTAACGTAATAATAGATATGATTTGAAGTATGTGATGTCTTGTCTTCATATTTACCTTTATGTAACTGAATAATTGTTGTGTGTGTGTGTGTGTGTGTGTGTGTGTGTGTGTGTGTGTGTGTGTGTGTGTGTGTGTGTGTGTGTGTGTTATCTTATCTCACAAAACGGATAAAGTGTAAAAGAATAATCCCTTCACTTTGACCTTCTGAGTGAGGGACGGGCGGGGGTCACGGGTCACGAGTCACGAAGAACGCTGAAGAAGACAACCTTTGTGATTCTCTCTCTCTCTCTCTCTCTCTCTCTCTCTCTCTCTCTCTCTCTCTCTCTCTGAACGACTCAAACAAACAATCAAGCTAAACACTCACGGACATTTTCTTTCGTGCTGTTCGTCTTGTAGTTCTTCTTTCTTTTGTGTCTTCTCTTCCTCCTCCTCCTCCTTCTCCTCCTCCTCCTCCTCCTCCTCCCACTTCGTCATCTGCATCACACAAGGCAAGCCGGGGGTGTTCCTCTGAAGGTAAGTCTCGTTTCAGAATAAGAGTTTACCTTTCTGTACAGCAGCTTTGCCCGTCCATGTTTGTCCATCTGTCTGTATGTCTGAGTGTCTGTCTGTCTATCTTCTTCGACTGTTTATCTTTTCTCGATTTTCTTTTTTTTTCGTTTTGCAAGTCTTCTTTCTCGTTCTTTTCCTTCTTTTCTTCTTCTTCCTCCTCCTCCAGCTTTGGCCGTCCATGTCTGTCTGTCTGTCTGTCTGTCTGTCTATCTCTGTCTGTTTATTTTTTCTTGTTATATTTTTTTCGTTTTGCAAGTCTTCTTTCTCGTTCTTTTCCTTCTTTTCTTCTTCTTCCTCCTCCTCCTTCTCCCCTTGTTCTTCTATTCTTCCTCCTCTGTGTTATTCTTCTCTCTCGCTTTTCGCTTCTTTCTTTTCCTTCTCTCGTATGTTTCTCTGACTTTTCTTTATTTGTCCTCAGACCAACTTTTGGAAATTACGAATCTTATTTCAACTTTGTTATGTTCATTCCATTATTTAACTTTTCCCCTTTTCCTTCTCCTGTCTGGTTTACTTTTCTTCCTCTTACGCTTCCTGTTCCTCCTCCTCCTGCTCTTCCTTTTCTTACATCATCTCCTCCTCCTCCACCTCTTCCACAGTAGAAAAGAGCAGTGCATATTTTTCACGATATTTCCGCAATACTTTTTTTTATATATGCAGGCAAAATGCATCTCCATAACGAAGGAAAACAAAAAATAATGAACGTATTATGCCAACTGCTATCCAAATAAAAGAAAACGTATAGAGGGAAACGCGAGCTAATTACTGGGAACAATAGAAGCAGTATACGGTGTGGAGCTGGAAACACGCAACAAGAAATACACACTAAGTATATAATGAGAAGAGAGGAAGGAAGGAGCACGTGAACACGCAAAATGTCCAGCGTAAAAGAGAAGACCACACATAAAAGGAAGTTAAGAGCAGCACTGAGATGGTTGGTTTAGTGTTTTCAGCGAAGGAAAGGCGTGTAAGATGCAGAATATTAGACGCAGATATGTGAGCAAACAGGAACCTCGGAAAAAATCCAGAAAAGAGATAGGAAGTTAAGAGAAGCACTGAGATGGTTGGTTTAGTGTTCTCAGCGAAGGAAAGGCGTGTAAGATGCAGAATATTAGACGCAGATATGTGAGTAAACAGGAATCTCGGAAAAAAATGCAGAAAAGAGAAGATTACGCATGGTAGGAAATTAAGGGGAGCACTGAGATGGTTGGTTTATTGTTCTCTGCGAAGGAAAGGTGTGTAGGATGCATAATATTCGACGTAGGAAGGTGAATAAACAGAAACCTCGAGAAAAATACAGGAAAAAGCACGATAACAGTTTTTTTTACTCTTCACTTCAATAACTGAAAGTGTATTACGAAAGGTGCAAAAGACGGAGGCAGCGAGTGAAAAGATGCAAAAGTTTCGACGTAACAAGAAGTGTAAATAAGATAAATAATAAAAAAAATCAAATTATTAAAAAAAAGGCCAATTTCTGCAATGCTAAAGAATATATTATGAAAACAGTGAGGCAGTGAGAGAGAGAAAAAAAAGAAAAAACAAAACAAAACGAAGGCGTGCGAGAGAAAACGCAAAATATTCAACCTAGCAATAAAACAAAACTGAAGAGAAACACTCACACACTTTCTTTCCAGTCTCCCCAATACCTCAACCACCACCACCTGCTTCTCCTCCTCCTCCTCCTCCTCCTCCTCCTCCTCCTCCTCCTTCTCTTTCTCCTCCTCCTCCTCTTCCTACTTCTCCTTCTGTTTCTTTTCCTCCTTCTTCTGCTGCACTTCGGATATCGAGCGGTGAGCGGCGTGAGAATACCAAGTGTCAGGGTTTTTACGAGTTCCTGGTCGCCTCGCCTACACTGTGTTACTCTTAAGGTCACGCAAAATACACACAACACATGCTCATTAGCGCCTCTGCCTCCTCCTCCTCCTCCTCGTCCTCCTCCGCGTCTTCCTCCTCCTCTGCTAGTGCCGCCCCCGAACACGCAACCATAAAAGTCCCCTCAGCGCGAAAGAAAACGGTGAGTTAGGATTAAAAGTGTACATTATATACCAAAGATTCCTGCCATAACGCCTCGCTTGATCGTTTTCGCCCCTGCGCACTCCAGAGAGCCACGTGTTTGTGTTTTAATAAGCGTGTGGTTTTTGGCGGAGGTTGGAAATGAGAGCATCGAGAAAAGGGGGAAGGGGAATAAGAGGAGGACTTGTACTATATTCTACATGTACTTATACTTCTCGTTGATAGTCTTAATTCTCGATATCACCTGGGTATGTTAAAGGACGCCGTAGCTCAGTCGGTAGCGTGTCTGACTACAATACGAGAGGTCCCGGGTTCGATTACTGGTTACGGTAGGGATGTCTCTGGGGCGGTGCTCACTCTCAGGTTCAGCTTTACACTGGCACAACTGGGAAGGTAAAGGTGGTGGAGCAAAAAGATGTTCCCGTGATCCTCGCCGACGTTCTTGATTAGCACATTAGCTGGATTCTTACAAGTGTTTTTGGCAGTTCTGTAGAAATCTCGCTAAACTGTCACTAGGATCATAAAAAACATCCGGCGAAAATAAGTGTCCATCTTTTTTTATGTAAGAGGGAAAACTACTAAGGGCAAAAAAATGAATATTAGTAAAAAAGGCCCACTTGAATTGTTGTCTCCATAAAAAAAAAATCAAAAGAATTAGTCAAAATTTAAGGAAAATGTCTCGACACCTCATCCAACCCTCGCCGATGTTCTTGGTTAGCTTTGCTCCCCCACCACGACTGTCCTTCAAGGCTACATACATTAGTTGGGTTCTTACAAGTGTCTCTCCTGGCAGTACTGTAGAAATCACGCTAAACTGTCACTAGGATCATAAAAAATCCTAAGACACTCGTGCAGTAATGAGAAAAGGAGGATAGCATAAGAAAATAATAAAATGAGGGAATTCTTACAAGTGTCTCTCCTGGCAGTACTGTAGAAATCACGCTGAACTGTCACTAGGATCATAAAAAAATCCTAATACAACCGTACAGTAATGAGAAAAGGAGGATAGCATAAGAAAATGATAAAATGAGGGAAGTTCTTACAAGTGTCTCTCCTGGCAGTACTGTAGAAATCTCGCTAAACTGTCACTAGAACCATAAAAAATCCTAAGACACTTGTGCAGTAATGAGAAAAGGAGGATAGCATAAGAAAATGATAAAATGAGAGAAGTTCTTACAAGTGTCTCTCCTGGCAGTACTGTAGAAATCTCGCTAAATTGTCACTGGAATCACAAAAACATCTTGAGACACCCGTGTAGCAATGAAAAAAGGAGTAGAGCATAAGAAAATGATAAAATGAGGGAAGATACAAGAGGCTGTCCGGTCAACATATAGTAGTCTTTTTTCTAATACCATGTGAGCTTTTTCACGGGAATTTAAGGGCTAAAGGGGATACTTTTTGTGGTACCTCCTATCTGAAAGCCCACCCTCTAGGAAACCATTGCCATAGTGAGGAAGCCCAGCCTGCACTCGGACCGTGAACAGGATTCGAACCCGTGAGCTTGGAGACCCCTCGTACCCTCAAAGCACGCATGGTTCCACTGTACCACGGCGGCTCTCCATACGACCAAAGCAACTTAATTCCATCTATCATCCTAACCCAAAAATCTGTCTATTCTTCTTTTAAGGATATTACTTTACTTCTGACCACGCTTGTTTCGTTTACCATAATGAAAATAACAATTAAAACAGCAACAACAAACGACAGCAAAACCACCACCACCACCACCACCACCACCACCACCACCACCACCATTACCAACAACAACAAAATGATGATGACAACAATAATAATGAATAATAATAATTGAAATAGAGAAGAATCATTTCATCTTTCTCGCCAAATTAAAATCTCCAGAGACTTGTATTTCAAGGAAGAGGAAAAGGAGGAGGCGGAGGCAGAGGAGGAGGAGGAGGAGGAGGAGGAGGAGGAGGAGGAGGAGGAGGAGGAAAAACCACGTAGGCAAAACGTAGAAAGAACAAAGAATAAAAGTAACGATCCCAAAAAATGAATAATGAGGAGAGAGGAGACAAATAAAAAGAAAAAAAATCACGAGAGAGAGAGAGAGAGAGAGAGAGAGAGAGAGAGAGAGAGAGAGAGAGAGAGAAGAGGTAACGAGGTGTTGTTTCCGTGATAAGAGACACTGGAGTTCCTTTTCTCTCTCTCTCTCTCTCTCTCTCTCTCTCTCTCTCTCTCTCTCTCTCTCTCTCTCTCTCTCTCTCTCTCTCTCTCATTACCCTTCCTGCTGCGCCTTCTGCTAGAGTATAGCTTGAAATCTGCACGTTTCCTCTTATTTCGATTCCTCTTAGCCCTCCTCCTCTTCCTCCCACTCCTTGTCTTCTTTCCAAGCTTCTTTTTCCTCTTTCTCTAATATTCTTGCAGTCTTAGTCTCTCTCTCTCTCTCTCTCTCTCTCTCTCTCTCTCTCTCTCTCTCTCTCTCTCTCTCTCTCTCTCTCTCTCTCTCCCCTTTCTTATGTCAGCGATCAATCATCAAAGTTATTATCATTATTTACATTTCAATAGAGTCACTTCCACTCCTCATCCTCTTCCTCTTCTTCCTCTTCTTCTTCCTCCTCCTCCTCCTCCTCCTCCTCCTCCTCCTCCTCCTCCTTTTCCTTTCTTCCTCATTCTAGTTAAAGATAATCGATTTTTTTTTTTATATCGCTCAAATGTTACTTCGTCTTTTCTTCTCCACCTAGAGAGAGAGAGAGAGAGAGAGAGAGAGAGAGAGAGAGAGAGAGAGAGAGAGAGAGAGAGAGAGAGAGAGAGAGAGAGAGAGAGAGAGAGGGAATGGAAAAAGTATAATTGTGAAGCGCCAAGGAAAAGTAGTCTTTGAAATATCTTACCAAATCTCTCTCTCTCTCTCTCTCTCTCTCTCTCTCTCTCTCTAAGTGGAGAAGCGAAGACGAACCAACATTAAAACGATACTACAAAAAAATTAATCGACTTTCCTTAGCTAGAGGAAGAAAGGAGGAGGAAGAAGAGGACGAAGAAGAGGAAGAGAAGAAGAGGAAGAGGAAGACCATAAACCAGACAGAATTAAAGCATTGAGTGATAGGAAAACACAAGTTGAGACAAGATACTGTGTTTTCCTGTGTTTTCCTGCCACTCAATACTCACATTTGTCTTCACCTCAACAGAATTATTGCCGGTAATTTACGAGGAAACGTCAACTGAAGAATCGTGCAAAATGTTACCAAGAAAAAAAACAAAAAATACGGAAACATTTCTGCAATTAGTGGTTTGTATAATTGAGTTTCATTTGCATACTTTCTTTTGTCGAGCGTTTCCAAAAATACGTCTTTAAATAACACTCTGGAGCGGCTGTGTGTGTGTGAGAGAGAGAGAGAGAGAGAGAGAGAGAGAGAGAGAGAGAGAGAGAGAACATTTCAATTCCTACTTTTTTTGGCATTCACAATTATATTCTTTCCATTCCCCTACCCCCCTCCATCTCTTTCTCTCTCTCTCTCTCTCTCTCTCTCTCTCTCTCTCTCTCTCTCTCTCTAGGTTGACTCCCTAGTGGAGAAGATAAGAAGTAACAGAGAGAGAGAGAGAGAGAGAGAGAGAGAGAGAGAGAGAGAGAGAGAGAGAGAGAGAGAGAGAGAGAGAGAGAGAGAGAGAGAGAGCAATACGGTACGTGCAATTGCTTACATAAAGTGTTGTCACATTTTAGGTCTTACTTTATGGCAACTACTGACAACACTACTGTGGTATGTGTGTGTGTGTGTGTGTGTGTGTGTGTGTGTGTGTGTGTGTGTGTGTGTGTGTGTGTGTGTGTGTGTGTGTGTGTGTGTGTGTGTGATACAGTAGCTCCCTTATCTTGATGCACTATAACTATATAAATCAATGTTCGAAATGCAGTCACCAACCTACAAATGAAGCCATAACAAGTGTCACCATTCAGCCAGGAAGGAGTGAGATGGCTGACTCTTCTTGACAAACTAAAAAAATATATATAAAAACACAAGAAAATGAAGGAAGGTGCAAGGGACTGTCAGGCATACACGTGGCAGTCCCTGTACGAGCCATGTATCATCCCCACACATAAATCTAATCTTCTTTTAAAGCTCCACACTGACCCAGCACTAACATGATTACTGACTCCGTTCTATTTCTCAACCACTCTGTTAGAAACTCAGTTCTTTCCCATTTCTTTCCTCAACCTGAATTTCTCAAGCTTAAACCTCATTATTTCTAGTTCTCTCCTGGCTACTGATCCTAAAAACTCTACTCATGTCCCCTTGTTATGACTCTTAAGCCAGTCCACTGTCAGTCCCTCTATCAATCTTGTATCAAAAGTTACCGACGTACACAGCCACCAATTTTCTGTATCAAGCGTTATATCTTAGTGACGACCACAACAACACTATCGCCTTAGTGAGAGATCAGTCCCGCTGTTGCCGCAGTGAGAGGCGGAGGACGAGGATCAAAAGATGAACTGACAACACTTCCTAGAACCGATCCCACTCGTACCGCTCGACCTGGAATACCTTTCTAACCGCACAGAACACTATTTAAAGTTTTATGCGACATTCATTACCAGAGAGAGAGAGAGAGAGAGAGAGAGAGCAAAGAAACACGAAAAAAAGAGACAACCACAGAACAAAAACATCAAAAAGACACAAGGAGGATGGTGGGCGGCCACAAAAAGGAACACAAAACCACGAGACGAGATGAAACAGACGGCACGGCACATAAAGGCTCACCACATGACCACAACGAGACCTCAGAGCTTGACACGACAGAGGAAGGTGCCGTGACGTATCAGGCACAAATCCACCTTCGTCAATAGTCCTTCATGGGAAATAACAATAAAAAAAGAAAACCAAACAGTCTTTACGTACATAAACCGTTCGGGAGAGAGAGAGAGAGAGAGAGAGAGAGAGAGAGAGAGAGAGAGAGAGAGAGAGAGAGAGAGAGAGAGAGCATCATAGTAATATATTTGATGATTCTCAGATGTAAGTACTGGGGAAATAGGAGTGTGTGTGTGTGTGTGTGTGTGTGTGTGTGTGTGTGTGTGTGTGTGTGTGTGTGTATTCTCCATCTCCTTATTCCCTTCTCATTCTCCATCTCCTCATCCTCCTCCTCCTCCTCCTCCTCCTCTTTCTTAATCCTTTCTTATTTACCTCCATCTACTCTTCTAACTCCATCAAACTCTCCCAAAACACACTCTAAGTTAACCCACGAGCAACACAGCCCACTGGAAAACCACGGCCTACTCCTCCTCTTCCTCCTCTTCCTCTTCCTCCTCTTCCTCCTCCTCTTCTCCAATTGACGAGGTATTGTGAGCTCCAACTTACCACTAAAATTCTGCTTAACTTCGCATGAGGAGGAAGTTCTTGAAATAGTCCTTCGTTCCTTTGAGCAGCGAGGCGAGGCGGACAGGAACACCACGAAGGGCGCCTCTCTACTGCTGAAGGTGACGGGAAGGGGTCAATAGAGAGAAGGAACAGAGTAGTAATGAGGGATTGAAAAAGGTTTAGCTGAGAGATTGTGAGATTGAAAGAATGAAGAGGGTTGAGATTTTGTTGTGAAGTTTAAGGAAGCTTAAGTGAATTGGGATAGAAAGCACAAATGAATGAATAGATGAATAAATATATGCATGAATAAAAGAAAGACATAAAGAGAGATGTGATAAAAGGGAAGGAAGATACGGAAAGCTCGAAGAAACAATGTAAAAATGAATAGAAAATTGTAAATATTGAAGGAAAAAAAACAGTAATTTAAGTATTGATTATAAAAAAAGTTAAAGAAAATATGAACAAAAAGAAATTCTGTAGAGAAAACCCAATGCAAGTCTGAAAAAGAAAGAAGAAAATTAAATGAAAGACTGCAATGAAAATATGAAATGATGAAACGAATGAAAAAAACACAAGATACTCAAAATAACCGAGAAAAAATGACATGAATAATACAGAAACTTGCAAAAAACAACAAAAAAAATAGTGAGAGAAAGAAAGAAACACAGAAATAAAGCAAGACTGCAATGAAAATATGAGAATGATAAAGCTGATAAATAAAACACAAATAATGGAGAAACAGAAGAACATTACAAAAACTTTAAGAAAAATTGTTAAAGAGAGAAAAAAAAAATAACGAAACACAGAAATAAAGACTGCAATGAAAATATAAGAATGACAAAACGAACTAATAAAAACAAGATACTGAAGATAATGGAGGAAAGAAATATGAGAATAAAACAGAGGAACATTACAGATTAACCTAATAAAATAAGGAGAAAGAGAAAAAATAGAGAAATAAATTAAGTAAGACTGCAATAAAAATGAGGATGATAAACAAATTGATAAAAACAAGATACTGAAGATAATGGAGGAAAGAAATATGAGAATAAAACAGAGGAACATTACAGATTAAACTTATAAAAAAATAGAGAAAAAAATAATAAAACATAGATATAAAGTGATTCAGAGAACGAAGAATCAGATAAAAATCAAGGAAATTCACGAAGGACGAGAAGGAAAGAGAAAATTAAGAGGGAATTGAAAAGATGAAAAGGAGATAGTGAGAAACGAGGCGAAGTGACGAGAAAAGAAAGCAATGAGAGTGATTATATATGATGGTGAAGAAAAAAGAAAGAAAAGGTTAAAAAAAGATGAAATAATGATGAGAGAGAAGAGAGAGAAAAAAGGATGGAACATAATGAAATAATTGAAAAGGACGAACAAAATAGAAAAAAAGAGAAAGAAAAGTGACTAACAGGAAAGAAAAAAAGTTAAAAAGATGAAAAAATGATGAGAGAGAAGAGAGAGAGAAAAAAAACGTAATGAAATAATTGAAATCTTGAATAAAGCTGAAGGAAGAACAAAATAGAAAAAAAGAAAGAAAAGTGACTAACAAGAAAGAAAAAGTTAAAAAAGAGATGAAAATATGATAAAATAATTGAAATGTTGCATATAGGTAGAAGAATAAAATATAAAAAAGATAAAAGTGAATGACGAAAAGAAAATAATTTAAAAAGGGGAAAAAGAAAGAAAAGACTTAGCGGCACATTTTTGTTTTCCTTTCATGGACATTAGAAGGAAAAAAAAAAGAGATTGATGAGGGAAAAGATGAAGGTTACGAAGAAAGTAGCGGATTAACGGGCGAAAAATGATAAAAAGAGAAAAAAGAAGAAAAAGTAGCGAAAGGAAACGATTATGAGATAAAGAGATGAAAAAAGAGACAAAAGAGAGAGGCAAGAGAGAAGAGAGAGAGAGAGAGAGAGAGAGAGAGAGAGAGAGAGAGAGAGAGAGAGAGAGAGAGAGAGAGAGAGAGAGAGAGAGAGAGAGAGAGGTGCTCCATCATCCTTACACATTAATAAACCGAAAATTATGCATATAATTACTTGGATGGACGACGACGAGGAGGAGGAGAAGGAAGAAGAAGAAGAAGAAGAGGAGGAGAAGGAGGAGGAGGAGGAGGAGGAGGAGGAGGAGGAGATGGAGGAAAGAGGGATGAGAAATGGTCAAGTGGAGTAAAGGAGGAGGAGGTCAAGAGGAGGAGGAGGAGGAGGAGGAGGAGGAGGAGGAG
>NC_059283.1:11618444-11625944 GCF_017591435.1 Portunus trituberculatus | reverse complement strand
AAGAAAATAAAGAATAAGAAACGAAGGAATAATAAGAATAAGAAAAAGAACAACAACAACAACAACAACAACAACAAAAACGACAACAACAACAACAACTACTACTACTACTTCTACTAATACTACAACAACAACAACAACAACAACAAAATCCAATCACGAAAGACTCAATAATATCAAATCTGTTTTTCTTTCCATATTTTCCATCAGTTTTGTGTTGTGGCGGTGAATGAAATAGGGAAGAAGGGAGAAGAAGGGAGAAGAAGAGGAGGAGAGGAGAGAAGAGGAGGCTTAGAAAGGGGACAGGTGGTCATCCAGGTGAGGCTTAGAGAGAGTAATGGATCAGCTGGGTTAGTGAGGCGCAGGTGCAAGGGACAGGTGAAGGAAGGATGATGAAGGTAAGACGTGTTTCCTATTTATCTACCTTATTTATTTCGTGTTTTTCTTTGTCTCCTTTTTCACACGAGTATTATGTGCAGTATTACTACTACTACTACTACTACTACTACTTTGTGTCTTCTTCCTTCTCCTCTTTCTTCTCTTCTTCTTCTTCCTCCTGTGTTTATTTAGAATTGCTATCACCACCACTACTATTGCTACTACTACTACTAGTACTACTACAACTAGTACTATTATTATTGCTATTACTACTGCTATTGCTACTGTTGCTGCTGCTGCTGCTACTACTACTACTACTACTACTACTACTACTACTACTACTACTACTACTACTACTACTACTACTACTACTACTACTACCACTACTATTGCTACTAACTGTAATAGACTTGTTTCAAATATCAACTAGCAGAATAGAATATGTAATAGGTAGTTGTGAGAAAGGAGAGGAGGTTTGAATATGACGGTTCAATTAACGTTGGTGAGCTCGCAAACATGTCGTAAAACCTTTCAGTAACCCACGCAGCATGATAAGTGTCTGCACCCGTCACCTTGTTGAATAACGCATCCCATTGGTCACAGCCAAGGGCAACTCCACGTAAGGTACATTTCTATTGGTCAATTACATGTGTGACGTCATGCTTTCAGCCTCACCGTCCTCCGATCCTTCATTTTCATAAGCAGATCTGTACCGGCGCTTAGACCCTTAAGACGTGACCCCTGTAACAGTCACGGAGAGAGAGACAGCAGCGTGAGTGTGTTGTGTGACTGATCGCTGCCGAATTTTATTATTCTGTGAAGATTATTTATTTTGTTATATACGAAGAAAAGGAATATAATCTACTCATTGACCAAAGAACAAATCCCCGCCAGTGAAGGACAGCTCGGCAAGGTAATGCTATTCAATGTATCTATTCAGTGGTAAGAAGGCGTAACACTCTTACAAAATCTCGATGCTGACTGCTAAAGCTACACTGTTACATCAAGCTCACACTACTACTACTACTACTACTACTACTACTACTACTACTACTACTACTACTACTACTACTATTACTACTACTACTACTACTACTACTACTACTACTACTACTACTACTACTACTACTACTACTACTACTGCTTCAACTATCACTACTACTACTGCTACTGTTACACTCCTCTCCCCTCCCTCCCATCTTCCTTCAATCGACGCTGTACATCCTGTTTACCTTTAACCTTACACACCTTTCGTTTTTTTTCCCAGTATTATCGTGTGTTCTATGAGAAAAAAAAACTGGGAATTACGAGACTAGCACAGGTAAACAGGTTGAAGAAATGCACGTAAGTAAGATATATTCCCATCTCCTCTCTCTCTCTCCTCTCTCTCTCTCTCTCAGGTATCGTGTATTTTGTAGCAAGGAAAAACAAGGTGATAATGAGATTGCACAGGCGCTTGGCTGGCGTGAGGCAGTGAGGGTGTGAGGTTGCTTAAAGAGGCCACGATTTAGGAGGCTGTGAGGCATTGAGGTCGCGGCGTAATGAGTAATTAAGATAATGAGGTGGAACTGCAGGGTGGATGGAGGATAAACTGGTGGTGGTGGTGGTGGTGGTGGTGGTGGTAACTTTGCTCGTCTCTGTGGTTTTAGAATATTCAATGCTGTTATTTTTTTTTTATTTCCTGTTCTTCTTCTTTTTGTTGTTGTTCTTGTTCTCTTCCTCTTGTTGTTCTTGTTTGTTTTTTCCTCTCTTTTTTGTTCTTATTCTTTTCTTCTTCTTATTTGTTTTTTTTTCTTCCTCTCTTTTTGTTCTTGTTCTTATTGTTTTCTTCCTGTTCTTCTTGTTCGTGTTTTTTTTCTTCCTCTCTTTGTGTTCTTATTCTTATTCTTCATTTTGTGTTCCTCTTGTTCTTGCTATTCTTCCTCTCGTTTTGTTCTTGTTCTTATTCTTCTCTTCGCAATTCTTTTCTCTTCCTTTACTTCTTATTTCCTTTTTTTATATTTTTGTTTATTTCTTTCTATTATCTATTCATGTACTCATTCTTTTTCCTCTTACTTACTTACTTATTACTCTTACGAAAACCTCTACTCTTCCTTTGTCTTAATACCTCTTGTGGGTCTCTAGAGTTCCTGCAACCACCGCCACTGTGTTAGCTTGCTGGCGTCATTAGTAGCTATGGCAACGATGGCAACTACATCAACGCTATGGCACTGAGATACCTCCTCATTAAGACTAAGAAAGCGAAATGAAAAATGACAGTATCAACAACAAATACGAAGAAAGAGAGAGGAAATAAAAAACTTCTTCATTAACACTAAGAAAGGTAAGAAATCATTATACGAAGAGCAAATACGAAGAGAGAAAGAGAGAGAGAGAGAGAGAGAGAGAGAAACTAAGGATGCGTTAAAACACTTCTCTCTTCGTCAAACTAAAACAAAGTACCAAGAGCAAATATGTAAAAGGATAAATAAATAAACTAGGGATTTTACCAACACACTTCCCTCTCCGTCAAAATAAAACACAGTAACAGGAGGAAATACGAAAAAAAAAGAGAAAAAGAAAAAAAAAAATTCGTCAACACACTTTCCTCTTCGTCAAAATAAAACAGAGTACCAACAATAAACACGAAAAAAAAGAGAAAAAGAGAGAGAAAGAAACTATGGACGAGTCAAAATAAAACAGTATCAACAGAAAATATGCAAAAAGGAGAAAAAAAAACCATGAATACGTCAGCACACTTTTCTCTTCGTCATCTTGCCAGCGGGAGCAATACTTTTTCATGGCTTAGGAGCAGTAGGAGGTGCGCGTCACGGCGGGGGGAGCTGAGGCCACCCCGGGGGAAATCAAGGGAAGTACTCAACATAATGGCAAACTCATGGAAGGTTTCGTGGTGTTTGTAGTATTAATCACCCATGGCCCGCTGTCTCATGTACCTTCAGAATATGAGTGATTGTTTGCTGTCTTGCCTGTCTACCGTTCTGTTTGTTTCTTTGCCTGTTTTGTATGGCTGTTTTGTCTCTCTCTCTCTCTCTCTCTGTTTACTTTCTACTTATTTATTTATTTATTTTTTTCAGTATTCATTACAACCTACATGTCTTCAAAATACGTGGTAATGTTTGTCTTACCCCCGTCTAAGTCTGTCTGTTTGTCTCTGTCTCTCTGTCTGTGTGTTTGTATGTCTGTCTCTCTCTTAGCCTATACAGATCTGGTTTTCAAAGAATGACAGCATTTCAGACTTCAAAATATGTAGTAATGGTGTTTGCTGTCTTGTTCCTGTCTAGTTGGGTCTGTCTGTCTGTCCGCCTGCCTATATATTTCTGTCTGTCTGTGTCTCGTGCTATTTGGAATATTAATCACTGTCTAGTTTCATAATGCACTCGAATGCTTCCTGTTCCTGGCCCTGTCTAGCTGTCCCTGTTCGTTGTGTGTGCGTCTGTCTTTCTCTCGTGGGTTTGGAGCATTAATAAGTGCCTGTCTACCTTCAACACAGCAATAATGTTAGCTATCCCTGCTCCTGTCCAGCTGTCTATTCCTCTCTCTGTTAGTCAATACAAATTTCTACGTTAACTCTTTTGTATAAATGAAAATGAAAATAAATTGCTCTCTCTCTCTCTCTCTCTCTCTCTCTCTCTCTCTCTCTCTCTCTCTCTCTCTCTCTCTCTCTCTCTCTTTGTGAAAGGAGTACATTTCATTTTGTGACCGAGTTTATCATCATTGCAAAGAATACATCATCACTAGCTATTATTTCTCTTTCTTCTTCATTTTGTATTCATGACTCACATTTGATAAAGCGTCCTTGAACTCTTTCACCCCTTTCTCTCTCTCTCTCTCTCTCTCTCTCTCTCTCTCTCTCTTCCTACTTCTCTTCTCTGCTTCCTTTTCTCTTTTTTCTCTTACTTTTCTCCTTCTACCATTTGTCCTTTCTTTCTCTTATTTAATTCTGAATTCCCTCTCTCATTTCTTGCTCTTCCTCTTATTTTATTTTATTTTTCTTCATTTCTTCTTTGTTCAGTATTCTTTCGTCCTATTCTATCTTTCTCGTGCTGCTATTCCTCATTTTCCTATTTTTGTTTAGTCCTCCTGTTCCTTCTTTTCCTCTCCGTTCTTCCTTTTCCTGCTGTTTCTCCTCTCTTCAGTTCATTTCCTCTATTTATTCTGTCATTCTCTTTCCCTCTCTTCGTTTTCTAGCTCGTCATCTCAAACACTTCCACGATTCACTTCCACTATTTCAAAAGGCCAATTTTAAGCTTACATGAGTTTTTAAGGTGCTTTTACGTTTCTAGAGGCAAAGTTACTAAGATTCCTATACTATTATCTGTAGAAACACTCTTGAAAACCCCACTAACCATCTCTGTGGCCTTGGAAATTGGTCCTGGTGAGAGAGTAATGCTTTTTTTTTTAATAAGGTCCTCCATCTCCTGTTTATCTCTTTCTCTCTTTCTCTCTCTTCGTTCCCTATCTCCTGTTTATCCACCGTGCACTCATTCCAGTACACTCGCTCGCTTTGCGCACAGGGACGTGAGGAAAGAAAACGGGAGGAAGGAAGGTTGAATAAAAAAAAAGGGAAATGATTTGGATTCGTCATTATCTTCCTGTGGAATAGAAAAGTAAAGAAAATGCAGTCCAACTCACCTCGATTCCTATTTTTTCACCCACTTCTCTCTCTCTCTCTCTCTCTCTCTCTCTCTCTCTCTCTCTCTCTCTCTCTGTTCCACTCCTTTTTTGTTCCTCCCTCCCCATCTCTTTCTCTTTTTTCTCTCTCTCCCTAACGCTCTCTCTCTCTCTCTCTCTCTCTCTCTCTCTCTCTCTCTCTCTCTCTCAGCACTTTTTTTTCATATCTGTTCTTTTCTCTTTTTTTCTCGCCTCCGTTACCACTCCGCGGATCGTTAGTGGCTCATTTCGCTCACTCTCCTCCACCAGCGTCGATATATCAACACTGAGCGAGGCGTTATTTGGCTCACGGGCCGTCGGGTGTTGGGGGACGAGACCTGCTCTTGTTGTTCTTTGGGGTGAGTGGTGCTGGTACTGGTGATGGTGGTGGTGGTGGTGGAGGTGGTGGTGTACAATCACTCTCTCACTCCACCAGCTTTAACTGCCTGGAGAAGGAGGAGGAGGAGGAGGAGGAGGAGGAGGAGGAGGAGGAGGAGGATAACAAGAGAGAAAAAAGTAAAATCAGCAATAAAAAAGAAGAAAAGAAAAGAAAAAATGAGAGAGAGAGAGAGAGAGAGAGAGAGAGAGAGAGAGAGAGAGAGAGAGAGAGAGAGAGAGAGAGAGAGAGAGAGACAGAGACAGAGACAGAGACAGAGACAGACACACACACACACACACACACACACACACACACACACACACACACACACACACACACACACACACACACACACACACACACACACACACACACACAAAGAAAGATCGAGGCTGATATTTCGCAGTTAGAAATGTTTCAGATCATAAGCAAAAAAGATGAATATGTTTAAGATTCTGGGATCGTCTGTTCTCGCGAGATATTGAGCGAGCCGAGACGAGACGAGGACTTGGAATGAAATGGTGAGGAGTTTGAAGGAGAAGATTGAGAGGAGCGAATGGTGAAGTGAAGATCAGAAGCGGAGAATGAGGAGGATAAGAAGGAAGGAAAGGGATAAGAAGGAAGACCAAAAAAGGAGGAGAAGGTGGAGGAGGAAGAAGAGGAGGTGGAGGAGGAAAAGGAGGTGAAGAAGGAAGAGGAGGAGGATTGGTTCTTTCATGTGTGTGATATCTTCTTCCTCACTCTCTTTTATTCCATATTTCCTTTCATTTTCTTGTTTTTTTCCTATTCTTCATTTCTTTGTCGTGTGTGGCAATCTTTTCATTCTTATTGTTTTCGTGTTTTCCTTCAATTTTCACGTTTTTCTTCCCTTCTTTATTTTCTTTCTTCTTTTCTTTTTCTTTTCTTTTCTTTTCTTCTTTTTTTTTTTTTATTTTTCGTTTTTTCTTTCTTCTTCTTCTTCTTCTTCTTCTTCTTCTTGTACACGGTGTCTTCCTGCTCCATTTTCTTCTTTCTCTTAAATATTCTAACGTTTTTTTCTTTACAATTTTATCTTTTCTTTATATTTTTTCCATTTTTCTCAAGTTTCGTCAAGCTTCTTAAATTCCTTTCCTCAAAATCTTTCTTCCTCCTCCTTTCCTTCTTCATATTGTTCCTCTTCTTTCTTTATCTCCTCTTCCTCTTCTTTGGATTCCCTTGACTATGAACTAATCAGAAAAGAGAATAATATATGTTTTTTTCTTATTTTTCTTGTTCCCATTCTTCTTCTCCGTATCTCCTTCTTTTCCTCTGCTCTCTCTTTTTCTTTTCGAGGTTTGAAAATTGATAATTCTAATCTTCTTAATCTCCTTTTCTTCTTGACCTCCTTTCTGGTTTGAAAATTGATACTTCTTTTTCTGTTTTTCCTTTAAATTTATCATCTTTTGTTTTTATTATCTTACTCTCCCTCCTGTCTTTCTATCTTCTTCCTTTTTGTGCTTATCATCAGACAATCGTTCATTCTTTTTTCTTTTTTCCTTTTCTCTTTTCATTTATCATATTCTTGTTTTATTTATTATTCTCCTCCTTCTCCTGTCTTTCCACTTTCCTTTTCGTTGCTATTATTAGGCAATTATTCTTATTTTCTTTTTTTCTGGCTCATTTTAATCTCCTTCTCATCCTCCTCTTCCTCGTTCTTCTCTTCTTCCTCTTCCTCCTCCTCTTCCTTCTCTTTCTCTTCCTATTTCCAGGAGCTAAAACGCATATTTTTCTAACTTTCTTCTTGTTTTCATATAATTTTCATCTTCTTCCTCTTCCTCTTTCTTGTTTCCTAATTTAAAACTCATATTTTTCAAACTTTCTTCCGTGTTCATTTTTTATTTTCATCTTCCTGTTTTTCTTTTTCTTTTCTGCATTCCTCTTCCTGTTTATTTCTTCTTCCTTCTTTCCTAGTTTTTTTTTTTCCTTGTCTTCTCTGAGTGATTATGTTTTTCTACTCCTTATCATCTTCTGTCCACCTCCTCCTCCTCCTCCTCCTCCTCCTCCTCCTCCTCTTCTTCTTCTTCCTCTTACTGTTTCAAAAGGCATAATTTCCTTGCTTTATTTGAATTCACATC
>NC_059283.1:11613444-11615944 GCF_017591435.1 Portunus trituberculatus | reverse complement strand
GAGAGAGAGAGAGAGAGAGAGAGAGAGAGAGAGAGAGAGAGAGAGAGAGAGAGAAACCCCTCCTCTCTCCTCTTCTAAACTTAAAATCCCTTAACAACATCGCAGTCCCTCCCAAAATAACTCAACAGACATTATTACTAATATAAGGAAGGCGAACTCAATTAAAGGCAACATTTTTCACCCGAGAAGAACAATGGAACGATAATAGTACAGTAATAAAAAGAAAAAAAAGAAAAGAAATAATAGCAGGGAGCCTCTCAAATGCTAACAACCTCCTGCGTCTCATTAATGCTGTTGGGAAGGTAAGGGCCGTTCACCGCCTAAGAGCCGTTCACCGCACTGTGCCCATGATTCTTCTCCCCGCCTTTCTTGTCTCATTTTCTTTATCGCTATATTTTTTTTTTCTATTTACGTTTTTTTATCGTGTTTTGCGTTGTTTGTGATTGTTTTGATTTTTTTCTCATATTTTGCCTTTTTTCTTCTTTATTTTCAGTTTTCGTTTCTTTCTCCCGTCCTTTTTATCCCTGTGTCTCCCTCCTTGCTTCTTTTCTCTCGTTTGTTTCTCCTTTTATATTTTTTTTATCCATTGTTTAATTTTCTCTCGCTATTCCGTTTTTTTATTTCATCACCTGATTGCTTTCCTTTCTTTTCATCCAGTGTCTAAATTTATGTATTCATCTTATTCTTCCTATATTTCTTCAATTCTTTCCAACTCCTCCCTTTCCTCTCTCCCCTTCGTCCTTTACATTTGTCCTTCTTTTATTAACTTTCATTTTTCATTATTTTTACTTCCTTCTTGGCCTATTTGCTCACTCTAAATAAGGAAAAGTAATTCAGTTAGGTTTCTTATCAAGAGCAAAGCTGGACCTGCCACAAAATAAAGCTATGAGGAAGATGAAGATGATATGGACGTTGAAAATAAACATAGAGGACAATGATTATAAAACTGCAAATTACAAAGTCCCTCTTACTGATAACCTGCAAGACGAAACGTAATTAAATTTAAAGAGAAGCAGTACGGTTGTTAGTGATGACATACAAGTGTTCAGCGATTTAATATACATAAAATGACACAAAGAAAGATACGATTTTCACTTTATTATTGCTTAGGAAAATTTTTTGAAGTGTCGTTTACTCATTTATACAGAAAATATTAAACAGTTTGAACAAAAATAGAAAGTTAGGAAATGAATTAATCACTTCATTTCTATTTTATTATTATTTTTTTTTATTGTTTTTTCAGCTTGAGTGAGTTGTTACTTTAAATTTGATGCCTTTTTACGTTTTTTTTTTTTTATGTCGTATAATGTTTTGAGGTGTTTTGTGATCTATTTTTTCATTGATTCACTTTTTTTTTTAATTTATTTGTTACTTGATTGGTGTTTTGTGTTGTGTGAATTATTACTTTAAATTTGTCGGTTTTTTTTCTTATAGTTTTTGTGTTGTGTAATTTTTTGAGGTGTTTTGTAATGCATTTTTTATTCATTCACTTTTTTTTATTTATTTGTTTTATCTATTCATTGTTTTTTATCGCGTTGGTTAAGTTATCATTGCAAACTTGTCGTTTTCTTGTGTTTTTTTGTGTTCTATGTATTGTTTTTATTGTAATGCATTTTTTTTATTCATTCACTTGTTTTCTACTTCTTTATTTGTTACCTATTTTATGGAGAGTTTGAACTTATAAATCAAGGAGCTTTTTATTTTTCTCTATTTTTAAGTTGAAATTGTGTAGATTCGTGAATGCATATCTTGGTTGGGAATTCTGGTCAGTGGGTGCGTGTTTTCATCACCATAGTTTTCCTCTACATAAACTTGATCACAAAGACGTTTCGTAACTTGTAATAAAGTGAAATTGCTTAACTTCTATCTAAATATTTACAAACTTTCTATGACTTGATTCGAACGGTTTATGTATTTTTTTTTTTCTCTCTCTCTAGGAACGTCAATATAATATTTTCAAATTTTCCTTTTTTTTTTTTATCAAATTGGTATTCTATCGTTCTGTAATTTATAAGAAAGTGAAATGCCAAATGCATTAGAAAACATTTGAAAACATTACACAACACACAAAACCCCAAAATAAAACGACAAATTTAAAGTAATGACTCATCTGACACGAAAGACCAATAAAAAGTGAAATAAATAAATAGAAAACAAGTGAATCGATAAAAAAAAATATGCATTACAAAACACCTCAAAACATTACACAACACAAAAAAAAACACTAAAAAGGCAACAAATTTAAGTATTATCTCATCCAACAAGAAAAGCAGTGGATAAAATAGATAGAAAACAAGTGAATTAATAAAAACACATTACAAAACACCTCAAAACATTACACAACACAAAAAAAAACACTAAAAAGGCAACAAATTTAATAGTAATAACCCACCCAACATGAAGCACCAATCAAGACAAACATCAACACGTTCAAAACTAACTTAATTACACCAAACTTTTCCACACTTACTTTAAAGGGCGAGCAGCAACACAGCGGCGC
>NC_059283.1:11600944-11610944 GCF_017591435.1 Portunus trituberculatus | reverse complement strand
AAATAAAAAACAGCACTCACAAAACAAGAATTATCCCCTCAAGACGTGATATAAGAGTGAAGGAAAGAGGAAATTGACACACACACACACCAAGACCAGAGGGAAAAAAGGTAAAAAATGCATTTCCACACACACACATAGGTATCATAAAATAGAGAAACAAACATCTCACACACACACAAAAAAACTCCCCACTCAAGACGTGATAAAAGAGTGAGGAAGGAGAAAATTGACACACACACTAACAGATGAGGGGAAAAAAAGTAAAAAAAAAAGGCATTTCCACACACACATAGATATCATAAAATAGACAAAACAAAAAAAAAACACCAAAAAAGAAAGAATTCCCTACTCAAGACGTGATAAAAGAGAGTGAGGAAGGAGGAAAAATGGCCAAAAATCACTATATTTCACCATCAATCAGTCTGCCATCAAAGAGGAGAGGAGGAGATGCGTGGTCATTTGCGACTCCCAGGATGGACAGCGTCTCAACAATGCCAGGATGGACGGCGCCGTTACCAGGGATGCGAGCCGAGTGACTCCATCATAAAACGTCATGTTGCTTTACGCGTGTCCATAAAAGAACAATTCGCTCTGCAGGACACGAGAGAGAGAGAGAGAGAGAGAGAGAGAGAGAGAGAGAGAGAGAGAGAGAGAGAGAGAGAGAGAGAGAGAGAGAGAGAGAGAGAGAGAGAGAGAGAGAGAGAGAGAGAGAGAGAGAGAGAGAGAGAGAGAGAGAGAGAGAGAGAGAGAGAGAGAGAGAGATCCAACATCATAACTACGTACGCAAAGATAAAAATAACAAAAAGTAGCGAGTAATTGGCTGAAAGAATAATAATAATAGCAATTCTAAAATAAACATCAACTAATCAAAAGAAAAAAACATGAAAAGTAATTATGATCTGTAAAGAAAGGAGATACAAAATGATACACACACACACACACACACACACACACACACACACACACACACACACACACACACACAACAACTTACATTGCAGTTAACAATACAAAACAGTGACAAGACAATGAAACAAAACATGAACAGTTGCAAAGATAAAGAAAAATGTGAAAATAAATCTGAATATGTAGCGTAATATAATCATAGAAAATACAAGTCAACAGCTAAAACAAATAGGGAAGGAAACACACACTTGAAACACACACACACACACACACACAAACACACACACACACACACAAATACACACACTACCATTACACATAAGTCAACGTGTTCCTCTTCTTACTCTTCCTCCCCTCAGGTCTTTCACGGAACCCTGCTTTTTTTTGTCAGGCAGAGCAAATTGGAGAAGACAACGAACCCACCCCGCCCCCGAAAAGCCCCCCGGTCAGCCCACCACCACCACATTACCCAGTACATCTCCGCCACTCTTTGCTCTGTACATATTTCATCCTTTCTACAGACCCTGAATGATTTAATATGCAAAATCTCGACTCTCTTTCTCTCTTACTATCCTGCGTTGCACCTTCTCTTCCTCCTCCCTCACTGGGCAGTAAAGAATAAGGATGTCTCTCCCCTGATTCATATTCGAGGAAGTCTTAAAATATTCTTCTCTTTCGTGCGGCGATTAATTTCTACCACGCGAGTCTCCGCCAAGTTTCTCGTGTTATTCGAATTTACAAGTTTTGATGGCTTGGGTTGCGGCGGTGGGAGGAAAACGAGGCAGATATGAGAGAGAGACAGTGAACCTAGTGGAAGGAAGAGAAAGAGAGAGGGAAAAGGAGAGAATCGTGCAGAAGAGAAAAAAAATGGAGGAGAAAACAAGACAAGCAGGAAAACAAAACAGAGGAAGAGAAAAAAAAGAGGCGGATGGAGAGTGGTAGAGTTCGAGAGAGACGTTTGTGAGAGGTGGAGGAAAGAAAGGTGTCAAGGGATTGGAGGAGAAGAAAGTGTTACTGCGAGACAGGTAAACACGAGAGAGAAGGAGATAGGGAGGGCAGGTGAGGGAGGGAAGTGAGGGAGGAGCGACAGGTGAAAGAACAAATGAGAAGGAGGAAAGTGAGGAAGACTGGTGAGGGATAAAGGTGAGGAAGGAAAGGTAATGGAGAGAGGATGACGGAAAACAAGAGAGGTAAATAGGAAAGAGAGAACGGGAAGAGCGAGAGCCAGAAGGAGAAAGAAGGTTTTTTTATCCGATTCTTAGACGTGAAGTTACACAAGGACACAGAAATATCAAAGGTGAAGCGAGGTGGTGAGTTCCTCTTTCCTAGTGAACCAATGCCACAAGATCGATGACTCTAACAATACGCTCCGGAGAAAAATAGAGATTCATTTTTTCATTTCAGTACGAGTGACCGTCACGTGACACCAGGAGGAGCCGACGAGAGGGAAGGGGGAAAATGTAATCATAATATTTAGGTCTATATTCTGAAACGATCCGCTCTCTCACCACGACTATTTCCGAAGGGCACAGAGATGACAAGCCGGGTTTCTGAGGGTGTTTCTCTTGTAAACTCTGTAGCTTTTTTGTTCATTTGCCATTAAAACCATAAAAAAACACCTTTGAAAACTTGTGCCTTTTGAAAAAGTAGAGGTGCGGCTGAAATACTCCGCTCTTTCATCATGAGTATTTTCGAAGGACACGGAGATGACAAGGCTGGTTTCTGAGGGTGTTTCTTCTGTAAATTGTGTAGTAGCCTTGTTCATTTGCCATTAAAATCATAAAATCATCCTTGAAAACTTGGGTCACTTAAACAAGAGCCTTCTGAAACAGTGAAGGTGTGGCTGAAACGCTCCGCTCTCTCACCACGACTTAGAGATTACAAGCTGAGTTTCTGAGGGTGTTTCTCCTGTAAACTGTGCAGTAACCTTGTTCATTTGTCATTAGAAACATTAAAAGCATCCCTGGAAACTGGTGACCCTTAACCCCTTCAGTACCATGACACGTTACCATATTCATTCAGCTTACTATTTGGCAATTTTACACAGCTTCAGAAACGCATGTGGGGGATTAGAATAGTGAAGACTGTGGCCATTAATCTTCTGACATCCATAGACACTTCCTAATGTCACTAATAATCGTCTAATCGTACACAAATCTCAAGGTGAAAATGTGTCCCAGTATTGAAAGGGTTAAATTAGAGCTTTCTGAAGTGAAGGTGAGGCGCTGAACTGTTTCTGAATATTGTCATTAGTCTTGAAATTTGATACGTTTTCACTCTCCATCACAGGATAAGTGTCACTGAAGCTTTCACAACGTGCCTTTATGAATAAATTAACGATAAAAATTAAAATAACACTATGATAAAAAAAATAACGGGAAAAACATTATAAATACGTGAATTAAGAGAAAAATATCATTCTCACAAAAAAAAATAACAACGTACCTGAATAACAAAGAATGAAGGGAAGATGTTGCGATAGAAATAAATTAATAAGCTAAGATAAAGAATGTAAAGATTAATTAATAAGTCAATAAATAAAGCTGAAATAACATGAAAATTACGTCATGAAATTTGATACGTTTTCACTCTCCATCACAGGATAAGTGTCACTGAAGCTTTCATGACGTGCCTTTATGAGCAAAAGAACGGCAAGCAAAATGAGAATAAC
Organism: Portunus trituberculatus; assembly: GCF_017591435.1. Taxonomy (NCBI): domain Eukaryota; kingdom Metazoa; phylum Arthropoda; class Malacostraca; order Decapoda; family Portunidae; genus Portunus; species Portunus trituberculatus. Next base: position 11,607,364 of record NC_059283.1, on the reverse strand, counting down.
ACTACGATGAAAAACAGCGGGAAAAGCAATATAGAATAAGGAGAAAAATATAATGCTCACAAATAAAACTTTAACAACTTACCTTAGTAACAAAGAATGAAGGGAAAAATAATACTATGATAGAAATAAATGAATAAGCTAAGATGGAGAAAGGTAAAGCTTAATAAGGCAATAAATAAAGCTAAACCATTCAAATTACGTCACAGAAACTTCCACCGCATACTTTTCGAAACTAGAACTGTGGTAAAATCAATATAATAAAAAATAATGCAGGAAACCAGATTAAGAGGAAAATAAAATAAAAACAGAGAAACGAACAAGAAAATAGCAAGAATAAGACGGAAGAAAGAAGACGAAGAATAAGAAAAACCCAAAATAACATCACGAGAAGGAAAGGACGGTAAGAATAAACACAAGGAAAAAATAATAGAAGAGAAAATACAAGAAAAGAATAACACGAAGATTACGAAGAAAATAAATAAACTAAGAAGACAAAAAAATAGAAAGAGAAAATAAAAAAGAAAGAATATAGAAAAAAATAAGAGAAATAGGAAGAAGGTAAATAAATGGCTTTCAAAATAAGATCATGACTCACAGCAGGACCAAAAATAAAGAAAGAGAAGAAGGAAAGAGGAAGAATAGAAAATAGTGAAAGAATACAGGAAATAGATTGAAGGAGGTAGAACGAATGTGAGAGAGGAAAAAATAAAGGTGGATTTGGAATAAGAAAAAAATATGAAGAAACAAGAAGAAAAAAATAAAAAAGTAAAGGAAGGAAAAAGAAAATGAAAAAAAGATAAAAGAAAAAGAACTACACAAAGAATAAGAACAAGAACAGACAAAAAGGAACTAGAACAAAACGAAGACGAAGAAGGCAAAGAAGAACAAGAAGAACAATAGAACAATAAAATATGATGATGGTGATGTAGTAGCAGTAGAAGTGATAGTAGTCGTAGTAGTAGTAGTAGGAGTAGTAGTAGTAGTAGTAGTAGTAGTAGAAGTAGTAATAGTAGTAGCAGTAGAAGTAGAAATAGAAGTAGTAGTAGTAGTAGTAGTAGTAGTAGTAATAGTAATAGTAGCAGTAGCAAGACATCCGATAAAGGAAGTATAAAAATATCAGCAGGAAGAGACGAGGAAGCAGACACAGCGGGTGGCGGTGAGAGTAGCGGCGAGGGAGGCGGCGAGGGATCGGGTGAGGGAGTCCATGAGGGAGGGCGAGATGGAGGGCGTGAGAGGGAGTGGGCTGCTGTCAGGACGCCCTGTCGACACTCCACACGGTCTCAGAAGCGACGCATCGATCGGCGGTAAGAATAACCTTTAGAATGATCCAATAAATGCCCACCACCTCTTGCCTCGCTCTGCCTCCGCTGCTGCTGCTGCTGTTGCCGCCTCGCCCGTTGTGTTATTCGCTACCAGACGCCAAATTCACGTGTCACTCTGCGTTCTGTTGCTGCCAAAACGCTGCTGTAATTTAGCGTCATGATTTGATGGAGTTTTCCGTGCATGCATTACGCCGCTTGTGGAGGTCACCGCCTTCATTGTTTTCCTTGTTTTCCATTGCCATTATCACTTTTTTATGGAGCATGCACTCAGCAGGGCTTGCGTCTTGCTTCACTACTTGTTGTTTCTCTCCTTCTGTAACCCCTGGCCAGACTTCTCTTCACACCAGACAAAGAAATAAATAAAGAAGCGACATTAATTAAACCCCTCAAACACCTCCAGAAGAAATACCAACGCTAAGTCACGGTGAAAATGAAATATTGCAATTGTATCCCAGAATGAAATAAAAACAATCTAATTTCAAGCAACTAATTAAAAACAAATCTTTGTGTCCTCGGAAACGACAAACACATCATAAAGGAAACAACATCTGACTGTGTTAAAAAGGAGACCCAGAGAGAGAGAGAGAGAGAGAGAGAGAGAGAGAGAGAGAGAGAGAGAGAGAGAGAGAGAGAGAGAGAGAGAGAGAGAGAGAGAGAGAGAGAGAGAGAGAGAGAGAGAGAGAGAGAGAGAGAGAGAGAGAGAGAGAGAGAGAGAGAGAGAGAGAGAGAGAGAGAGAGAGAGAGTAGGGAAGGCACACATACGAGTTGGCGAGATAAAAGGATGAGAGATGAGAGAAGAGGAAGGACTGAAGGGAAGAAAATGAAAGGAAAGCGGGTGAAAGAGAGGAAGGAAGAAACAGGAATCAAGAATAAGCCCTGAGGGAAGGTGGGAACGACAAAAAGAAATAAAGGGAGACAAAAGAGAGAGAGAGAGAGATGGAAACGCTTTCATTCCAGGCACAAAGGAGTGAATAAAAAGTACAAGGGGAGGACGAGGCGTAAGAAAAAATACATCAGGGCAAAAATGATACCAAGGTTTGTTGATCAAGTAGAAAGGTGTGAGGAAATCCCTTGCACCACAGTTAGGATCCCTCTACCTGTATTGTATTCCTTATCTGTCAGCCATCAGACCAACAGTGCAGGAATCCTCTGGCGAAAGACACAACGAGGAAAAAATGAACCTTAGAAAGAGAGGACACATAACCACACACACAAAAAAGAGGGGCAAATAGAGACGAGAGAATTTTTGTTCTCAGTAAAAGCCCCGATGGAAGAGAAAAGGGAAAGAAACAAACTAACAAGAGTCCTCAGGTGAAAGACAAAGAGAGAGAAAAAAAACTTAGAACGAGAGAACACAGAATAACACACACAAGAAAAGGGAAAAAAAGGGACAAGGAAAATTTTGTTTTTTAGTTAAACCTCTGATGGAAGAAGATAAAGGAAAGAAACAAACTGACAAGAGTCCTCAGGTGGTAGGCACAAAGAGAGAAAGAGAGAGAAAAAAACCCTTAGAACGAGAGAACACAGAATAACACACAAGAAAAAAGAAAAAAAAGGGACAAGAAAAATTTTGCTCTTAGTAAAACCTCTGACGGAAGAAAACAAGGAAAAGAAACTCCCAAGAATCCTTAAATGAAAGATACAGAGAGAAGGAAAAACTTGAGACCTTCGAAGGAGAGGACACAAACCCAGAGACATAAAACAAACGAAGGAAATTTTTTGTTCAAACTAAAAACCCATACTGGAAAAAAAAAAGGGAAAGAAGCTCACAAGAAAGACACAGAGAGAAGACAAGAGGACACAAAACCACACACAAGAAAAAGAAAACAAGAGGACAAGGAATCATTTTCTTCCTTAACAAAAGCCCTGATGGAGGAAGACAACGGAAATAAACACACAATAATCCTCAGGTGAAAGATACAAAGAGAGAGAAAAAAAAAACTAGAGACCATAGAAAGAGAGGACACAGAAACACACACAATAAAGGACAAAAAAAGGAGGAAGGAAATTTCTGTCTTTAGTGAAACCTCTGATAGAAGAAAATAAGGGGACTAAACTCACAAGTGCCCTCAGATGAAAGACAGAGAAAGAGAAACAGACAAGCCTTCGAAAAAGAGAACACAAAACCACACACAAATGAAAAAAAAAAGTATAAAAGAGGGAAAAAATAAGGGAAATTTACAAACAATCTTCAACTGAAATACACAGAAAGACAGAAACAGACAAACCTCGGAACAAGAGAACACACACACACACACACACACACACACACACACACACACACACACACACACACACACAAATAAGAAAAACAGCAAAAAAAAAGGAACCCGGTAAATTTTTGACCTCAGTAAAGCCCTGATGGAGGACAATAAGGGAAAGAAACTCGCTGTCACACACTTACTGATTAAGGAAAAAGTATGTGATCGAGTTGTCGCAAGTGAGATTGGCGGGCACTAAAAGTAAATTGAGAGCAGGTTAGGCGGGAGACTCTATAATGGAGGGGGGGGGAGAGAGAGAGAGAGAGAGAGAGAGAGAGAGAGAGAGAGAGAGAGAGAGAGAGAGAGAGAGAGAGAGAGAGAGAGAGAGAGAGAGAGAGAGAGAGAGAGAGAGAGAGAGAAGGTTTGCTAAGATGATGAAGAGCAGTCGGGAGAGGGGAGAGAGAGGGGAAACAGAGGGAGAGAGGGAGCTACTGTGAGGTATGAGGGATGACAGGTCGTTAGGGAAGGTTACGGTGTGATGGGAGAAGGAGGGATGATTAGGAGAGATAGAACCACCAACATAATGAAAAGCCTCATCTACCTAACCGCCTCGTGTGTGTGGAGAGGAACGTTAAGCAATAGGCAGACCGGCAGAGCTATTTGTGAACTCTAAGGCATGCCAAGAAGATTGTGGTTTGCAATTAAGTAGAAGCATGAGAAGATCAGAACGAATACAATGAGACTGTTTACCTTCTAAAATAATGGAAGAATAAGTACCAAAATGGGCAATTTGTGAACTATAAGGCTTAGCAAGAAGATTGTGGTTTACAGGTAAATGGAAGCATGCTAATGGACATCAAGAATATAATGAGGCATGTTACCTTCTAAAATAATAGAAGAAAAAGTAACCAAGGAGCAATTTTTAACTCTAAGACACAGTAAGAAGACAGTTGAGGTTTGTAGGAGAATAGAACCATACGAAAGGACATAATGAAGACAATTATACATGTTACCTTCTCAAATAAAGGAAGAAAAATTAACCAAGGAGCAATTTTTAACTGTAAGGCATACTAAGACGAAGAATGGGGGTTTTAGGTGAGTGGAACCATGCTGAAGGACATAACGAAGACAATGATACATGTTACCTTCTCAAATAAAGGAAGAAAAGGTAACCAAAAGAAATAATATGTGAACTTTAAGGGTTAGCAAGAAGATGGTGGTATGTAGGCGAGTAGAGGCATGCGAATGGACATTACGAAGAATATAATGAAACATGTTATCTTCTCAAGCAAAGGACGAATGCTAACAAAAGGGAGTGATTTTTGAGAAGTGAGTTGTGTCAAGAGAAAAGTTGTGATTTGCAGATGAAGAGATAAAGGAAGATCAAGCAAAAGAATATAATGAGGTGCTTTATCTACACATTCATTTAATTGGTTTAGAAAGGAAGAGTAGATAAGGAAAGAGGAATATGTGAGATCTGGGACATACTGAGAGGAAAGTTGCAGTTTATAGATGAATAGAAACATGAAAAAAGATACAACGAAAAATGTAATGAATCTAACAACCAACTCAAAGGACAAATTGATAACGAAAGAGTAGATTACAGATGAATAGACGCATGAAAAAAGATAGAATGAAAAATGTAATGAAGCATATAACATCCAACTCAAAGGACGAATAGATAAAGACAATAGATAACGAAAGAGTAGGTATTGAAAGAGTATTTTGCGGGAACTAAGACACAATAAGAACACTGAACATTGAACAAGAGAGAGGTTATGAAGCAAAAGAAGCATAGGAAAGGAAGATAAAATGAAAAATATAATAAAATACCTGACCTTTTCACATGCCTCATTAATTCAGAAGTACTAAATGAAGCAGTAGCAGTTTGTGAGGACTGGCGTATATTAAGAGGGAGGTTTTGAATGACATGAATAGAAACATGAGGAAGATAGAAGGAAGAATAGAATCAAGTGCTTACCGAGACAAACAAAGGAAAAATATTAAAGAAAAGAATAATTTGTGGAAGGAGGAGGAGGAGGAGGAGGAGGAGAAGGAGGAGGAGGAAGAGGAGGAGGAGGAGGAGGAGGAGGAGGAGGAGGAGGAGGAGGAGGAGGAGGAGGAGGAGGAGGAGGAGGAGGAGGAGGAGGAGGTTGTGGTGGTGGAGGAGGAGGAGGAGGAGGAGGCGGTTGTGGTGGAGGAGGAGGAGGAGGAGAGGAAGAAAAAAAAAGAGAAGGAAAAGAAGAAAAAGGAGGAGGAGAAAGATATTGTTGTTGTTGTAGAAATATCGATCATTAACAAGAAGAAGAAGAACAACAACAACAACAACAACAACGACAAAAACTTGACCACCACCACCATCACCACCACCACAACCACCACCACCAACACGAACACACTACAAACCAGATGAATAAACCAAACCAAACCACATACCATCGCTTCCTTTATATTCCGCCTCGTTGCGTTCCTCCCTTCACGCATTACAGGGAAGGCTTCAAACATGAGGATCAAAGGCGCATGGAATAGAGCCGATCGCTGAGCATTGTAGTGGCGGGCCGCGGTACGTAAAGATAGTTCACCAAGGGGAAGTTTTGATCTTTCTTTGAGCCGGAGAACGAATCACCTTATCCAGCTTTTGATAGATACCGAAACGTATTCACAACAGGAATCGAGGAATGATTACCCGGCAAGGAAGGATGGAAAAATGAAATGCCAAAAAAAAAAGGTTTATTCAAAGGATTCTCTTGAGGACTTAAACGTTTCTATTGAAAATGTTATAAAAATGTTGTCATGAAAAAAATACTTCAGATCGCTGCGTATCGTTTCCATTACAAATTTTAAAAAGCTCTACCAATAGACAAGTTGCTATTTGTGTAATGTAACCGGTCCATTTA
>NC_059283.1:11593444-11595944 GCF_017591435.1 Portunus trituberculatus | reverse complement strand
GAGGACAAATGAACATATAAAGCAAAAAAAAAAAATGACATGAAAAATACATCAGTAGAGAAAAATAAAGAAAAAACAGTCTATAAAGAAAAAAAAGCCCAATAAAGCCACAAGGAGAAGGGCAGGTGAGCTTTACAAAATAAGATAAAGAAACAAATAAAAGAAAGATAGAAAAAATAACGGCAGAGAAAAAGGAAAGAAATATACAATAGAAATAAATAAAAGCAAAAAACAGAACCCAAAAAGCCAGAAGCAGGAAGGGAGATAAGCTTTACAAAGAAATAAATAAACAAATACAGCGATACTATAAGATAAAAAAGATAGCAAAGAAAAAAAGATAGAAACATAAAATAAAGCAAAGAAACAAATAAACGCCACATATAAGCTAAATAAATAAAAGCAGAACGGCAGGTGAGCTTTACAATAAGATAAATAAAGAAACAAAAGAAAGAAGAGAGAAAAAAAAAGATAACGGTGGAGAAAAACGAGAGAAAATAAAATAAAGATATATAAAAGCAACAAATAGAAACCACAAAACCAGAATAAAAAAGGGAGATAAGCTTTACATAAAAGACAAACAAATAAAACAAATAAATAAGACAGTACAAAAAAAGTAAATGGCAAGTAAAGAAACAGAAACAAATTTACAATAAAAATAAAATAATGAAAAGCCACAAGTAAGAGGAAGGTGAGCTTTACAGGTGAGAAAGAGAGATGTAGAGGGGAGGAGAACGAGTAGATGGAGGTCAGGTAAAGTGGTAAAGCTCTTCCCCCAAAAGCCACAAGTAAGAGGGAAGTGAGCTTTACAGGTGAGAAAGAGAGAGGGGGAGGGGGAAAAGGAGTGGGCGGAAGTCAGGTGAAGTGGCAGAGAGAGCAGCTTTACTTTTTAACATTATATTCCTGAAAAGTATGAAAATAAAAAAGCTCAAAAAAGCCACAAGTAAGAGAGGAGGTGAGCTTTACAGGTAAGAAAGAGAGAGGGGGAAGGGGAGAAGGAGTGGGCGGAAGTCAGGTGAAGTGGCAGAAAGAACAGCTTTACTTTTAACATTATATTCGTAAAAAACACAAAAATAAAAAAAAGCCACAAGTAAGAGGGAAGGTGAGCTTTACAGGTGAGAAAGAGAGAGGGGGAGGGGGAGAAGGAGTGGGCGGAAGTCAGGTGAAGTGGCAGAGAGAGCAGCTTTACTTTTTAACATGACATTCCTGAAAAGTATTGCCTCATTTAACTTACCGTGAGACTTGCAATATATCCCGGTAATGCTCTCTTTGGCCCCCTGTGAGGCTTATTCTGGGAGGAGCGAGGAAAAGAGAGAAGGAAAGGAAGGAAGGAAAGGAAATGAAGGAAAAGTGAATGTTTGAGTGTGTTTGTATTTGTCAATGTCTTCAATTTTCTTTTTATTCAATTTTTTCTAATGTTTGTGTGTTTGTGTGTACGTGTGTCTGTCTGTCTGTCTGTCTGTTTATCTGTCTGCCCGTATATCTTCCTGTCTCTCTGTCTGTGTGTCTATCTGTGTGTGTGTGTGTGTCTGTCTGTGTATCTGTCTGTTTGTCTGTCTATCTGTTTCCATGTCTGTCTGTCTATGTGTGTTTGTCTGTCTGTCTGTGTGTTTGTCTGTCTGTCCGTCTATATGTCTCTCTGTCTGTCTGTCTGTCTATGTGTTTGTCTGTCTATCTATCTGTCTGTCTGTCTGCCTGTTTGTTTGTCTGTCTGTCTGTTTATCTCTCTGTCCTTCTACCTGTCGGTGTGTCTGTGTCTGTCTGTGTGCTCGTCTATCTGTCTGTCTGTCTGTCTATCTGTCCGTTTGTCTGTCTATATGTTTATTTGTCTGTCCTTCTATCTATCTATGTATCTGTGTGTCTGCCTCTGTGTGCACATCTATCTGTTTGTCTGTCTGTTAATCTGTTTGTTTGTCAGTCTGTCTATCTGTCTGTCTATCTGTGTATTTGTCTCTTTATCTATCTATCTGTCTGTCTGTCTATCTGTCTATCTGTCTCTCTATCTATCTATCTATCTGTCTGTCTATCTATGAGTGCGCATCTAAGAATGATCAAGAATTCTATGGATGGACGAAGAAAAATTTCCATTTCAATTTCCCATTCAAACGAAACCACACAAAGAGAGAGAGAGAGAGAGAGAGAGAGAGAGAGAGAGAGAGAGAGAGAGAGAGAGACGGTCGACTCGCCCATATAACTTCCGGCATGGCAAACGAAAAAAAAGCCAAGGAAGAGGACGAGCGGAAAATTGCCTCTATCACGCTCCATTTTCATACAATGGGAGATAATGGCCGTGTTTTCCCTCCTCCCAATCCACCAATCGCGTCCCGGAATGAATATAATGAAGGACAACACGGCAGGAAATAAATAGAAAAGGAATGTTGAAAATGTTGAGTTTGTTAGAATCTGAGACGGAAGATAAAAGGAGGTAGGAGAGGAGGGAGGGAGAGGAAGGGAGGAGAGAGAGAGATAACAGACTGATAAGATTGAGAGACAGCTGGGTAAG
>NC_059283.1:11583444-11585944 GCF_017591435.1 Portunus trituberculatus | reverse complement strand
CCTGCTTCTGTATTTCCATCTTCCTACGACTTGACTTCTTTTAAGAGGGAGGTTTCAAGACATTGGTCTTTGAATTTTGGCTAATCCTTTATCATTCTTTAAGGAAACCAGTATTTAAAGTGGGCTTCTTTTTTAATCATTTGTTGCCCTTGGCTGGTTTCCCTCCTATATAAACACACACACACACACACACACACACACACACACACACACACACACACACACTACCAAACAATAAAACCAATGAAACAAAATCAACCAGACCATAACCCACCAACTCTTATCTCTTATCTCTTTAGGACACACTTTCCCTCATTTACCAATTAGGGGATCCTGAAGCCAGCAGGTGCCGAGGGAGAGGATACTGTAGGGCCGCTCACCTGAAGGATCTCCCCAACGTCACGGGCTCCAATCAATTACTCATTTTCTCTAAGGGATATCCATTCTTCCTCGTCTCCCTGAATAAGTAGATCATAAATATTCCAAGAAGCTCACGTTCAGGAAGACGAAGAAGAAGAGGAGGAGGAAGAAGAAGAGGAGGAGGAGGAGGAGGAGGAGGAGGAGGAGGAGGAGGAGGAGGAGGAGGAGGAGGAGTGGTTGTGTTGGTGACGGTGGAGGAGAGAGGTGGATGAGTGGGAAGACGAATTATAATTAGGAGAACTTTTAAAAGATGAGGAGGAGGAGAGATAAAAGAAGAAGAAAGATGAAAGAAGAAGAGGAAGAAGAAGAAGGATGAAAGAAGAAGGATGAAAGACGAAGAAAAAGATGAAGAAAAAAGGAAGAGAAAAAATGTAATAATAATAATAAGAATAATAATAATAAGAAGAAGAAGAAGAAATTACTGATAATAATAATAATAATAATAATGATAATAATAATAATAATAATAATAATAATAATAAAAAGAAGAAGAAGAAGAATGATAAAATAATAAATAATAATAATAATAATAATAATAATAATAATAATAATAATAATAATAATAATAATAATAATAATAATAATAATAATAATAATAATAATAATAATAATAATAATAATAATAATAATAATAATAATAATAATGATAATAATGATAGTAATAATAATTGATGATGACAATGATGGTAATGATGATTGCGATGACCATGATGAGAAGAAGAAGAAGATGAAGAAAAGAAGAAGAAGAAGAAGAAGAAGAAGAAGAAGAAGAAGAAGAAGAAGAAGAAGAAGAAGAAGAAGAAGAAGAAGAAGAAGAAGAAGAAGAAGAAGAAGAAGAAGAAGAAGAAGAAGAAGAAGAAGAAGAAGAAGAAGAAGAAGAAGAAGAAGAAGAAGAAGAAGAAGAAGAAGAAGAAGAAGAAGAAGAAGAAGAAGAAGAAGAAGAAGAAGAAGAAGAAGAAGAAGAAGAAGAAGAAGAAGAAGAAGAAGAAGAAGAAGAAGAAGAAGAAGAAGAAGAAGAAGAAGAAGAAGAAGAAGAAGAAGAAGAAGAAGAAGAAGAAGAAGAAGAAGAAGAAGAAGAAGAAGAAGAAGAAGAAGAAGAAGAAGAAGAAGAAGAAGAAGAAGAAGAAGAAGAAGAAGAAGAAGAAGAAGAAGAAGAAGAAGAAGAAGAAGAAGAAGAAGAAGAAGAAGAAGAAGAAGAAGAAGAAGAAGAAGAAGAAGAAGAAGAAGAAGAAGAAGAAGAAGAAGAAGAAGAAGAAGAAGAAGAAGAAGAAGAAGAAGAAGAAGAAGAAGAAGAAGAAAAACAATAACAAAAATAAAAATAGAGAGAGAGAGAGAGAGAGAGAGAGAGAGAGAGAGAGAGAGAGAGAGAGAGAGAGAGAGAGAGAGAGAGAGAGAGAGAGAGAGAATTATAATTAGGCGCAGCAGGAGGAGGAGGAGGAGAGGAGGAGGAGGAGGAGGAGGAGGAGGAGGAGGACAAGGATCAAGAAGACACGAGGAAAAATAAAAAGGGGAGAAAAAGAAAAGAAGAACAACGAGCAAGAAGAGGAAGATGAAGAAGAGGAGAAGCAAAATGAAGAGGCCGGGGAGGAGGAGGAGGAGGAAGAGGAGGAGGAAGTTATGAAGGCTTATCAGAACTATCCTGAAGCAACATCCTCCTCCTCCTCTCCTCCTCTTCCTCCTTCAGGTTAGCCATTCAATAGGTGACCTGCCTCCGAGGACTCATGAAGCTTCGAGTTGAGTTTCATCTCAGTTCGAATCGCCAAGAGTTGAAATGCGGCTTTATTTGTTTTGAAAGCTGAGTCAATAAAAATAAATAGAAAGAAAACAAAACTATCGAGGAAAATTATAATCACGTATTTAAAATGAATATGCTTAAGTAATAATGGGAATAAGTAATTTCGTGCGTATAAATTCATATGTACATACACTTATACATACATACACTTATACAGACATACATACATGCATACATACATACATAGAAAGAAAGAAAAAAAAAGCAGAAAATTTATAATCAAGTGTTTAAGTTAATATCCTTAGGTAATGAAGATGATAAGTTCGTACGTAAAGTTATACATAC
>NC_059283.1:11540944-11580944 GCF_017591435.1 Portunus trituberculatus | reverse complement strand
CTTTATTTTTTTTCCTTCCTCACGAATTAAGCACACACCGTTCTCCCTGTCTCTCTCTCTCTCTCTCTCTCTCTCTCTCTCTCTCTCTCTGAAATACCTGCAAAAATGGAAAAAGAAAACAAAAACCTAAAAACGAAAAGGTGTCAGCAAAATCCACACCGGTAAAGTAATCTAATACACAAGTGCTGATCCTGGTTACGTGTGTGTGTGTGTGTGTGTGTGTGTGTGTGTGTGTGTGTGTGTGTGTGTGTGTGTGTGTGTGTGTGTGTGTGTGTGTTAGTACCTCCTTCAGAGCAGCGTGTTCAGCCTCGTGCTATTCTCTTTAAAAATTTTGCTATGTGCTGTTTGAAGGATTAAGATGAAATCCTTTTTAATACCACGGCACGGTTTCCATCACAGGGTAGGAGGAGGAGGAGGAGGAGGAGGAGGAGGAGGAGGAGGAGGAGGAAAAGGTAGGTGGAGTAGGTGGACAAAATTTACCCAAAAAGTAAATGATAAAATGTATGATAGAATATATATCGGAAGAAAAATAAAAGAATTGTCACTGATATAATTCTTCATGATTTCCGAAAAACCTCAACCAGAAAATAAATGAGTAGTATAATAATATAAAAGGAAGAAAATACAAAAAAACTTCTTTCTAGTTTCCTTCTTAGTTTTTTATTCGACTTCAAAAATGTTCGACTGGCTCTCCATCTCCAGCTGAACCTCCTCGCACGGTTTGTGACGGAAGGAACTGACACATTAAATTAGCCCTGTGACCGATCCTGAGGTGATCGGCCAAAACTTTCCACCTAAAACCAAGATTCCTCTCCGTAAAGACTCCCGCGGTTCCAGTTCTCACTTTTCGCTTCTGTAACGTCAGGGAATCTGGCCGGGACACGCGAGGGTACACACACACACACAAACACACACACACACACACACACACACACACACACACACACACACACACACACACACACACACACACACACACACACACACACACACACAAGCCGATCCTCCCGTTCCCTTCAATCGTCTAGTTCATCAGAAAAAAGGATGAAACGGATCAGACCAGAGAGCGGGGGACCCACTACTCATGCCCTTTGTGGAGGCGACTCTCCAGGCTGCGTATGATGTACGTCTTGTGCGGCACAGGTCAGACTGTCTCACTTCAAAGGCTACAGGAAGAAAACGAGCCGCCAGGTGGTGCTTGTCCCAGCCCCACCGCCCGCTGCTAGCCACCCCGCCACTTGCGTTCCTTCTCTAAAGACGGAGTATCGCATCTCAGTCCTATTACCTTATGTCCTTGGGCTTTCCTCTTATCTTTACCGAGACGAGGCGGAAGGGAAGGATGTTAGATATTTCCTTTATACTCTACATGTACTTTTTCTTTTTCCTAAAACCTCCACCATATCTACATAAACGGAAAGACCTCGAGCACCAATCACCAGACAGACCGGAGGGAAAAAATGAACAGATAGTATTTCTTTACAGACACAAACCGGAGCTGGTGGAGCCTTTCTTTCCTGCTGGCGGCGGGGATGGCGTCTTGTTCGACCTGGCGGCTCGGGATGCTTGAGTGCCCCCCAAGGAGACACGCCACTCGCCTGCTCCTGTGTTTTGTCGAGGCCTGAGTGGATGTCGAGGTCAAAGACAAGGAGTCACGATGGAGTGATATAGATTCAACATAAACCTTGCCGATGGATAAGTTCTTGGTCCGAATGTGAACTGAACACAGGAGAGCTCCCTTATTGATGTCCAGAATACGTTGTGAAGACCCATGAAACAATAAACACGGACTGGAAATACGAACTACCTGCATTAGAGCACACGAAACGATCCCCCGCGACCACCACGCCTCATGTAATACTCAAAGCGAAGTCAGTGGCCTGGATGGGATTATTGAAGGTGCCGTAGAGGTCACAGCGTCACAGATTTCCTCGCATATCCGCGGAGCTTAGTTCAGTCCAGGCCAGTCAGGGAGTGTGGAGGAGACTAGAGAGTAAAGTGGAGAGTTCCATCCTGAAACCTTAAACCTCTGAGCTGGGGCTGCGAGGTAGCGGCGGGGTGCTGGTGGAATGGTGGTGGCGGGATTACTCAAGCTGTATTTTAATCGTAGTGTTGTTTGGGTTATTTAATTTTAGGTGTTGGTATTGAGGTGTTATCGGGGTGTTGTTAGTGAGTTGTTGGGTTGTCGTTGTCTCCGTATCGTTGAAGTGTTACTGACGTGTTTTCACTGTCGGTGTTGCTATTGTAGTGGTAGTGTTGTCGAAGTGTTGCCAAAGTGTTATGGTCGGACTGTCAATGCAAGAACACCTTTATTAAACTTCCCTTGTGGTGTTGCAGTCCGTATTCTGGAACACTACTGCGCCACACTTCCGCTTCCTACAAAAGGGCTGTAGCTGAAGTGACACGGGACTTTACGGGTATTTTTCAGGTTCCAGTGACAGATTAACATTTCTACATAACTGGCATGAGAAACACACTGAAGCACCTGCCTTATCATCTCTGTGGTCTTGGAAAATAGTGGCTGTGAATTTCCAAATGCCTTTCCGAACACAAGTCATAGTCAAGTTTTTTTTTTCTATATTCTAAAGACAAATTAACATTTCTACATAACTGACATGAGGAACACACTGGATAACCTGGCTTGTCGTTTCTGTGGCCTTGAAAAATAGAGGCGATGAAATTCTAAAACCTTTTCTGAACATAAGGCGTAGTCGAGTTCTTTCTATGTTTTCAACCCTTTCGTAGATAAACATTTTCCCATAACCAATTACAACTCTTAGACATATATGTTTAAACTCGTTTGATTAAATGGCTGTAGAGACTCATGGAAGACAAAGTTAACCTCTTGCTTCCGTTTCCTACAATTCCAAGCAAAGAATATTCTAGAGCTATGAAATGTCGAATAGTAATGACTAATTCTTTTGATTCTTTTATGGAGACTACAATTCAAGTGGCCTTTTTTTCTAATATTCATTTTTTTTGCCCTTGGTAGTTCTCCCTCTTACATAAAAAAAAAGACAGTAAAATTTTTGATGAGCGTCAGAGAAAACATTGGTGTCTCGTGATTAGATGTTACTGCGATGTTACTCCTGGGACGTCACCTTTGTCACCGTCTGCTCTTCTCTCGTCATTACCAGGAGCTCGTTATTGGGACTTCATTTTCCAGCCGTCATTAGCAGAACGTCATCAAGTCATAAGCTAGAATCAATACTTTCTTCCCGTGCAATTTCCACATTCTTTTTTGTCATGCCTCGTATTTCCACCACAATCATCAGCATTATCATTTAGTCCGTGTGTGTGTGTGTGTGTGTGTGTGTGTGTGTGTGTGTGTGTGTGTGTGTGTGTGTGTGTGTGTGTGTGTGTGTGTGTGTGTGTGTGTGTGTGTGTGTGTGTGTGTGTGTGTGTGTGTGAGTGTCTTGTGTGTCTGTCCACTTGTTTCTGTATGTCTGTCCGTTCCTGTCTGTCTGGTTGGGTTACTATCTCTCTCTCTCTCTCTCTCTCTCTCTCTCTCTCTCTCTCTCTCTCTCTCTCTGCTGTCGACATTTCCATAATTTGGTCGACATTCCTTCAGTGAGAGCGGTGCGGCATTTCGGGGCGTCAGTGCTCCACAAAGATGCATTATGTAAGGATGCACAGCTGGGGAAGGCTACATGATGATTTGCACAGATAAGCCACTTCTTTGTTGCTCACATGCTATACAATCTAAGGGAATTACAGCCCGCGCCTTACACGTCACTGCTTGCACCTGCCAAAAAGCGTAATCAGATTATAAGACTGACTGCCGGTGTTAGGATTGTCTAGGGGGAAAAGGAAAGAATCTGGGACTTCTTTAAATCTCGTGAGTGTGAGCAGCGACTTGCCACGCGTTGCTGTGTGAAATGCAATACACTGACATACTTAATATACATTTTCACTCATGTCATAAGTGTATTTTTTTTATGAATATACTATAACTGCCAATCCTATTATTTCTTTGACTCCAATGTAATCAGTTTGAATCACACGAAACGATATTATTCACAATTTTGACAGCCTTTTCATATGATAAAATAGTTTTCTGAATATACAAAGCACAATCAATGCCAGAAAAATGACAGAATTATCAGCGGTGACATTTTTTCTTAAACCTGGAGAAGAGAAATACAATAAGGCAAAGTTTTAATACACAAGTGACTGTCTATACTCTCTACTGTTGCCTCATGCATTACAATATGACTCAGCAATAATTTGTATGAATTATTTGTGTCTTATGAATGACATGTTCTCAACCGTACTCGTTTGTATTATTAACTTCTTTTTTTTATTTATACCATGTGGGCTTTTCACGGGAATTTATGGGCTAAAGGGGATACTTTTTGGGTACCCCCTATCTCAAAGCCCACCCGCTAGGTAACCGTTGCCCCGAGTGAGGAAGCCCAACCTACACTCGGACCGTGGATAGGATTCGAACCCGTGCGCTTGGAGACCCCTCGGACCCCAAAGATCGCATGGTTCCACTATACCACGGCGACTTCTGATACAATTCCTTAACCTTTTCAGTACTATTACGCGTTCTAATGTTTATTCTGGCTACTATTTGCTGATTTTTACAGCTTCAGAAACTTAAGTGGGGATTAAAATAGTGAAAACTTTTGCTATAAAATCTTCTGAACTCCAAACCCCCCCTGTAAGTAAAATCGTGTAATCATACCAAAAATTTATGAGAAAAATGTGTTCTAATACTGAAGGAGTTAATAATCCATATGACACATCTCATTGTTTTCCTTTATCTTGAAATATACTCTGGTAATTCCTTACTTCAAAATTCACGAGTGTCACATTTATTTACTGTGTTTATTGTACAGTGAGTGCCTTCCACCTTTATTCATATCATCATTCCTAAGATACACGATCCACACACAAATCACTCTTATTGACTGGACTATCTTATCCTGAAATATACCTACTTTTCTTCATCATTTTCTATGCACATCAATACTTACTAAAAAATACAATACGTCTGTCCAACAAATCACGCTTATTTATTCACTTTTTTTTGTCCAGACTTGCAGTAACATTTTTTACGATCTTTTCTGTACACCGTTGCTTCTTAAAATGTAATATAATCCGCTTACAAATCACGTGTATTTGTTATTATTTCTCGCCACGTGCGCACATGTGTCAGTTGCTAAGTTATTCACTCTACACATGTCAGCTTTCAAAAGAACAATATGAGGGTTTTTTTTTCCTTTCCTGTACTTTCCCTTGTATTACCTATCCACTGTACATACGACAGCTTCTGAAAAAAATATATAAGTAAGTTAGGAATCATGTTTATTGCTTCCTTTATCCATTCTTGTTTCTTTTTTTTTTATTTCCTTTTTTTTATATCAAATCGTTACTCTCATAACTTAAATACAATATCAACTTTAAAGTCATCTTCACTATTTTCTATTTTCTATTGTACACACATCTGTTTCCATTTACTTTATTTTCTCTTACCATTTTGCACAGAATCGAGCGATCGAGCGTTCATAAGTGAATAAAATACTACCATCAACTTCAAAATTACCTTTACTCTTCACTATTTCCTACAGGCCATGGTATATTTCTACACTATACATTTATTTCACCATTTTTTTTTCACATAATCGCACTCTCATATTCTGAAACACAATATCCTCAACTTAAGCACCATATTTACCATACATTTCCTATCACATACATTTTTTCAACATTTTTTTTTCACACAACCGTACTTGCATAACTACTCATCCCCTGCTGTGCCTAGCGAGCCGTACCGCCCCAACACACCGGCTATCCATTACACCCAGCGTGCGTTCGTCTCTCTATAAACACACAAAAGAGCAACACGATACAGACAGAAACGTGATCCATAAATAAAGAAGCTCGCCATACAGTATACATTCCATCACGTGCTTGTTATATATAAACACGCGAACCCCGGCACACGCACAGGGAGAGAGGGAGCGGGAAACACATGTCGTCTATAAAGCAACAGTGAATAATGCGGCGATAAGCGCTTCACTAAGGGCCTCGGGACACGCCACCACCACACGTGACTGGCAGCATTACTTAGACACCCACCAAGCCACTATTTCAGCAGGGAGTATTCCTGGAAGGGCGAGTATCTGGTTTTGTGGCAATGTGTAGTGTCTCAGTGTGTCTTAACCCCTTCAGTACTGGGACGCAGTTTTACTATAAGATTTGGGTATGATTAGACGCTTCTGTTTACATTAGGAAGGGTCTATGGAGGTCAGAAGATTAATGGCCACAGTCTTCACTTTTTTTAATCACCAAAGGTTTCTGAAGCTGTGTAAAATCACTAAATAGTAACCATAATTAATGTTAAAACGTGTCATGGTACTGGATGGGTTAAGCCTGTCGTTCTTTATGTGTTGTTATATCTGGTGATTCACTGTTTGCGAGGGTGTTCAGAATTATCAGGCAGTTTGTGGAGGGTACAAGTATGTGAGAACATGAAAGATGCGTAGTAAATTTAACATGAGAGGTAATTACGTAATTTGACCCAGAGAAAGAAACGAAGGAACATATAAAAGGAAGGATTACCAAATATAATATAAAATGTGGTTTGAGTAATTATTGCTATTCAAAATTTAAGGTTCAGAGTTATACCTTCATTCAAAAAAAAAAAAAGGAAAGCTACTGAGAACCACAATTTACTCACTGTGGAAAAGAAAACTGGAAGAGAAGAAAAGGAAGACAAGGAAGTAAAAATCGTGCAGTTAGAATAATAAAGTCAACTTCCATAAAAGGAAAAACAAAAAAGAAAACAGCAAAGTATAAGAAAATCACTTGCTTAATACGCACAAATCAGTCGCCAAATTGATAAGGCGTGCTTGCCAACTCCTCCCTCAGTACTAATCAGGGTGAAGAATGATGACGCGCGCAGGCAGGAAACTCTCCAACGCGGGGTGAAAAGCACGCAGTAAATATCCTCATTATGGAAGGATTGCCACGATGGATGTTGCTACACTTCTCTTTAAGGACTGATGACACTATCACGCGGGAAGGCAAAGGAAATGTGACGGTAATGGTAATAATTGTAATGATAATGATAACAATTGTAATAATAATAATAATAATAATAATAATAATAATAATAATAATAATAATAAAACAATGATGATGAGAAATGATATAGCAATGATTAGTGGATTATCAACCATAATAATGCATGTAATATGTACTAATAAGTAGAAATATTGTTATAACTATCATCCTTATCATTTTTGTCATTATTATTATCATTTTTATTATTATTATTATTATTATTATTATTATCATTATTTTTGTTATTATTATTATTATTATTATTATTATTATTATTATTATTTTTATTATTATCAATATCAATACTATTTTTATTCATATCAGTATCATTATCATCATCGTCATCATCAGTAGTAGTAGTAGTAGTAGTAGTAGTAGTAGTAGTAGTAGTAGTAGTAGTAGTAGTAGTAGTAGTAGTAGGGAGGCGGTGGCATAGTGGATAAGGTGGTGAGCGTGGTATCGGGGAGACGTCCACGCGTAGGTTCGAATCCCACCACGTACAGCCTTAAAACACTTTGCCATTTGTCGAGTGGTTTAAAGTTACCTACATGTCACCATGATACCCAGGTGGTTACACTCAAGATGAGCTTGGGTGGGTGATATGGGCCCCAATATGGGCACCACTATAAATAAAATTGCCTGCGCCACTAATGGGCGGAAGCTGAACAGCGCTTCCCATACACTCTTCAAGTGTGTCTATAGGCGCTATAGGCCTTACTGTAAAAAAAAAAAAAGTAGTAGTAGTAATATTAGCAGTAGCTGGTGTTGTTGTTCTTGTCTTTGAGGTTGCTGTTGTTGTTACTGTTTCTGTGTAATTAAAAACAGCAGCAGTGACTAAAAAGAGCAACAACAAAAAATAACAAGAGAAACACAACAAAATAAAAACAAAAACACCACCACTACCGCCAACAACAACAAGAAACAAAGAAAACAATAACAATTTCAATACAAAAGCAATACTGCCTCAAAAGACAAATATTTACACACTCCTCTCCTCTCCCCTCTCCCTCTACTCTCCTTCCCTCTCCTCTCCCTCTTCCCCTTTCCCCTCTCCCCAGGTTAGCAGGTGCGCAAGTACTAACGTCAGGTACGGATATTAAGGAGAGAGAGAGAGAGAGAGAGTTAAAAAATAAAAGAGCATAGTATCTGAAGCGGAGAGTATTTCCATGGAGACCACATATTTACATCTCATTACACTAAATTGAATCTCGTTTATGTGTGTTCTTCCCAGCAGAGTCCCGTTAGCAGGAACCCTCTTCTGACGCGCACACCGGTTTCGTATTTACATAGAGTGCATGAAAGGTACCGAAATCGAAGCCCGAGTGATTTTGCCTTCCACACATCTCGCCTGGAGGGATATTGCGGCATAAAGAAAACCTAAATAGAGTTACTTGGCGTTGCGATGCGGGGAGACTGAACACAAGAAATACTCAATGATACCCAAGAGTCATTTTCTGTGGAAGACTGACGACGGGAAACGCTTCAATTTTGCGAACTTGTGTAAAACTGTGCTGAGAGAGAGAGAGAGAGAGAGAGAGAGAGAGAGAGAGAGAGAGAGAGAGAGAGAGAGAGAGAGAGAGAGAGAGAGAGAGAGAGAGAGAGAGAGAGAGAGAGAGAGAGAGAGAGAGAGAGAAGAGAGAGAATGAAATGAATAAAATAACAACAAAATAACAGAAACAAATGAAAACAAACAGAAAAAATTATGAAGGACTTCAAGTAATTAGTTTTAAGAGAGAGAAGAGAGAGAGAGAGAGAGAGAGAGAGAGAGAGAGAGAGAGAGAGAGAGAGAGAGAGAGAGAGAGAGAGAGAGAGAGAGAGAGAGAGAGAGAGAGAGAGAGAGAGAGAGAGAGAGAGAGAGAGAGAGAGAGAGAGAGAGAGAGAGAGAGAGAGAGAGAGAGAGAGAGAGATGAAGTAATTAAAAATAACAAAAGCAAATGAATAGAAGCAGAAAAATTATGAATGAGTCAGAATCAATTAATTTCAAGGATATTCAAGGAGAGAGAGAGAGAGAGAGAGAGAGAGAGAGAGAGAGAGAGAGAGAGAGAGAGAGAGAGAGAGAGAGAGAGAGAGAGAGAGAGAGAGAGAGAGAGAGAGAGAGAGAGAGAGAGACTGGAGGGGGAGAGTGAAAAAAATAAAAAGAAAAGGGGGAAGATCAGGCGAGAATGAATGGCGATACGAATGAAAGATGGATAGTGACAAAGTGAGGGCAAGTGAGAGGGAGTGGAGAGGGATTAATGGGATGATGGGGGGGAAGGAGGAAGGGGGAGGGGGAGGAAGGAAAGGAGGGGAGCTATAAAGGCGTATCTCGTGTTTCTGTCCGGCCAGGTGGGGGAGAGGAAGGGGTGCGGGGTGACAGCTTTCCTCGTGTACAGTTTAGGAAGGACCACTTTTTCATTTTCCGTATCATTTCGTGCCGTGTTTTCCGGTGTCGACACGAGGCGGCGCACGGGAGGGACGTGTCACGGTGCAGAGTCACGGGCGGTGGCAAATAGAGAAGGAGGGTTGTGAAAACTGCATGAAAGGTTAACAGTGATGATAGTACAACAGATATGTGATAGAATACAGTAATGCCTGTAGATATTTTTTTTTCTTATATATAAAAAGAAAAATCAAGCCTAGGGGTATCATAGAAAGAAAAAATATATGGCCCACTTAGCTGTCAGTCCCCTTCCGGGTCAGAGAGTGTTAGCCCCCAAATTATTATCATTTACACAACCACCACCAAAAGTATTATTACTAACACTACCACCATCACCACAAATACTACTGCTACTGCTACTTATTTTTACGTAAGAGGGGAAAAAAGCCAAGGGCATCAAAAAACGATATTAATGGCCTGATAAGATGCTAGTCCCTTTGCAGGTCCGAGAGAGTTGGCCAAGAAAAGAGATACATGTCTCGAAATCTCCTTAATTTTCATATTCATTCTGGTTACTATTTAGTGATTTTTACAGCTTGAGAAACTTATGTGGGGATTAGAATAGTGAAGATTTTGGCCATTAATCTTCAGACCTCTATAAACCCTCTCTAATATAAATACAATCGTTTAATCATACCGAAACTCGTGGTAAAAATGAGTCCCAATACTGAAAGGGTTAAATGAAGTCAAGTCATAGGAACTTGGAAATACATAAGAACTTGGAAATACAGAAGCAAATAAAAACTTATGTGGGGATTAAAATAGTGAAGATTCTGGCCATTAATCTTCAGACCTCCATAAACCTCTTCTAATGTACATAAAAACGTCTAATCTTACCCAAAATCGTGGTAAAAATTTGTCTCAGTACTGAAAGGTTTGAATGAAGTCATAGAAGTCGGAAATACAGAAGCAAGCAAGGAGTTCTCTAGTTTAAGGTGCCGCCGTGGTACAGTGGAACCATGCATGCTTTGGGGTCCGAGGATCTCCAAGCGCACGGGTTCGAATCCTGTCCACAATCCGAGTGTACGTTGGGCTTCCTCACTCGGGGTAACGGTTTCCTATCGGGTGGGCTTTGAGATAGGAGGTACCACAAAAAGGTATCCCCTTTAGCCCATAAATTCCCGTGAAAAGCCCATATGATATAAATAAAATAAAGAAAAAAAAAGGATTAGTGATCGAGAGTACTGGTTATAACTCTTGCATTAGAAGCTGGACAGAGTAGGGGTGAGAGAAAGAGGAAAGCAACTTAGAGTACGCAAATTGATAAGTAAATAGTAGAAATGTACAAGTGGAGATATGTGGGAAAATGATTAGTGTGTAGAGTAGCTTTAAAAAGACAAATAAGAAAATAGATAACTAGAAGAAATTAATGAAAACCAAAACTACAAGAAAAACGAGAGGACGTGAAAGTTGACAGTGGTAATAGTAATAAAGTAGCAGTTCTGAGCTGAAGACAAAGTAATACACGATAAAAAAAAATGTGACTGTAAAAAGTGAATGAATAAAAATGGAAAATGAAGCAACCAAAGGAAAAAAAACATTCAAAATAAAGAACACATGAAAAATAACAATGATAACAGAGTAAGAGACAAGTAAAAAGAACTAAAACCATCCAGTAAAGTAGGTAAGAAAAACAATAGCAAGTACTTTGTGAAAAATGACACTAAAAAACAAGGCTAATAACACAGTAGTAATAAAATAGCCAAAGGAGGAGCACCAACTGAAGGAAAAAATAAACGCTCCTTGCAGAAAAAATATATATAAATCGTGAAGAAGCAATATTAATACGACATGCGAAACTCACAAAAAATAAATAAACAAAGAAATAAAGTAGTGATATTACAACACTGAGACTTATATGAAAAAAAGCCAAGGAAAAAAATAAAAGTAGCGATGATGCGACACAAGAAGCTTACACGAATATAAAAACTGGAAAAGAACAAGACAAAGTAGCAGTGACAGTGGCAGACTAGCTTTTTCTCTGTCTTCTTTACGAGCGGCATTTTTCACACATAATATAAGCAGTTGAATATGAGACACACGTTTACTCGCTTTCTTTTTTATATACACTCTTTATTTCAGCCGTAAATTATAAGTAACCTGCCTAATTACACGAATGAAACAGCCAAATGGTGTGAAGTTAATTATTTTGGAGTATTCAATTAAACAAACTACTTCAAATGCTTTCCCTGGTCCCTTCCACACACAGTACAGAACACGGTGATAGTACGAATACTCTTCCCTCCTCAGCTATGCAATTAAACAGCCCAAAGGTATTTTACGGTACTCAAGGCAGGGAATACAAGAATTTGGCCACATTTGTAAGTCAATCCTATACACTGGACTCGTTCGTTAATCTCTTGTTTTTTTTTTTCATTCTTTTTCTTTCGTTTTAATTTTTTTTTTTTTTTTTTTTTGTGGGGTGTGTGGTAGGGCGGTTACTGACTCTAAGAAACTTTAAATCCAAGAGTAATCACAAATTCTTAACTCTATTTTTTTCCATATCTCTTCTACTACTACTACTACTACTACTACACACACACACACACACACACACACAGCTGGAAGAAACACACTTTAATTTCTACATGATAAACTGACTTGTATGAATTTAACAGTGATATAGTATCTCTCTCTCTCTCTCTCTCTCTCTCTCTCTCTCTCTCTCTCTCTCTCTCTCTCCAAACACACTACCATTCAAGATTTCTGTCCCAATGGTCACTTTTAGGCCTCTCCCTGTTTTTCCCCAAAGGTTTGAAGGGGAAATAGAAGAAAACCTGCTTTGACGGACACTCCCTCGTCTCCTTTCTCTCCTATAAGATGTGGAAAAGAAAACGGAAAGGCAGAAAAAGGCAGATGATAAAAGGGAGATAAGAAAAAAGTGAAAGGGCAGTGAGAAAACTAAGGTAGGCAGGGAAATATGAGCAGGAGGGAAAGACAAAGGTATAAGAAAAGTGAGAGGAAAGAGAAAGAGAGGAAAGAGAGATATAAAAAGAGATAAGGATAAAATATAAAGACAGCGAGAAAACTAAGGCAGGAGAAGAGTGAGTATTAGGGAAAGACAAAAGAGAGAGAGAGAGAGAGAGAGAGAGAGAGAGAGAGAGAGAGAGAGAGAGAGAGAGAGAGAGAGAGAGAGAGAGAGAGAGAGAGAGAGAGAGAGAGAGAGTGTGTGTATGTGTGTGTTTCGTGTCTGTTTCACTCATTCTTATAATTTTTTCCTTCCTCATGAATTAAGCACACACCATCTCTCTCTCTCTCTCTCTCTCTCTCTCTCTCTCTCTCTCTCTCTCTGAAATACCTTAAAAAAAAAAATATATAAACAATACCTTTTTTTTTTCTGTGTGTGTGTGTATGTGTGTGTGTTCCGTGTCTGTTTCACTCATTCTTTTACGATTCTGTTGCGATTGTTTCCTATGAACATAAAAAAAACCACCATAAGAAATAAAACAACATTGCCATACAAAAAAAAAGGAAATCAGATGGTCGATTCAGTACTTTTAGACTACAGAACTATTTAAGCGATTCTTATTCTAAAATATGTCTAAAAAAAAATTGAAGGAGATTATAAGGCAAAACTATGTAACAACTGTCCACTGAAGATTATCAACACTGGGTAAGAAGCAGTAAAGGAATCAAGAAGGGAGACTTTCAAGCGCCCGACACACATTTGCCTATGACTGATAATGTGACAGTAGCGTGCGGGAGGGTGGCGAGGCGAAGAGAGGTGAAGACAGGTGAATATAGACAGGTAAAATATTCAAGGAGGAGGGGAGCTGATGGTGTGAATAAGCAGGTGAGAGAGAGAGAGAGAGAGAGAGAGAGAGAGAGAGAGAGTGTGTGTGTGTGTGTGTGTGTGTGTGTGTGTGTGTGTGTGTGTGTGTGTGTGTGTGTGTGTGTGTGTGTGTGTGTGTGTGTGTGTGTGTGTGTGTGTGTGTGTGTGTGTGTGTGTGTGTGTGAGGGAAAAAATGCGATAGCGGAGAACCAGAAAGGGACAATAGATTAAATTCCTTCACTGACCACTAGACAACTAACTAAAAAAAGATAAAATAAATAATAATAAAAAAAAAAAATAAGAAAGAAAACAAAGACGATTTGATTGAAAAAACTAAACCAAGCAAGATAAAAGAAAAAAAAAACCTGTAAACATAACCAACAACTCTCAAGCATAAATAAACCAAAAAAAAAAAAAAAAAAGTCAAAAGAAGAGAAAAATTAACCAGTTTACTTACGCACACACTCATTAAAAGGAAGCACAAAAGCGGCAAGAGGAAAAAGTACAAGTGTTTAAAAGGACAGTGGGAAAAAAAAGTAACAGCAAACCAGTGGTCATTAACGGGCTTGTTCTTCACTCAATAAGCGAACCCTCTCAGCAACGTTAATTGGGGCAGTGGTGGCTGGTCCTGAGTCATGCTGTGTGTGTGTGTGTGTGTGTGTGTGTGTGTGTGTGTGTGTGTGTGTGTGTGTGTGTGTGTGTGTGTGTGTGTGTGTGTGTGTGTGTGTGTGTGTGTGTGTGTGTGTGTGTGTGTGTGTGTGTGTATAAACGGTGAGTATAGGTTTATGACTATTTACATGTTTGTTTTTGGGTCTGTTTAGGAGTGTTTGCATTCTCTCTCTCTCTCTCTCTCTCTCTCTCTCTCTCTCTCTCTCTCTCTCTCTCTCTCTCTCTCTCTCAGCAGGTTTTGATTTCTTTCCTCATTCTTTCATTCTCCCTCCGCTGCACTCCTTCCTTTGTTCAGCAGACTTGAAAAAAATCAAATAAAATCGAAGAACCGTCCTACACACACTCTTCATTTCTCTTTCTCTTCCTCTTCTTCTTCTGCTTCTGCCTCCTCCTCCTCCTCCTCCTCCTCCTTCTCCTCCCCCTCCTCGAACGCCTCTCTCCGCACGGTCACCCACCCTCTTCATCCTTCCTCTTCCTTCTCCTCCTCCTCCTTCATGGACAAAAATACAAGTGGGTTCTACAGATTCATTTTTTTTCTTTCCTCCTCCTGACTGGAAAAAAAAAAGAAAACGAAGGGGACTGAGAACCAAGACACCACTGAAACTATCAACAAATTGCAAGAAAATCAGTTACAATGTTTTTTTTTTCTTCATTTGTTCTATTGTGTTTTATTGCCACTCGCATTAAGAGGAGTCCTGGTCATTGTCCCACTTGAGGTTTGAAAATAGCAGGAATATTAAGAAAGGGAGAGAGATGAATTATGAGCTGAGCTGGACACATGTGGACTTGTGTGTGGGAGTTCATTAATTAGAGGTGAGACAAATGAGCAAGATTAAAAGAAGCGTGTAAGTGTTTTTTTTTCGCCATTTAACTAATTATTATGCGACGAATAAGATTAGTAGTATAAAGAAAGGCAAAAAACAAAGAGACATGGCGGCATTTTTCTATCGTTGTATCATTACTAAGAGATAAAAAGAAAGAAGAATAGAGGGCATTAATTATTATATAAAAGACGGGCTAGATTTACGAATAGAGAGGTTAAAAGTATAGGTATTTTTTTTAGCGTTCAATCTATTATATAAAGTATCCAAAAATTATAAACAGAAATTACGTTTATAACTATTTGCATGACATTTAGTGTAATATCAGATTTATTCATTATTAAATTCACTGCAGAGAGGAAGCAAGAAAGTAGAAAAGAGAAAAAAACACAAAGGAAAAGGGAGAAAGAGGAAGAAAAAGAAGAAAACTATGAATATGTAGTTAATTATTTAGTTTTCATTTTATCCCACCTTTGCTAACTTTTCATTACCAAAAATAAAGAAAACTCGAAGAAAGAGAAAGAGGGAGAGACAGAGACGAAGAGGACAAGTGATTTCATGGTGCATATGTAGTCAAAGTCACGTTTATAATCAGATTTGTTAACTATTCAATGTATCGCACCAAAAAGAAAGATTGGGTAACTATTCACAATTCATCGCTTCCAAAATTGAATGTAAGAAGAGCAAGAAATAAATAGAAGAAAATAAAAGAAATGAGAGAGAAAGGAGGAACATGAGAGTAATCAGTCTGTAGTTCCTTACATTGTATTTATCCCCTTCGATACTGGAACATATTTTTACCTTGAGATTTGTGTACAATTAAACCATTTTCTTGACATTAGGAGGATCTATGGAGGTCAGAAGATTAATGGTAACATGAGAATAATCAACCTGTAGTTCCTTGCATTGTATTTAGCGTCTTCAATACTGGGACATATTCTTACCTTGAGATTTGTGTACAATTAGACCATTTTCTTGACATTAGGAGGATCTATGAAGGTCAGAAGATTAATGGTAACATGAGAATAATCAATCTGTAGTTCCTTGCATTGTATTTAGCCTCTTCAATACTGGGACATATTCTTACCTTGAGATTTATGTACATTTAGACCATTTTCTTGACATTAGGAAGGATCTATGGAGGTCAGAAGATTAATGGTCAGTCTTCACTATTTTAATCCCCCACATATGTTTCTGAAGCTGTATAAAATCGCCATATAGTAAGCAGAGCGAATGTAGAAACGCGTCATAGGGTTAAAGGGGTCAAGTCCACATCAGTTTTGCTAATCATTCACTTCAACGATAAAAAAAAAGTAAATAAACCAGATAAAAGATAAAGAAATAACGGCAATAAAGAGACGAAACAGGAGTAAAATTTTTGTATATGTAGTGACCTGATTGGCACTTAATTTATCATCACAGGAGAAATATCAATTATCAGCCACACAACCTTGGCATTTACAGTCCCCCAGCAATAACAACACTGCAACATCCGCCACTCTGCCTGCCAACCTCCCCATAACACAGTCACAACTCATTCACTTGCTGACACAACACTCATATTCAATACCTCACTCGCCATGAAAGGCTCTGCTAATGACTTTTTCTTTCATTATATCAGTAAATTTCATTCCAAGCTGTGAAATGAAAAGAAATAAAATAAAAATTCCTGGCAGCGATAAAAGGCAAATAGAGAGTCTTTTTTTTTTTTTTGAGCGTTAGTTTGTGTTCTGTTGATTGATTCGGAGAGAGAGAGAGAGAGAGAGAGAGAGAGAGAGAGAGAGAGAGAGAGAGAGAGAGAGAGAGAGAGAGAGAGAGAGAGAGAGAGATAGATACAGATAGACAGATAGATAGATAGATAGATAGATAGATAGATAGATAGATAAATAGATTGACAGATAGACAGACAGACAGAGATAGATAGATAGATAAATAGATAGATAGATAGATAGATAGATAGATGGATAGATAAATTGATAGATAGACACAGACAGACAGACAGACAGAGAGAGAGAGAGAGAGAGAGAGAGTTTTCAAATTCTGAGGGGAGAAGCGTTAGACTGAGAGGAAGGGAAAGTGAGCGGATAGGATGTCCAAACTAAACAGGATTGACTTGTAACTTCAAGCAACAGAAGGAAGTACACAACAAAAATATCAACTGTACTGTGTGTGTGTGTGTGTGTGTGTGTGTGTGTGTGTGTGTGTGTGTGTGTGTGTGTGTGTGTGTGTGTGTGTGTGTGTGTGTGTGTGTGTGTGTGTGTTTTATATCAGTTAATATGTTGAGAAAAGAATTATAAAAGCCGTTTTGAAGGAAGGAAAGATTTGATGAAGAATGAGAGAGAGAGAGAGAGAGAGAGAGAGAGAGAGAGAGAGAGAGAGAGAGAGAGAGAGAGAGAGAGAGAGAGAGAGAGAGAGAGAGAGAGAGAGAGAGAGAGAGAGAGAGAGAAACAGTAATGAAATGGAAAAGAGATGGAATTTAAAAAGAAACGCATTATTTAAAAGAAAAAAAATAGAAAAGAAGATTAACAAAAGAATAATATCTAAGAATGGCGGAGGCTAGGCAAAGAAGCAAAGAGGAAATTAAATACCGAGGAAAATTGAAACACGGAAACAACGAAGGAGAGGAAGAACAGAATGAGGAAGAAAAGAAAATAGAAAAAAAATAATGAAATGAAAAAGGAAAAAGAAAGTAATGCATGCGAGAAACGTCGAGAAAAAGATGAGGTAACAGAAAGAGATAAAGAAAGAAATGAGGAATGATAAAGGAGAAAAGAACAAGAGAGGTAGGAATAAGGAGGGAGGTTTAGAGAAGGGGGATTGAAAAGGAAAGGGCGAAAGCTTAAAAAAAAATAATAGCTTGCAGAGGTGATGAGAGAAGGAAGGGAGGTGTGAAGTGGTGAAGTGGAGACAGGGAGGTGTATGCGGTGATAGGGGAAGGAATGGAAGGGGTGTAGGCAGTTTGAGAAGTGGAGAAACATAGACGTGGGGTGACAGGGAACGAAGAGGGCGTGTAGGCAGTGTTGGAAGCGGAAAAGGGATGTGGAGTGATAGAGAAGGTAAGGAGTTGTGAGGTAGAGTGAGAAACGAGAACAGGAAAGAATGTTGTGTGATGTTGAAGGAAAGGGGTGTGTGGGCAAAGATGGGGACAGAAACAGAGAGAAGGTAAGGAGGTGAGAGGTGCTGTGAGAAGCGAGAACAGGAGAGGATGTGAGGTGATAAGGAAAGGGGGCCAGTGTGAGAGGTCGGCGGGGGATAAGCTGCACTAATGAGAGACACGGGTGGGCATCACGGGTAACACTTTGCCCTAATGGCTTCCAGATCAACGGAATTGAAACATAAAACTGGCGGCACACTTCGCCGATCCCAGGACCAATTAGGACTTCGCTTGGGAAAAAAAAAAAGGGGAAAAAGAAATATCAATATGAAGCTGAAAAAATAGGAATCAAGACCAAGCTAAAAAAAAATGAGTAACTTTAAGGATATGAAATGTATATAATTATTTAAATATATTAGAGAATGAAATGTATATAATAATTCAAGGGGTGTTAGGGTATTAATTCTACATAATCATTTAAAGGGTGTTAGGGTATGAAAAGTATATAATTATTTAAAAGGTTTTAGAGTAAAAAAATGTATATAATCATTTAAAGGGTGTTACAGTATGAAATGTATATAATTTCTTAAGGGGTGTTAGGGTATGAATTGTACATATATTATTATTTTCTCTCGTTTCTACACAGCCGTGAGAGCGAGGCTGGTGTTAGCGAGAAGTTCCAATAAGTGCACATTCCTTTTTTTTTTTTAACCGGGACATAAAAAGATCACAGAAATATGCAATAAGGACCAATTTGGACTCCATATGGGAAACAAAAAAGTTGAAAATTAAAGTCCATATAAAACTGATAAATAAAAATGTAGACCACGAGAAAAAATTATGAATACATAAATAGAAAAATTAAAGAAAAAAAAATGTTAGTGATAAATTATTAACAATTACGACTTCACATGGAAATAACAGAAATTACTGAAAGAATAGAGCAAAATGTCTATATGATATTAATAAATGAAAATAAAGACCGTGGGAAAAATTATGAATGAATAAATAAATAAATATGTAACCGATGAATAAAGACCAATATTATTATGAGTTCACAAAGTAAATATTTAGATTAAAAAAGATAAATTATAAAAAATCATAAATTTGGAGTAATTATGGCAAGGATGGAAAAGCGAATATATAAATTAACATAACAAGCATCAGTGAGGAACAATCATGACGTAACAATAACAATAAAAAAATGCTATACAAAATCATAGAAAAAGTCATACAAAGAGAATGCATAAAGAATAACACATGCGAAATCAATGATATTTCTATTCACGTACATAAATAATGATAATAATAAAAAAAAAAAAAAATAATAATAATAATAATAATAATAATAATAATAATAATACCAAAAATGATAGATAAATTAAATAAATAAATTAAAAAATAAGCACGTACGGAAGTGTTTAAACTAAGGCCCAATTATAACAGTGGAAAAAACAGTAAATATATGAATAAATGATCAAAGTCACGTGAGTCATTAATAAAAGGCAATACACATGTTATATAAACGTCATTTTATACCAAAAGTTACATAGAGGTCTCCAAAAAAAAAGATAAATAAAATGAGTTATCATAAATGACATTCTAAAGTCATATTTGAAAGTCATCAATAGAAGGTCACATAATAAGAAATACAAGTCGAAAGTCACATCAATCAATAATAACAATAATATTTGCGTATCAGTCACATATAATGAAATAAAACGTCATTATAAAAAATATCATGTCACGTATAGAAGTCACAAAAAGGTCATCCAGTTTAGTGAAAGGAAAAAAAAAAAACAAGGGTAAATTTTGAGTAAGAGAGATATACAAGAATGAAGGAAGATCAAAGAAGGATGGAAAAGAAAAAAAAATGAGGAAAACTTCAGGAATAGGAGAAGAAAAGGGAACAGAATGGAAGAAGAGAGTGATGAGTGAATGGAGAGATGGACAGTGATAGGGAAATATGATTAAACTGAAAAATAGACGTAAGAGTAAATAAAACAAAATGATGAAGACTAAGAAACAAAAATAGATAAAATAAAAAGAGAAGGAAAGTAACAAAATGAACAACACATTAACGAAAAATAGAAAAAAATGAGATAAAGGAAAAGAGGATTAAGTCAGTCCTAAAAATATACTAAAACGAAAACGAATAAAAAAAGAAATAAAAGAAAAATAACAGAGGAAAAAAAAAAAAAGGCAAAGAAATAATGGACGAAAATGCACAAACCTAGAAAGTATATTACAGAAAACGTGAATGAAAAACTAATAACAAAAATAAACCTCCCACTCAGCCTTTTCATTTATCCATTTATCAATCAATCTTTTTCTTTTCACAAGGAAGTACAAAAAAAAAAAACTTAGATCTCTTTTTTACACCTTTATTATCTTTAACTTTTATTCTTCTTGTCTTTAATTCTTTGTGTTTTCTTTTTCTTGTTTTTTTTGGTGAAAGTAAAGGAAAGGAAACTAAAATAAGACTTCCTTACTTATTTCTCTTAATCTCTTCACTACCAGGACGTGTTTTCATATTCATTCTGGTCACTATTTGGTAATTTTACGCAGACTCAGAAACATATGTTGGGATTGGAATAGTGAAGACTCTGGCCATTAACCTTTTGACCTGCATAGACTCTTCCTAATGCAAATAAAATCGTCTAAACATACCCAAAAATCAAGGTAAAAAATGAGTCTCAGTATTGAAGGGGCTACGTTCATTACAAGGTCCTAAATCTGAGTTTCAAAGCACCACATAAAACTAAACACACACACACACACACACACACACACACACACACACACACACACACACGACCAGCAGATCCAAACAATATTCCTTCAGCACTTTACACTTCGGTGAAAAATTTGCATCTAATGAAGTGATTGGCGCAGGTGTCGGTGTTGATGAAGAGAGGGCGGGAACACCTAGGGGCGCCTCATACATTTATGGAGGCAGCGGCGAGGCGTCCTTCCTAAATTACCTAATCCCTGAGCCTTCCTGTCCTCCTCCAACAATTTACCTACCACTGAAAAAAGGGAAAATGAGAAGGAGGAGGAGGAGGAGGAGGAGGAGGAGGAGGAGGAGGAGGAGGAAGAGAAGGAGGAGGAGGAGGAAATAGTGGTGGAAGTGGTAGTGGTAAAAACGATAATGCAGAGAGAGAGAGAGAGAGAGAGAGAGAGAGAGAGAGAGAGAGAGAGAGAGAGAGAGAGAGAGAGAGAGAGAGAGAGAGAGAGAGAGAGAGAGAGAGAGAGAGAGAGAGAGAGACATACTAAACACAAACAAAAAGGCAAAAAGTAAGACACACACACACACACACACACACACACACACACACACACACACACACACACACACACACACACACACACACACACACACACACACACACAGAAATAGGAGAATCCAACAAACAATCAAAAGAAGCAGAGGGTAAAAAAAAAGAGAGAGAGAGAGAGAGAGAGAGAGAGAGAGAGAGAGAGAGAGAGAGAGAGAGAGAGACGGATCTTTCATGCTCTGCTCATCAAAATTGTGAAGAAACAGAAAACACGCGAAGGTCAGACTTTACACGGCACAGCGACGGCGGAGGCGACGGGAGGGAGATGATGAACAACAAGGTGAAGAGAGTGGAGGGAGGAGAGGGAGGAGGCTGGAGAAGTGGAGGAAAGGGAGGAAAGGTAGGGAAGGAAAGGATTAGGAGGGGTAAGGGTGGGCGAGAGAGAGAGAGAGAGAGAGAGAGAGGGAGGGAGGGAGAGAAAACTTAGCAGTGTTGGTGAATATTTGCGATGTGCGAGAATGTGGCAGCTCTTCGACACTTCACCTGCTATTTAATTAAGAAGCCGTGCGGATAAATCTCAAGTCTGGCGCCTCGGTGGGGAAGAAATACCAGCGAGGAATTTTCAGAAGCATCACCTGGAATACTTTGCAGGTAATCAAGTAATCAGGGGTGAAGCTTCAGGTGCAGGGGTGAGTTCAGGTGTTGTGACAGGCAGGGGTGTTCGAATGAGTGTTGTTACTGTAGGAAAGGTTAGTGTTAGTTTTGTTACCTTGTGTCTAAGGAGAGTATTCAGAAACGCTTTGTTCTGCCAGGTTTCCAAGAGTGTTTCTCCTGCTACAAATGCAGAAATTTTGTTAATCTGTCTCTAGAACGGTAAAAACACCTTTGAAATCTCGTGTAAATTTACTCTCTTATCAAAACTATTTTCTAAGCTCACAGAAATGACTAACCAGGTTTCTAAGAGTGTTTCTCCTGCTAACAAAAAAAAACAAAAAAAATCTTCTCACTCTGCCTCTAGAACCGTAAAAGCACCTTTGAAAAATCGTGTAAATTTGCTGTCTCTCCATGACTATTTTCCAAGGCCACAGAGATGACTAGCAGGGTTTTTAAAAGTGTTTCTCCTGTTAATAATACAAAAACCTTATCAATATGTCTCTAGAACAGTAAAAACGCATTTGAAAAGTGTAAATTCACTTTCACCATGACTATTTTCCAAGGCCACAGAAATGACTAGCCTGGTTTTCAAAAGTGTTTCTCCAGCTAATAATGCAGAAATTTAGTCAATCTGCCTCTAGAACGATAAAAACACCTTTGAAAACTCGTGCAAATTTGCTTTCTCACCATGACTATTTTCCAAGTCAAAGAAATGACTACCCACGTTTTTAAGTCTTTCTCCTGCTAATAACAAAAAAAAATCTTGTCACTTTGCCTCTAGAACCGTAAAAACACCTTTAAAAACTAGTGTAGATTTAAATACAGCCTTTTGTAACAGTGGAAGTGAACCGTAGAAGTGTTTGAGAATACAAGTCTAACCCGAAGCCAAGGTCATGAGGCGGTGGTGGTGAGAGGCGTCAGGTGTTGTTTATGCCTTGGTGTAATTACTGGGGCTGATTGTTAACGTGCGGTGCTCAAAGATGGCGTGTGGAGGCCATTATTGACGCCCGAAGGTATGAATGCAGTTCCGCAGCCTTGAAGATAAGTAATATTAATGATCACGAACTCCATCTGTTTGGTATCAATTCAGTTCACTTCATAAGGTTCGTGACTCAATATAGGTGACTCATACACACACACTCATACTCACACACACACACACACACACACACACACACACACACTGCCGTCTATTTCGTTAAGTCACAAGTCAATTCTAGATTCTTACAGTCCATACTCTCTCTCTCTCTCTCTCTCTCTCTCTCTCTCTCTCTCTCTCTCTCTCTCTCTCTCTCTCTCTCTCTCTCTCTCTCTCTCTCTCTCTCTCTCTCTCTCTCGGCACTCCCTATCAAACCATCGTTCCAATTTCGATTTTTCATACACTCAGAAAATTTTGCAATACCTATTTTCTCAAGTCCCTTCTCCCCTCGCTCTCCCTCTCCCCTCTTTCTAGCGCCCACTCACCCTCATAATCCCCTCCTGAACGCTCAAACCCTCTCTCTCCTTCCCTTAAACCCTTTCCCTTCTGTTTAGTCATTCCTCTGATCCCCTTATGTTGTACTTCTTATGTTCTTTTTGACTTCAAATTTCGAACTGCATTCAGAAGTTTTTAAAGTTGTATGTCTTTATTTTCCTCTAGTTTTTTTTTTCCACATGAATATTTCACTCAAAGGGTTTCCGCTAAAATTATTTCCTTGTGTGAAAATATATATGTACCACTGGACTTGTTTTGGGAGGTTTGGTTTGATTAGGTTTTGTAAGGTATGGTAAGGTAAGGTAAGGTAAGGTAAGTTTAGGTTAGGTTAGGTTAGGTAAGTAAGATTAGGTTAGGTTAGGTAAGGTATGAATAACGGTAAAGAACGGTAAGGTAAGGTAAGATGAGACAAGCTAAATCTGGAGAAAGGTTATGTTAGGTAAGGTAGAGTAGCGATAGGTCAGGAAGGATAAGGTTACAATAGCGTCCGGTGAATCATGGAAGACAAGAACTAGCAAAAAGTAAGTTAGTACGGACAGGGGAGCTAATCACACACATACAAAAAAAAAAAATAAATAAATAAAACAATAGGTATTTTTATACAAGAAAATGCAAAAGGGCCTATTCCTCAAAAAACAATAATAATAATAGTCATCGAACACTGAAGAATAATAAAAGCGAATCACAAAAAAAGACAATTATTTTTTTTGTATGAAGTGCACAGGACGAGGGGAAGAAAATGGAGAATATATAAAGGCCAATTTCTCAAACAAATAAAATAAAAAATAGTCACTGAACACTGAACATTAATTAAACCATCAAAATATCATGGCAAAATTTAAAACATACATACAAACCTTAACACTTTCAATGCTACTTAACACACAAACCACACACTCTGAAACACTTCCTTCTGTTCCACCACTTACTAATCACACTAGGTAGAAATATAAAGACCCACCTTAGCATTCGAATCTTTCCTCATAGGTGACTTAACCCCTTCAGTACACGGACGCATTTTTACTTTGAGTTTTGAGTGTGATTACAGGATTTTATTTACATTAGTAAGGGTCTATGGAGGTCAGAAGATTAATGGCCAGAGCTTTCACTATATTAATCCTCACATGAACTTTCTGGAGCTGTATAAAATCACCAAATAGTACAAATAGTAAGCAGAATAAATACGAAAACACGTCTTAGTACTGAATGGGTTAAAATACTACAGCGCTTTCGATAGTACGAGTTGCTGCATATCTCGGTGAAAAGGTGAAAATCTGGCCACTGGAGTTACATAGCCGGTCACAACTTACAGACGTCAATGAAGGAGCCCTGCCTAACCCAACCTACCCAGCTAACCGCCCCCACGGTATTGACACTTCACCAATAGGCAGCGGTGAGCGGGGAGCACCACGCCACAATAACACCGACCTCTTTGTTAACGAATGGACGTGGAAGCCGAGGACGTGTCAAATTTGTACTGGATGAGTGGCAAGGTCAAAAAAATAAAAGGAGCAGAAAAAATAATAAAAAACAGAAGGGAAAAATATTAGGTTGGGAAGAGAGATTAAGAGAGAAAAGGATGGAAGTAGGAGGGAAGGAGAGACAGAAAAGAAAGAGAGAGAGAGAGCTATATCTGATAAAGACAAGACAAACATTTCTCTACGCCTACTTGAAAAAAATAAATAATCAGTGTCCAATTATTTCTACTCCCTTTCTTTCCAACCGTGAACTTTTAATGTAATGCGACCAAACCTTTACTGAACATTCCTTGTCGTCTTTACCTTAATTTCCCATCACGGTCCAGGAAATAAGAAAGGTAATTGGGAATGTTTTTTTCTTCTTTTCATTCAAGGAGAAGCCAATTTTGAAATAGAAAATCCATCATACGAGTATTTGGAACCAGAGAGAGAGAGAGAGAGAGAGAGAGAGAGAGAGAGAGAGAGAGAGAGAGAGAGAGAGAGAGAGAGAGAGACGGGACGAGATTAGACGAGAAACGAGGAGCGAGAAAGAAAAACAAAAAAATACGAAGGAAAAGAAAAGAAAAGAGAAACGAAGACATCAAAAACCACAAAAAATAATAATAATAAAAAAAAAAAAACTATAGATAAAATAAATAAGGAAAAGAGACAAAAAAAAAAAAAAAAATGAAAACCAACTCAACCACCACAACAAATAGCAACCACGTATAGGAATTAGCGAGAATCTTCCCTCAAAACAACTTACTTAAAGCCAGACACTCCTGCCTTACCCATTACCCAGTGTTTGTGTGCTACCGAGAAGGGGACACTGAGACACATGGGGAGAGAGAAACAGCTGTGAGTGGGGAATGAAGGACGGTAACGGCGAGGCACTGAGAAATGGACTGCTGGGAAAGACATAGTAAGGATACCAGAACTGGGCAAGGACAACTAGGAGATGGATGGAGAAGTATAGCTTGGAGACTTAAGGACGTAGGATATGGTATAAGAAGTCCTAGGAAGTTTTTGAAAGGATTAATAGGATGTAGTAGACTAACAAAACAGGATACCAGAGATGAGGTTAATTGGTGAAATACAGCTTGGAGACTTGAGGGAAGGATAGACGTAGGATATGGTATAAGAAGTCCTAGGGAATTTTTGACAGGATGAGTAGGATGTGGCAGAATAATAAAATAGGATACCAGAAAAAAAAAGTTAACTGGTGAATTATGATAATAATAACAACAATGATAAATAAATGGTAACAAGTACAGCTTTGAGACTTAAGGGAAGGCAGGAGAGATGTAGGTTGATATAAGAAATTTTATGGAGTATTTGAAAGAATGAATAAAATGTAGAATAACAAAACAAGATACTAGAGATGAGGTTATCTGGCGGAAAAGTATAGCTTGGACACAGAGGGAAAGGCAAAGAAGCGAGCTGGATAGGGTATAAGAAATCCTAGAAAGTTTTTGTAAGGATGAATATTATGCTTCAAGTGGGCCTTTTTTTTAACCTTTTCTTTTTTTTTGCCCTTGGCTGGTTCTCTTCCCTACATAAAAAAAATGTAGTAGAATAACAAAACAGGATACCAGAGATGAGAAGAATAGTTGAGAGATTTAGGGAAGGAAAGACGTAGGATATGACATAAAAAATCCAAGAGTGTTTTTTGAAAGGATGAATAGA
This sequence comes from Portunus trituberculatus, assembly GCF_017591435.1. Lineage (NCBI taxonomy): Eukaryota > Metazoa > Arthropoda > Malacostraca > Decapoda > Portunidae > Portunus > Portunus trituberculatus. The sequence goes on along the minus strand of NC_059283.1, from coordinate 11,554,549 downwards.
ATTTAGTGGAATACCAAAACAGGATACCAGAAATTAGGTTATTGGTGAAGAAGTATATTGGGAGACTTAGGGAGGTAAAGAATAGACGTAGGATAATGTAAAGAAATCCTAAGAAGTTTTTAAAAGGATAAATAGGATATAGCGGAATATCAAGACAGGATACTAGATGAGTGTCGTTTCTAGTGAGATAGGATGGAGAAGGATGCTCAAAAACTAGGATAAATGTAAGAGTGAGGGAATATGGGTCCTTTATAGAGGTGCTAATGTAGATGAAGGAGAAAAGAAAAGGATGTCAAGAATTGGAACTCCCTGCCTGCTTCTGTATTTCCAACTTATGACTTGGCCTTCATTTAGCCCATTCAATACAAGGACGCATTTTTACCATGAGTTTGTGTGTGATTAGACGATTTTATTTACATTAGAAAGGGTCTATGGAGGTCAGAAGAATAACGGCCAGAGTCTACACTATTTTAATCCCCACATAAGTTTCTGAAGCTGTAGAAAACCACCAAACAGTAAGCAAAATAGATATGAAGAGGTTAAGAGGGAGGTTTCAAGACATTTATCCCATTCTTTTGGCTAACTCTCTCGGACCTGCATGAAGACTGGTAAGAAAGTGGCTTTTTTTTTTCGTTTTATATTGTTCTTGACTAGCTTTCCCCCACTTACATAAAAAAGAAGGTAAGATAAAGATGAATAGAGAAGGAATATAGTTCTTTTAGTGTGGTAATGTAGGATAGAAGGATAAAACCAAGGAACAGAGGTAGATTTTTAAGTAAGACAGGATACACAAGAACGGAGGAATATGAAACTGTCTGTAAGGATGAATAAAAGATGGAAAAGAAAATAATGCAGAAAGTTGCTGAGAAAATAAGAGAACGGAAGCGAACAAAAGGGAAATGAGTGAATGGAGAGATGGACAGTGATAGGAGAAACCGGGAAAAAGGCAAAAGAGAGATAGGCGATAGAGAAATAAAGATAAAAAGGAGAGGGATGGATAGGGAGGCTCAATAGAAACATGAGAGGGAAGCTGTTAGGGGAGGGCAGTGAGTAATAAGGAGAAAAGTACAAGTGAATCAAGCAGAGAAAAGATCAAGACAAGGAGAGAAAGACGGTACTTATGCGGTACTTATGTGGTACTTAGGAAGAGGAAAAGTAACGTAATTTCATCACTTTGTATTCATAAGTTCTTCTCACGAATCTGCATTTAATCTCGCATAAGAGCATAAAAAACCACACTACGCTGGAAAACAATCCTAAAAAAACAAGACACGTTTATTTTTTTCTACGAGCAAATATATCATGAGAAAAATTAAGAGTTTGACGGAGGAGCTAAATTAAATACAAAAGATAAATACATGTAAATAAAATGTATATAAAAGTAAATGAAATACAGTGAGAAAATAGCAATTACAAGAACAATTGTGTATATTTTCGTTCCTCTCCATATAATTATTTAAGGTTAAAATGAAAAATTACACAAGGTAGAGGATTTATTCACACACACATGTATTTTGAACACTAAAACCTATACTTAATTCCATTGTTCATTATCTTTTTAACCTTTTCTTTATTGCAGATAGTTTCTAAGGCACGTAAAATTACCAGTTATTTCTCTTTTTAACTCTTTCAATACTACAAACAATTTTCAATCTTCGTAAAGTTACCAAACATTTTCTTTTTCTTACTTTTTATTACTAGACACTATTTCCATGTTTCGTAAAGTCAACAAACCACTTTCTTTTCATTTTTCAATACTACAAATAACTTATAATCTTCGTGAAGTTACCAATCCCTTTCTTTCCTAACTCTTCCATCACTACAGACATTTCCAAGCTTCGTAAAATAAAAAAAAACACTTTCTCTTTAACTTTCAATACTACAGACCATCTCTACTCTTCGCACATTCACCAATCATAAGTCACAAAAGAGTAATTGGATATCTACTCGGTAAAATGACCATCAGACTGCGAGATACATTACTAGGAAGGATTATCTGTCGCATATCGAGGTGCACTGCGTCTATGTGGCATGTGTAGGCGATAGGAGGACAATCAGACGGGGACAAAATAAGAAAGTTTACTAGTCTTAACTATTTTAATGCAATACAGAACATCACCATTAAAAGAACAGCATAAACTCATTAAAAACACCTACAAGAAAGAGAAGGGCATTAAAGAATCAGAGTTTTCAGTGTATAGCTGGTAGAATCTTTAGTGGCGGCTGGAGAAGACACGAAACGTCCCAGCGTGGTTTGGCATTAAGGAATCATGTGTCAATAGCAGGGCGAGGGTTAAAGAAATGTCAAACTGAGGCTAAATGTAAGGTGGTGTAAATAAATGATGCACAATTGAGTACTAAAGGTGAAAACTGAGGATAAATGTAACGTAATGGAAAGGAAATCTACGAAAATGAGATCTAATGTCAAAAAACTTTAGACTAAACGTAACGTGATGATAAAACCACATATAATTGAGTACGTGCTGCGGAAATGGGTAAGAATTTATAAGAAAAATGCACAATGCTTTGATATAATTCACTTTCTGATTAAAAAAAAACATTGACATAGGAATGAAAAGCGGTACATGTGACGAAAAATAATCTGAATACAGGACCAAGAACAGATCAGTATATAAATAAAGATGGAATGAATCAGTAGAAAAAAAAAAGAAAAAGATATTGATGTATGACTTGACTCTCACTCATTAAGAACGCAGTAAGGAAAAGTGAAATGACAAAGACGAGGAAGACGAAGAAAAAGAAAGTAAAAATAAGGAAAAAATAGAGTAAGATGATAAAGTGGTGAAAGATAACAACAACAACAACAACAACAACAAAATGACGAAGACAAGGGAGACGAAGAAGAAAATGAAAATAAGACAAAACCAAGTAAGATATTAAAGTGGTGAAAAATACCAACAACAAAAACAACAACAACAACAACAACAAAAAAGCAGAAACAGCAAGAAAATGTCAGTCACCCCATTCACACACACACACACACACACACCACTCAACCTCCTCCACCCACCACCTCCACGTTCACTCCTCTCCCGCACTCACGTCCTAGAATCCGTCACATCTCCAGGGCAAATCTCGAGACAGGGGACACGAAAACAGCCTCCAGGACGTTCACCTCGCTGCCTGCCGCCTCCATCTCGTGTTTCTGGAAGCGCTCGTGTCTCTTCATAAAAGCATCCAGACCTTTGATTAACTAGGAAGAAACTGACTGGGTTGAAAATACTACAGCCAGATCGTTCGTTACTGCGTCAGGTTAACAGTGTGTCTCGTGTTTACCGACGGTGGAATAAAGTGACTTGGTGAGAAAAAAGAGGAAGAAAAGGAGGAATAGAAAAGTGTTTCCTAGAAGTACTTTATTTTTGTGTTTTTTTTCGTTCTCTTTTTTTTTTTTTTTTTTTACCTAGCTGTTTATTCTTACTGTGTGTGTGTGTGTGTGTGTGTGTGTGTGTGTGTGTGTGTGTGTGTGTGTGTGTGTGTGTGTGTGTGTGTGTGTGTGTGTGTGTGTGTGTGTGTGTGTGACAGTCCCGTTGGGTTTATATCATTTTTGATTTGTGTGTATGTACCTATATGAATATTTTACCGTGTTTTGTTTGGGACCGTGTGTGTGTGTGTGTGTGTGTGTGTGTGTGTGTGTGTGTGTGTGTGTGTGTGTGTGTGTGTGTGTGTGTGTGTGTGTGTGTGTGTGTGTGTGTGTGTGTGTGTGTGTGTGTGTGTGTGTGCAGAAAGACAACATTGGAGTACAGCTGCGGTTATATTGCCTGTGATTTATGTCCATATACCTATTTGCATTTTTTTATCATACTTTGTGGTTATGTGTGTGTGTGTGTGTGTGTGTGTGTGTGTGTGTGTGTGTGTGTGTGTGTGTGTGTGTGTGTGTGTGTGTGTGTGTGTGTGTGTCCTATAATAAATCATACGAAAGCAAATATTCTCACTTGTCCCCTTGCTGTCCACACACACACACACACACACACACACGCCTCGGTCTCTCATCTCTAACAACGCAACTTTCCCACAGAAACACAAGACAGAGGATAAAGCGAAACACTGCCACATTTCCAAACAACTTTCAAATCTTACCAGAACCGAGACAAAATTAGCGAGAGAGAGAGAGAGAGAGAGAGAGAGAGAGAGAGAGAGAGAGAGAGAGAGAGAGAGAGAGAGAGAGAGAGAGAGAGAGAGAGAGAGAGAGGTGTTCTTTCAGTGGTAGTAATTGCCATCGTCATCAACACTTTATCTGTCGGTCTATCTATCGGTCATGCTGTCTGCTTCTTTACCTCTCTCTCTCTCTTTCTCTCCCTGTGTGTGTGTGTGTGCGTGTGTGTGTGTGTGTGTGTGTGTGTGTGTGTGTGTGTGTGTGTGTGTGTGTGTGTGTGTGTGTGTGTGTACCCGAAATCAAACGAAAATTTTATGAGTGAATGGAGACAAATTTCTATTCCAGCTCTCCATTCAAATGAAACCAGAGAGAGAGAGAGAGAGAGAGAGAGAGAGAGAGAGAGAGAGAGAGAGAGAGAGAATATCTTTAAATGGATCTCTCATATTGCTCTAAATCTGAGAGGAGAAAAGTCACATTAGCACAACACACATACATGTAACTCACGAATCAAGTCAAATATCTAGTGAACCATTTCGAACATTCGCAGATTATAACATTATTTCTTGGCGCGAGGAAATGTACCTTTATAATTAGGATGTTGAAGACGTGCACGATAATAATGATAGCAATAATAATACAAATAATGATGATAATTGAGGAACAAAGGTAATGAGAGTAATAATGATAACAGTGGTACGTAATAAGATTGATATCAGTAATAATGAGAGAGAGAGAGAGAGAGAGAGAGAGAGAGAGAGAGAGAGAGAGAGAGAGAGAGAGAGAGAGAGAGAGAGAGAGAGAGAGAGAGAGATCTAGAAACGAAATTACGAATCAAATATATATAAAAGAGAGAAAAAAAAAGATAGAAGCCAATAAACAAACGGAATAACAAAAGGAGAAAGAAAAATAGAAAGAATATATAAAAATCTCATCCATGAATTTATAGAATGTATGAACCGGAATAAAAAAAAAAATGAATAAAGAATAACAACGAAACAGGAATAAACAAGAGGAAAAAGAGACAACACGGTCAAAAGCGATAAAACCAGAATGAAAGCGAGCAAATAGTAAAAACCATGAAAAATAAAACAGTGAGACATAAAACATGCAAAATAAACTCAAATCTGACGGAAAGAGGAGGAAGAAAACGAGGATTTCAACTAATAGAGATGAAAGTAAAAATAAAAATAATAAAACAAAGAAAAATAATATTGGAAGGGTTAAGAATATGTGGGTTTTTTTTTTTTACTTATTTTTATTACTTATTATTTTATTGGCAAGGTCTTGAGGGGAGGGTGTGGAAAGCAGCCAAAGGTGACCTCTCTTTTTTTTTTATTTATTTTTTTTCCAGATGCCTTGATGTGGAGGCAAAATTATGGCTTTTCCAATACTGTCTGCCTCTTATTTCTCCCTACTTCTTATTTTCTCCTTTAGTCTCCTTTCTTTTATTTCTTTCATTCTATCATGATTTCTAGTATAATATCATGTTTTTTCATTCATCCCTTCTGTCTGTGTGTCTGTCTGTCTCTGTCTGTCAGTCTGTCTCTCTGTCTGTCTCTGTCTCTGTCTGCCTCTATCTTTGTCTGTCTCTCTGCCTGTATGTCTGTCTATCTGTTTGCCTGTCTGTCTCTCTGTCTGTTTGTTTGTCTGTCCGTCCGTCTCTTTCTCTCTCTCTCTCTCTCTCTCTCTCTCTCTCTCTCTCTCTCTCTCTCTCTCTCTTAAATGAGATTTTGCTAATTATATTTGAACGTTTTGATTGTCTTGGAAAGAGAGAGAGAGAGAGAGAGAGAGAGAGAGAGAGAGAGAGAGAGAGAGAGAGAGAGAGAGAGAGAGAGAGAGAGAGAGAGAGAGAGAGAGAGAGAGAGAGAGAGATAATGCTGTATAATTTGTTAGTCCCTTACATATGTCTACTTACACACACACACACACACACACACACACACACACACACACACACACACACACACACACACACACACACACACACACACACACACACACACACACACACACACACACACACACACACACACACACACACACACACACACACAGACACACACACACACACGTCCATAGTTCAGTTGCGCCACATTATAGTACTAATTATACCACTGCCATATCACAACACGGCCGAATTTCACACCTTGATGATTCACCACCAACACCACCACCACCACCACCACCACAACCACCACCACCACCACTGACAATGAATGCATATATTCTAGAAATGGATATTCTCAACAATCTTTTTTATGCTAAGCTGCCTCGGCCTTCAATTAGTCGGCATTAAGAGGAGGAGGAGAAGGAGGAGGAGGAGAAGGAGGAGGAGGAGGAGGAGGAGAAGAAGAAGGAGGAGGAGGAGAAGGAAAAAAAACACTACAACCCTAACGATGGAACTTTGTAAAGACTACTAAAGAGGAAGAAGAGGAAGAGGAGGAGGAGGAGGAGGAGGAAGAGGAGGAGGAGGAGGAGGAGGAGGAGGAGGAGGAGGAGGAGGAGGAGGAGGATTATGGTGGAAGAAGAGGCGGAGAAACAGAAGAAAATACGTATAAAGTATTCAGTTATCGATACAAGGAGCTGAATAATTGTGAGGACGACTCGAAACAAAAAGAAACAGAAACAGAAGGGATGGTGAAAAATAACTCTCTCTCTCTCTCTCTCTCTCTCTCTCTCTCTCTCTCTCTCTCTCTCTCTCCGTCGGTCTTTTTTTTTCTCTTCCTTTTAACTTCCCCTTTCTCTTCCTCTCCCAACTGACTCCTCTTTCTTCTCTCTTCGTCACAATAAAAGGAAGATTATAGAGGTCACATTTAGGGTATCACATCTCTCTCTCTCTCTCTCTCTCTCTCTCTCTCTCTCTCTCTCTCTCTCTCTCTCTCTCTCTCTACAGGCGATTAATAAATTAAAGTAATTTATGAAAGTAATTTTTTAGGTAGATTTGCTCAATGCGTCTTTCGGAATAAGGATGGAAGAAAAAGGATTAGCAGGAAAAAAATCTAATCTTGCTCAAAATATGTAGCAGAACGTTAAGGCTGAAATATAATGAATTACTTATGTTTATTACTTGTGTTTTCTTCGATTATACAACATCATAATAGCCTTTCGGAATAAGTACGAACGAAAAGTGATTCGTTAAAGGAAAATTCTCGTAATAGAACGTTATGGTATAAATGTAATGACGTACTTATATTCATTACATAAATTATCTTGTTCCATTATATAACATCACATCGCCAGAATAATCATGAATGGAAAGTGTTTAGCTGAAAGAAAATCTCGAAGCATAACGTTCAGGTAGAGATATAATTACTTACTTGCACTATATTCATTACATAATTATTTTGCTCCATTATATAACATCGCATCGCCTTTCAGAATAAATATGAAGCGAAAATGATTATCAGAAAAGAAAAATCTCGTAGGTGAGCGTTCAGGTAGAAATATCATGAATTACTTGTACCATATTCATTACATGTGATATTTTGAAAGAATAAATATGAAGAGAAAATGATTAGAAAGAAAAATCTCGTACCAGAACGTTCATGTTAATACAATGACTCACTTGTATTCATTATTTGTGTTATTCTATTCGATTATATAACATCATTTCTCGGAATAGCAAGGCAGCGAGGAAGGCTTAGAAATACCTTGCTCCGTTTCTACTCTTTTTTAAACTGGTGGTAAAAATCCTCTTCTTTCATAAGCCCAGCGTCCTTTTCTTTCATTCACCCTGGAATCCCGGACTCTCGCTCGCGGACACGTTGTAATCCCTCACGGCACTCTGTCTAATCTCTCTCTCTCTCTCTCTCTCTCTCTCTCTCTCTCTCTCTCTCTCTCTGATACGTATCCTTCTGTTCCCTGTCCCCGTGTGTGTGTGTGTGTGTGTGTGTGTGTGTGTGTGTGTGTGTGTGTGTGTGTGTGTGTGTGTGTGTGTGTGTGTGTGTGTGTGTGTGTGTGTGTGAGTACAAGACCAAGTAAAGAAAACAAGTACATGTGGTGCGGAAAATAGCAGACGATAGCAAGGGATATTGATACTGACTCTCTCTCTCTCTCTCTCTCTCTCTCTCTCTCTCTCTCTCTCTCTCTCTCTCTCTCTCTCTCTCTCTCGTAGTTCTGCCGTGAATGGGGGCCGGGGCGATGACACTAACTACTTATACGCTTCGGAACTGAAAGGGACACAGAACTGCGGCTTTTCAATGGATCTTAAGAAATGCAATGATAAAAATAGTAACAATAATTGAACCTCTTGGGTGCTTTGGGTTCATTTTGGGTTTAATAATGGCGAAATAAAAATGGCGACTTCAGGCAAGTTTCTATATAATTTCAAAAGGTATCATTGAAAAGAAAAAGTGAAACAGAGCAGGCTAAATATTTTTCCGCCTGTGCCTTTGTTTTACTTATTCATTTGATCGCCAATCATTTATGTTATCAATTTCCAGTAAGTCAAAAGGGGCACTCAAATAAGAGATGCCATTGTCATTAGCCGACAAGGGATTAAGTTTACATTATTGAGATCTTTACTCCGAGCCGTGCTGCTCAATGTATTAATTTCACAAAGTGCATTTGGACACATTTTTAAGAGGCTGGATTTCAAATTCCAAAAATGTGCAAATATTTCCTGGTGATCCAATTCCTAATATTCAAATAATGTGTGTGTTTTGGTAAAGACATGGTATGGTTCCCTTCCTTCCTATGTATACTATGAGAACATAAAAAGGAAGGGTATCTACAAGAAGCCATTAGGTCTACACGCGACAGTCTCTGCACAAAAAATACTTACTTACTTCCATCTATCATCTCCATCCATCCATAATTACTCACCACCAACACCCTGATTACTGAGTCCACTCCATCCATCTCTCTCTTTCTCATATTTGTGTAGTACTGGGATTGTCTTATGTAGTCCGTAGGTTCCAGTGAAATTAATTATGAAGCACAAAACTGTACTGGTCAATTAATCATCTTTTGTGATATACTTCTCTTGTTTTGCTTTTCTCCCTAATCTATAACCATTTCTATTTTCTATATCAGTCACGACATATCTTGGCCTAGCACTTTCAATTTTTGTTGCATTGTCAGAGCTTATCTTACATTATGAAATACACTACGCGCCAATGAATTGTTCGCCGCTTCACAACAGATCACTTCCGCGAGGGCCTTAAGATCATTTCCTGTAGTATGGCACCGTAGTGATTCATGCGAGTTATCATGCATCTATGAACATGTTTAAATGCAACCAGTGTTTCTACGGACATCAATGAACGCACTTAAAAGACAACAACCTGACCTGACAGCCAGCAATGACACAAGGAGAGCAAGGTACTGCGTACGTGGGGAACACACTGGTGACCTTTACGACACAAACCAGACCTCCACTGCTGTTCCTACCAGCACTAATTGGCACAAACTTGATAATACCTTTTCCTGAAGACAATTTCCCACGCAACAGACGGTACAAACGGTGCAAACGATACTATCTACTTTTCCTCATTTGTGATACTCTAACATAGTCGTCGCTGCAAAAACTGACACAAATCCTGCTGCTTTTTTTTACACAGAACAAAACACGCCACAGAAAGCCAATTAAAAAAAGGCAGTACATATTTTTTCCCCCGCATTTATGTAATATGTGAACAATATAAACTCTGCCTTCAAGTACAATGTCTAGTGAGGAAACATTACAATTAGTGCGCGGTTCATTATGTCACATCCATCGCTGGAGAATCATGGAAACACACCAGGAAATTGATACGAAGCTGAGATCCACTGGCTAGGAATGACGTGTCGACTGGAAACAGAACGGTGGGCAGATTAATCTTTTCACTGACATACAAAAAACATCCCTCCAATACCTACAACTTTTCAGGCAGTATTTTTATAAGCTATCGGAAAAAAAGACAATAATAACCTGCAATTTTTCCCTTTTTCTCCCCTGCGTCTCTATGCAAACAATTCTCACAGTGCTAAGGACGTTAACGAAGAGCGACCTCAGCTGTAAAAAGGTTAGAGACTCTTTGCCTTCTCGTTATCCAGACCACAGCGATCACCAAGACCAGAATGAATTGTGTTAGCTCTTGATTTTTCCTCAGTACGATATTCTCACTTCCCAAGGCTCCTTTTTTTTTTTTTTACCTCCGTTTTGCTCAACAAGTATCTCTGTTTGTCTCTATAAGTATACATGCTTTAAAAAACACTACTCGAATTAAGCTTAGTATTATGTTCAGAGTATGTAGTATGATGAAAAAAAATGAGTGTTTCTGTGGTGATTCGAATCGTGTGGAATTATAAGGCTCCTTTTTCATATGTATTTTACTCCACAAGTGTCTCTGTTTGTCTGTATATGTACACTCGTTCCAGGAAACTAATCAAATTTAGCTTAGTATTGTGTTTAGAGTACGCAATCCTAATGAAAACAATCAAAACATGAGAGTTTCTATCTAGTGATTCGAAACGTGTGAAACGAGACCCGTAAAATATACAGTTACATATCAGCCACGGCATCTCAGCACTCTTCTTTCCCGATATTCACCATTACTTCAAAATGTTTAGTTACAAGTATGGCGGTAATGAGTGACGCGTGTGACGAGGGAAGTGGAAAGCCATCACCTGCATCACCTGCGTCACCAGCGTCGCCAGCACCGCCTACCTCTGTGACAGTAACGCCAAGTGCCATTAGTAGTCCTGAGCGGCGGCAATGCATCAGTTTCCCAGCGGCGAGGAGGGTAATTTCGCACCGTCAAGCCATCGAGTCCACGGGCGGATTTCACTACTTTATGGGGGCACTCATTTGCGTGTTTTTTTGGGGCCATTCATCAGAGCAGTGGAGTTATGCATTCCCGATAAGTTGCACGAATGGGGCTTACTGCACACTCCCCACGCCCCCAATGCATCAAGTCCCACACTGCGATTCGTTTCAGTTGTTCCTCCAAGTTCTGAGTGCTGGTGAAAAGTGTGAAGTGTGGAATATTTTAGCGTTGTCATGAATGTGTGATTAGTGACGTGAGGTTATGTGAAGGGAAGAAAGGCTCGGGTCTAAATGTCCTTTCATGACTAGATTTTTGTGTGCTTAGTTGTTTTTGTTTGTGTTGTGTGAATTCTCATGTTGATTTATCAGTTAGAGTGTGTGTGTGTGTGTGTGTGTGTGTGTGTGTGTGTGTGTGTGTGTGTGTGTGTGTGTGTGTGTGTGTGTGTGTGTGTGTGTGTGTGTGTGTGTGTGTGTGTGTGTGTGTGTGTGTGTGTGTGTGTGTGTGTGTGTGTGTGTGTGTGTGTGTGTGTGTGTGTGTGTGTGGAGTGGTCTTGGGAAAGTGAATTAAGGATTTGCACTACAACATTCTTCATCTTTCTTTCTTTCTTTCTTTTATTACTTTTTCTTTCTTTATTATGTTGATGCTATGTTAATTAAAGTGAAAGTGTCAAGCTATCTTTGGAAGAGTAATAGTTTGCATTACAACAATATTCCAAAACCAGAACACATTGTTAAAACATTTATCTTTTTTCTTCACTTGTGTACGAGTTCTGCCTAACGCTGCCGGCAATATATTACTGGGAGTGTGTGAAATAATCCTGGATAATGCGAAATAAAACCATCCATTACAAATCCTTGAAAGACTAGAAATTAAATAAGACCAACCTTTTTTTCATTTTTTTTTTCATTTGCGTAGAATTCCTCGTGGTGGTGATGATTTATTAACGCGAGTGTGTCATTGTGTGAAGGAGAGAAAGCTTTCCATCAAAATCTCTTTCCAAGACATGAAAATAAAGTAAGAGTTATATTTTCTTCACCACCTTCTACTTTATGGCGCCGATGTGTGAAGTGCTGTTGAATAATGTGACAAAAAAAATTAATCAAAGGTTGCACTATAATTCCCTTTAAAGATTATGAAATATTGTCTTAAGATTAGACTTTTTTCTTCTTCAATAGCGCCTCACTTCCGATGGTTGAGATAAATCAGGCGTCGGTCTTTATCTTCATAGCTAATCAATGCACGAGATGACACTCGCCTATTTTTAAAAACACTAATAAGAATAGAAAACAGGCCGAAATTTATCCGCGCAGGCTGATAATACAATGTGTGTGTGTGTGTGTGTGTGTGATTTATGTTTGTGTGTGTGTGGAATTATTGTGTGTGTGTGTGTGTGTGTGTGTGTGTGTGAGTGTGTGTGTGTGTGTGTGTGTGTGTGTGTGTGTGTGTGTGTGTGTGTGTGTGTGTGTGTGTGTGTGTGTGTGTGTGTGTGTGTGTGTGTGTCTCATCTCCTGTGTGTCTCTCTCCTGTCTCTCTCTCTCTCTCTCTCTCTCTCTCTCTCTCTCTCTCTCTCTCTCTCTCTCTCTCTCTCTCTCTCTCTCTCTCTCTCTCTCTCTCTCTCTCTCTCTCTCTCTCTCTCTCTCTCTCTCTCTCTCTCTCTCTCCCCACAAATCTTCCAGCCAAGACGTCTTACACTGAGATTCCATTCCTCACTTTCTCATCAAGGTCAATCCCATCTCAACAACGCATTTCCATCCCATTCCCTCCTCTCTTCCCATCTCTACTTCATCCATCTGTGTACCTGCCTCCCCATTCCCTTCCCTTCCCATCGCTACTCCCATCATGTCTCTATCTACCTGCCTCTCCCTTCCCTTCCCTTTCGGTCTTCAGGTTCAGTGAGAAGGAAACTCATTATTCAATTCCTTCCTTGTTTTTTAGGTAAGTTTTCTCATGATTATTATTTGTTAGTCTTCCTATATTCGCCTCAGCTTTCTTTCTGTGTGGGTATCTCTGTCTTTGTGTCTCTGTCTCTCTCTCTCTCTCTCTCTCTCTCTCTCTCTCTCTCTCTCTCTCTCTCTCTCTCTCTCTCTCTCTCTCTGACACTAACACACCACATTCACCACCTAATCACTAACGTCAACACAATCACAACCACGATCACCACACGGAAGTTCCATCCTTTTTCACCACACCCCTACTCCCACCACTCACCTCCAGCAGTCCCCAGTAGCCCCCTATTCCCACAGTGTCCTCAGCCCCAAAAGCGACCTCTGGGGACCTCCGTTACATCGTTAGCGGGAACAAGAATGACCCAATTCACGCTGAAGTAACTTTGGAAATCGGATGGAATTTCCTAATATTAATGGCTCAAGTTTTCATCGCTCAGGCGTCTCTTGAGGGGAAGCTGAAAGGAAAAGGAAGGTTAAGGAGGGAAACTTTTTTTTCTTCCTTCTAGAGGGATAAGTAATAATATAATAATGGTGAAGGTGAAGAAAGGAAAGAAAATACTTGTCTTCTCTCTTTCTTCCTCCGTCGTCTGTTGGTTTTGTGTCTTTTTACGTTGTTTTGGTCTGTGTTTGTCTTATTCTTGACTTATTTTCATCGTTTTTTTTTTGTTTATATAGTACCAGTTTCTGTTTTTCCTTTTTTTCTTTTTCTTTCCGTCATCTTCTGTTTCTCTCTCGTTTTCTGTTTGTCTTTGTTTCTGTATGTTACCTATTTATATTTTCGTTTGTCATTTGGTTC
>NC_059283.1:11518444-11535944 GCF_017591435.1 Portunus trituberculatus | reverse complement strand
GAGGAGGAGGAGGAGGAGGAGGAGGAGGAGGAGGAGGAGGAGGAGGAGGAGGAGGAGGAGGAGGAGGAGGAGGAGGAGTAGGAGGAGGAGGAGGAGGATAGGAGGAGGAGAAGGAGGGGAAGGAAGAGTAGGAGGAGAAGGAGGAAGAGGAAAAGTAGAAGGAGGAGGATGAGGAGGAGAAAGAGGAGGAGGATGAGAAGGAAGAGGAGGAGGAGGAAGAAAAACAGTATTAGTAGGAGGAGGAGGAGAAGGAAGAGAAGGAGAAAAAGAAGGAGGAGAATGAGGAAGATGAGGAGGAGAAAGAGGAGAAGGATGAGGAGGAGAAAGAGGAGGAAGAAGAAGAAAAGGAGGAGGAGGAAAAAGAAAAGGAAAAGGAAGAGAAAACAGCTGAACTCTGCGACCTTCGTGTCTGTCTGTCTATCTGTCTGTCTGTCTATCTGTCTGTCTGTCTATCTGTCAGTCTGTCTGTCTGTCTGTCTAACCTGAGAGAAAGATACGGAAAGGCTTCATTTGTTTACCTCCTCCATATATAATAACCTACCTGGCCCTGCTCCACCTCGCCTCTCCCAGCCCCGCCCCGCCCCGCCCCGCCCAGCCCTTCCTCCTGCACAAATAACACAGGAAGAAGGAAGGCTGAGGACGAGAGGGAAAGGTTAACCGTACGTGTACCTTAAAGGGGAAAAGAGATACAGGGAAAGAGACAGCTGGAAGGAGGACGAGTAGTGGTTGTGGTGGTGGTGGTGGTGGTGGTGGTGGTGGTGAGGTGGGGGAGGGAAAGTCGCTGCTAGTAGTAGGAATAGAATTTAGTGATAGTGGTAGTGGTCGTAGTGTTGCTAATAGTAGTAGTGGTGGTAGTGGTAGTGGTGGGTGGTGGTGGTAGTAGTAGTAGTAGTAGTAGTAGTAGTAGTAGTAGTAGTAGTAGTAGTAGTAGTAGTAGTAGTAGTAGTAGTAGTAGTAGTAGTAGTAGCAGTAGCAGCACTATTAACAGTAGTAGTGGTATGAAATTTGATTAGATAACAATAATGATAATCACATGAACGCCAATAATAAAAAGAAATAATAAAACACACACACACAAAAAAAATCGAAAACAGGAAAGAAAATCCCTGAATAAAACAACACAACGAACACTAACAAAGTCAAACCACACCAAACCAACACAGAAAAAGAAAAAAACTCACATATTATCCCAAATACATAAACCAAGTGGGACTCTTACCTGCGGGACACCACCTGGATAAACTGACGCGAGAGACAGGCGATCCTACCAGAGTCTCAAGTATTGGAGACTTAGTAGGGAAGAAACATGTTGCGGAGGATCACGCACCGCCACCGCAGGACTTCCCTTACCTGTAATGATAGAGCACAGGTGATATTAATACAGAAGGGAGGATGAAGGGAGCGAGGGAGGAAGAAGGGAGAAAGGGAGAAAAAAAATTGTGTTAGAAAATGAAAAGGGAAACTACACATGATGAATAGAGAGAAGGAATGAGACAGAAATGATGGAGGGAGAAGGAAGGGGAAAAGGGAGAAGAGAGAACAGTATGAAGGAAAAATATAAAAGATGTGGAAAATTAAACTAAACATGGAGAGAAAGAGAATGAATGAAGGGATGAAAGAAGAGAGAGAAGAAAGTGGGAGAAGGAAAAGGGAGAAACTGTGAGAAATAATGATACATATAAGAGAAACCTAAACAGGATGGAATGAAAAAAGAATGAGAGATAGAGAAACGATGATGATAGAAAGACGAAGGAAGCAAAGGAGGAGGAAGGGCGAGACGGTGAAGGAAGGACAGTGTATGGGAAAAAATACAGTGTGAGAAGAGGGAAAGGAAACTAAAGATGAGAGAGAAAGAGAATGAGAGACACAAAAGCAATGATAATAGAATGATGAAGGAAGTGAAGAAGGAAGAAGGAAGAGAAAGAGATTTGTATAGAAAAAAAAAGTGTTAAAAGAAATTGGAAAGGGAGATTAAAAATAACGGAGATAGAGAATGAGAGACAGAAACAATAATAATGATAGATTAATGAAGGAAGCACGGGAGGAGGAAGGAAGAAACAGAGAAAGGAGAATTGTGTGGAAAAAAAAGAAATTGGATACGGAGATTAACGATAACGGAGAAAGAGAATAAGAGACATAGAAATAATAATAACAGAATGATGAAGGACGCAATGGAGAAGGAAGGGAGAGATGAGGAAAGAAGAACAGTGTAGGGAGAAAGGATATAGAAAAAAAATGAGAAATGGAGAAGAGAAACTAGAGATAAGAAAGAGAATAGGAGACACAGAATGATTGTAACAGCAAGATGAGAGAGAGAGAGAGAGAGAGAGAGAGAGAGAGAGAGAGAGAGAGAGAGAGAGAGAGAGAGAGAGAAAGAGAGAGAAAGAGAGAATGAAGAAGGGAGAACCATATGATTGAAAAAAAATAAAATAAGAGAGAAAGGGAAACAAATAATGATGGAGAAACGGAAGGAAAACGAGATGCATAAGTGACGATGATAAAGATAAAATATAGACAAAACCTGATAATAAACTTGATAATGATTCAGATGGAACGGACACGGTGGATGGGAGAAAGGACATCATTATTTCATCCCAATTTTTTTTTTTTTTTATTTATACCATGTGGGCTTTTCACAGGGATTTCTGGGCTAAAGGGGATACTTTTTGGGGGTACCTCCTATCTCAAAGCCCGCTAGGAAACCGTTGCCCCGAGTGAGGAAGCCCAACCTACACTCGGACCGTGGACAGGATTCGAACCCGTGCGCTTGGAAACCCCTCAGACCCCAAAGCACGCATGGTTCCACTGTACCACGGCGGCCCTGGATTACTTGTGAACTTTGGAACATTCTGGCCTGAATCTCTATATAAGGTGTTTTCAGACCTTCCAACACCATATAATTTATTTAACTGCTCTCTATTGAAACTGAGCCTTCCGTAGAATTTTTCCTCTTACTTTATCTTCTCATTTCTTATTAATCGTTTTTGCTACTCCATGCCGGTACTCTCAAATAGAAAATGTAAATGTAGAGAGGAAAGAACAGGAAATTAAGAGCAATGGAAAGATAAGAAGTGGAAGAATGGGAGAGAAAATACGAATGATGATAAAGAATGAAGGACGAAATGGAGAAATGAAATACCGACATGGAAACAAATGAAAGGAAAGGAAACGTTAGAAAAGAAAAAAAAAGCTTAATTCTAATAAGAGGAAATTATGAAAACAGGAAATTATGGTAAAAAAGGGAAAAGAAAGATGAAGTAGAAAGTTGAATACAATGACAATAGTGAGGAAAAACTAAATACTATGAAGAAGCACGGTAAAATAAAAGATAAAATACAACACTAACTATAACATAAAAGGAGAGAAAAGAGAGCAAAGAAAACGAAACGAAACGAAAAACCCAACACGGAAAAACTCAAATAAAATGAAAGCGAAAGATGAAGGTTAAACAATACCTGAGAGAAATAATAAAGAAAACGAATAAACTAAGGAAATAATTGACTTAACCACGAGGACAAAAACAAAGGATCTCTCTCGTGGACTCATCACCAGCTATTTACCACTTCAGTACTGGGATTCATTTCTACCTTGGTTTTTGGGCATGTTTAGACGGTTGGCATTTGTAAGAGTCTATGGAGGTCAGAAGATTAATGGCCAGAGTCTTCACTATTCTAATCCCCACATAAGATTCTGAAACTGCGTAAAACCACTAGCTATTAATCCCTTCACTACTGGAACGCGTTTTTATTTCTAGTTTTGGGCATGATTAGACGATTTTATTGACATTAGTCTATGGAAGTCAGAAGATTAATAGCCAAAGTTTTCACTATTTTAATCCCCACATAAGTTTCTGAAGCTGTGTAAAATTACTAGCTATTAATCTCCTCACTACTGGAACGCATTTCTACCTTGAGTTTTGGGCATGATTTTATTGACATTAGGAAGAGTCTATGGAGATCAGATGATTAATGACCAGAGTCTTCACTATTTTAATCCCCACATAAGTTTCTGAAGTTGCGTAAAACCACATAATAGTAAAGAGGATGAATAGGAAAACGCGTCATGGTACTGGAGGGGTTAATGAAGGCAGGAGACAGCCAGGTAGTAATAACAACACAAACGAGAATACTGACTCACTCCTCGTAATTCCCCACCACAGGAACACCACAAACGCCTTAACAAACTGCATTCCACCGTCGTACCTTCTCCTTAACATTTCTCCTCTCCTTTATCTCCTCTCCTCCTTCCCTCCCTCCCTTCCTGAAATATCAATGGCCCTCACATAACCAATGGTCTATCTTAGTTAACTTCGCCTCTTACGAATGAGACTGGAGACTGAGAGGAAACTGCGTCAGGAGAGCAAAGGCATAGTCTCGTATCCTGGTATCCTATGTTTAGTTAATGGGTGAAAACGAGAAAGGAAGAGAAGCAAGGATAAATGGAAAAGTGTGGACGAGAACAGGATTGAGAATAAGAAAGATGACACAGAGATGAGAATAAGATAGAAGATGAGGAGGGAGGAGAAACGCAAAAGAATACAGACGAAGAGAAGAGAAAGAGGACGAAGAGAAGATTCAGAACGAGGACGAGGGCGAGAAGGAGAGAAAAGTGAGGTGAGGTGGACGAGGACAAGGGAAACAGGACGAAGAGAAGATTGATAACGAGAAAGAGAACAAGTCAGATGAGAATAAAAAAAGAAGAGATAGAGAAAAGACAAAAACAAGAGAAAGTGGGCGAGGACGAGAGAAAGAAGATGAAGAAAAAAAAGCAAGATAGAGAAAAGTAAGGTAGGAATAAGAAAGAAGAGGACAAAGATAAGAAAAAGACCAAGAGATAAGGAGAGAACGAAACATGGATTAACACAAAGGAAGTAAGAAACAAGAGAACAAGAATACGAATGAGGTAGAGAATAAGAGAGATTGCGAGAACAAAGACCAAGAAGAGGACGAGAGAGAGGACAGACTACGGAAGAGATGCCTTCAATGTTTTTGAGGTAAAGAACAAGAGAGGTCGAGAGAATAGAGACCAAGAGGAGGACGAGAGAGAGGACAAGAGAGAGAGAGAGAGAGAGAGAGAGAGAGAGAGAGAGAGAGAGAGAGAGGACAAGCCAGGGACGAGATGGTTTCAGTGTTTGTGAGGTAGAGAACAAGAATACAGATCGAGGAGAACAGAGACCAAGAGGAGGAAGAGAGAGAGGACAAGCCAGGGACGAGATGGTTTCAGTGTTTGTGAGGTAGAGAACAAGAGGGGTCGAGAGAATACAGACCAAGAGGAGGACGAGAGAGAGGACAAGCCAAGGACGAGATGGCTTCAGTGTTTGTGGCTTCAAAACCATTTTGTGATTTCTGGACAGCGTTTCAAGGTTTTCAAATATTAATTCTTCCTGTTGTCTTTGTTTGCTTGGTGTTATTCGTTATTCTTTTTCACTTCCACTATCATTTCTCTTTTCTACACAATTCTCCATTTTTTTTGTATTCCTCATCTCATTTATTTTTCGTTCCATTTTTTTCTCTTTGCTTTATTTAGTTTATCTTTTTCTCTTCCATAAGTGTGTTCCTCCTCCTGCTCACCTCCATTTTCTATTTTCCTTTTGTCATTTCTTGTTTTCCTTTCTTCATCATTTTCTTTCTTGCTTTTTTTTTCGTTTATTTTTATTTATTCCATCTTAATGTTTCTTTCATAACTTCCTGCCTTTCTTTTTATCTTCCTCTCTTTCTACAATTCTTTTCCATTTTTGTATTCTTTGTTTTCTATTTTTACCATGTTTGTAATTTCATTTTTCTTTTCATCATTATTTTCTTTTCTATTTATTGCCTTTCTCTATCTATTCCCTTTCGTTACAAAACTTTCTTGTAATTAGGAATCCTGATGTTATTTTTTTTCTATCATTTCTGTTTTCTTTCTTTCCATTTCTCATTTTCATGATTTCCTATTTCTTCGTTCTATCTTATTCTCTTTTATTATCTTTTATATCTCTTCCTACTGTTTTTTTTTCCATTTCCTGCATTCTTTATTTTCTATGTTTACCATATTTGTATTTTCATTTTCATTTTCATCATTAGTTTTTTCAATTTCTCCTTTTATTTTCTATTTATTACTTTTCTCTCTCTATTATCTTTCTGTACAAAACTTTCTTGTTTCAATCATTTCCATTTTCTTCCTTTTTGTTTCTCATTTTCCTCATTTCATTTCTTTTCTTTTCGTTCTATCTTATCCTCTCTTATTATCTTTCATATCCTCCTCCTTCTCCTGCTTTCATCCTCGTCTTCAACTTTCCTAATCTTCTTTTCATCAATTTCTTTCCCTTCCCTTCAGTCTTTCCCAGGAGGCAAGATACACAATTTATCTATTATGTCCTCTATTATTCTTCTTATTCCCTGGCATCCCTTCCCTTGTTCTTATCTTCTATTTTTTAACTACGCTAATCTTTCTGCCACCACTTCCTGCCTTCTCTTCCTTTCTAGCTTTTGTCTCCCTTTTCAGCGCTATTCGTCTTTCCTCCTTTCCTTTCAGCGAGCGGAAAGAGAGCAAAGCAACGGACTGAGGATGAACGTGGGCCAGAGTCAGGAGGAAGCAAAGAAGTGAGGTATTAAAATGCTTTTCAGTCGGAGAGTTTTTGAAGGCGACCACTTCTAAAATGTACGAAGCCTGCCTACACACACACACACACACACACACACACACACAAACACAGGAGAGAGAGAGAGAGAGAGAGAGAGAGAGAGAGAGAGAGAGAGAGAGAGAGAGAGAGAGAGACAGAGACAGAAAGACAATGAAAGAAACACACAGACACACACACAGATAAACAGACAGACAATTATTCCACACATGAACGCACGTGGTAGATTTTTACATTACGTCTCAGTAAACCATTGAAAAAAAAATGTCAAGCCTTCCACCAAATCTTCATCCTTTTTTCGCATCGGGGAACAACTTGAGGGATTCGAACCGCGGCGTCATTATTGGCAGTCCCTTGAGCCACCACCCAGTTGACTCTCATTTCATTTTAAGCATGAGCGAATCCTTATGATCTACAAATACAGGCCCGCAGAGAAGGGAATGCTGATTGAGCGAGACTGTTTGTGGACGTCCGGGAGGAAGGGACGGGAGGAGAAGCTGTAAGAAAGAGATAGGAAACGAGGGAGAGAGAAGAATGGAGATATGGGAGGGAGAAAGGAAATAGAGGGAAATGGGAGAAAGGAAGGATGAAAAGAGGGAGAGAGGAAAAAGAAGGATGTGAGGAGGAAGGGACGGAAGGAAACGAAACAGAGAAGGAAGAAGAATGGAGGTATGGCAGGAAGGAAGCAAACAGAGAAAAGGGAGTGGGACAAAAGGAAGGATGGAGAGAGAGAGAGGAAGGAAAAAAGGATGGATGGAGGTATGTGATGAATGGAGACAAGAAAGGATGGGGGACAAAAGAGAGAAAAAAAAGAAAGGGTAGGTGAAGTATAGAATGAATGGAGGGAAAGAGAAAAGGATTGAAGAAAGAGACAGAGGAAAGAAAGAGAAAAAAGGGAAAGAATGAAAGTAAGAAACGATGAAGATGGAAAGGAACAAAAAAAAAATGCGAGAAAAGGAGGGAAAGATAAAAGAAAAGGAAACAAAAGATAAAAGGAGAGAAGAGAGGGATGAAAAATGGTAGAAAATATAGAGGGAAGAAAGAAAACAAGGAAAAGAGTAAGGGGAGGAAGGGAAGGGTGGGTGGAAAGAGGGAGAGAGGGAGGGAGAGTTGGAAAATGGAGAAGCGGAGCGGAAGAAGGAACGGAAATGAAAGAAAGGTAGAAAATGGAAGGCAAACTAAAGAAGAATGAAACAGAATGACGAAGAAAGAGAGAGAGAGAGAGAGAGAGAGAGAGAGAGAGAGAGAGAGAGAGAGAGAGAGAGAGAGAGAGAGACTAAACTTAACCTTATTTATAAAGAGAACATAAGAGATGATTGTGGGAATAGATGAGTGCTAAACCAGAATATAATGAGATAATGAAGGCGAAACACGACTAGTCACTCCTTCTATGGGTGTATTTATAGACAATTGAAATATTAATGCAAGTGTAATCGACCTGAGGAAAAGTGACGGGAGTTGATACGAGTTCAATTTGGTTTCGTATTGAAGTGTGCCATTATTTTTTGAGCCTGATTGACCTTTCCAGTTAATTAACAGCAACTTTTAAACAACAGGGGAGATTTTAAACACTCTTTTACTACCTTGCCTCAGCCGTATGTTGGCTCATTTAGTGCTTGTGTCGATTAATCATATGTCTGTCTCTTTATCCTGGCATGTCTATCTATTTCTTGACACTCTTTCCGATGTTCCGTCTATTCTCAAACACTCTTTACTGTCTTGTCTCTAGCTATGTTTGTTTATATAGTCTTTGTGTTTATTAAGTGTATGTCTATCGATTTATTCTTGCATGTGTTTATTTCCTAGCACTGTTTCTGATGTTCAAACTCGTCTCTTTCTATCTATTCTCAAACACTCTTGTCTTGTCTCTAGATATGTTTGTTTATTCAGTCTTTGTGTCTATTAAGCATATGTCTCTATCTCTTGATTCTTTCCATGTGTTTATCTACTTCCCAACACTGTTTCTGATGTTTAAACACGTATTTTTCTATCTATTCTTACATTCTCTTTACTGTCTTGCCTCTAGCTATGTCTGTTTATTTAGTCTTTGTGTCTATTAAGCATATGTCTCTATCTCTTGATTCTTTCCATGTGTTTATCTACTTCCCAACACTGTTTCTGATGTTCAAACACGTATTTTTCTATCTATTCTTACATTCTCTTTACTGTCTTGCCTCTAGCTATGTCTGTTTATTTAGTCTTTGTGTCTATTAAGCATATGTCTCTATCTCTTTATACTTGCATGTGTTTATTTTTTAGCACTGCTTCAAAAGTTCAAACTCGTGTCTTTCTATCTATTCTCAAACGCTCTTCACTGTCTTGCCTCTAGCTATGTTTCTTTATTCAATCAAACGTATGTCTGTCTTTGTGTCTCCTTATCCTTTGCATGTGTCTATCTATTTCTTAACACTGTTTCTGGTGTTCAAACTCGTCTTTTTTTATCTATTTTCAAACATATTTTACTGTCTTCCTTTTAATTCTATGTTTATTTATTCATTCTTTGTGTCTATCAAACATATGTCTGTCTCTTTATCCTTTAGCATGTTTCAGTCTATTTCTTAACACTGTTTCTTATGTTCACACTCGTCTATTTTTATCTATCATTTTTTTTATCCTCTCGATTCGTCTCTGTCTCATAAAACGCACTGCCTGTCTGTCTTTTTCTTTGTATTAATCTGTCTATATACTTACTTTTTTTCTTCTTTTTTACATCTCTCCGCTTCGGTCACCTTGTCACGAAACGCCACACGCAACTCAGAGGCCAGATGCTATACTTATTTCCTCGGCCTTCCCCGCGTCTGTCTCTGCATCGGTCTATCTCCAGTATTCAGAGACACCTTTCCCTCTCACTACAATTTTCCAAGCTCACAGATACAATTAGCCAGATTTTCAAGAGCTTCTCCTTTTAATAAACTAGAAATCCTACCAATCTATCAACAGATTCATAAAAATAGTCTGAAATTCGAGCCTGTGGAAAGCAGTGATGGTGAGAGAGCAAAGAGTTTCAAAATACAGGCCTTTGTTTACTCCGTCTCACTGCGTCACACCTTCCAGCACCGCTCTCTGTGTAGCGTCCTTGGCTATCTCGAATGTGCGGTAAATAACTCAGCGGGAATGACGAAAATAAATCGCAGCTACCAAATAGTCATGGTGCCAAAGAACACTTAATGGAGGACAAGGAAATGTAAGTTAAACACGTTATTTTACTCCGCGCGGCAGTTCGCGGAATCGAGTGTGGACAATCCGTGGGTCTAGGAAACATTTTACAGAAGGTTTAAAAAGTAAGAGTACAAAAGATATTATTCATTTATCAATCAGCACTTGAAAGCCTCAGAGTGGATGACGAGGAACATACAGGCGGCGCACCACACGCTCTGCTCTCTCACCAAGACTATTTTTCAAGGCAACAGAGATGATTAATGGGGTTTTCAAGAGCGTTTTTTCAATTAATGATGTAGAAATCTTGTCAATCTGCCTTTAGAACCGTAAAAACACCTTAAAAAAACTTTTGTAAATTTAGATAAAAGCCTTTTCAAATAATGGAGGTGAAGTCCAGAAGGGTTTAAGAATACAAGCATAAAGACACGAAGAGCGAAGTGTCACAATAATCGCTGCACAGGAAGAGAGAGAGAGAGAGAGAGAGAGAGAGAGAGAGAGAGAGAGAGAGAGAGAGAGAGAGAGAGAGAGAGAGAGAGAGAGAGAGAGAGAGAGAGAGAGAGAGAGAGAGAAACATTACCGAGGAGACAAAAACTACTTCCTCAAGCAACGCCACATTCAGACTGAAGTTATTCGTCTTCATAATGTGAACTTCCTCAGCAAAGTACATTACAGAAGACAAATTATTCGAAATCCATACTAACCTCTACGAACATTCCTTGTGACGCAATGGAAGCTCACAAACGACAAATTGCATTACGAGAAATTCACATCAAAAAGTAATAAACCAGTTGTGCTGAAGCGATACTGAAGAAATCATTGACAACGTACAGGAAGTAACACAAACTCATGCCAATCGACTCTAAGCATAAAAAAAAAAAGGTTAAAATCTTCACTCGTATTGACGCGCATCGACTGACCCTAAAGAAGTAAAGAAAACATGAATAAAAATGTCTTGTTTTATTTACACCGCCTTGTCATTCCATACTAAATAATTACGAGGAAATTCAAAGATAGAAGGGTATACACGGCTCTCTCTCTCTCTCTCTCTCTCTCTCTCTCTCTCTCTCTCTCTCTCTCTCTCTCTCTTCCCTTTTCTCACCTTTCTCTCTCCTACAAGACACGCATACACGCAACATCACCATTAACACCACCACCACCACCACCGCCGCCACCACCACCACCACGCAGGCAAGAAGGTAATCAGCTCCAGGTGAGTGTTGTGGCTTCCCTATCCTTTCACGAGGCAGCATCACCTGTCCAATTAGTTACCAGGTGTGTCTTCGTCCAGGCAGTCTTTTCCTTTCACTTCTCGCCTTCCCTCTCATGATTTTTTCTTCACTCCCTCCTCACTCATGTCGTGCTCTTGTGTGTGTGTGTGTGTGTGTGTGTGTGTGTGTGTGTGTGTGTGTGTGTGTGTGTGTGTGTGTGTGTGTGTGTGTGTGTGTGTGTGTGTGTGTGTGTGTGTGTGTGTGTGTGTGTGTGTGTTTCTTTCTCACCACGTTATCCTAATATGTTAATTCTGCAAGGGGAAATGTGAAATGTAGTTCTTTGAAACACACACACACACACACACACACACACACACACACACACACACACACACACACACACACACACACACACGCAAATATGAACGCGCGAGCATGATGTGGGAAATATTTAAATCAACCAACCATGATTGCAACTCTCTCTCTCTCTCTCTCTCTCTCTCTCTCTCTCTCTCTCTCTCTCTCTCTCTCTCTCTCTCTCTCTCTCAAAATAAGTCTTTGCAATATTTTTGCGTTCCTGTCTTCAACCGCCTATTCCTCCCTCCTCCTCCTCCTCCTCCTCCTCCTCTTAATCCCAGCTTCCTTCCTCCTTCCCCATGATTCTTTTTAGTCTCTTCACGTCCGCTCATCTTTTACCTTCGCATCCCCGGCTCCCTGCTCCGCCCCGCCCGTGCCCCGCCCCGCCTCCTGCCTCCTGCTCGCCTCACATCTCCCTACCACGTATTTCCACCTCAGCATAGGACGAGTATTGCAAGGTAAACATGACAGTCACCTTACATTAAGCTAAACATTTACCGAGCATTTCCTCTGTGTGTGTGTGTGTGTGTGTGTGTGTGTGTGTGTGTGTGTGTGTGTGTGTGTGTGTGTGTGTGTGTGTGTGTGTGTGTGTGTGTGTGTGTGTGTGTGTGTGTGTGTAGGAAAGGTGGAAAAAAAGTTATGAAAATCGATGGAGTTTTGTTTGGGTTTATTTTCTTTCAATATTCTCGTTTTTATTGCTTGGTATTTTGTTATGTTAATTCTCAGTGCTTTGTGTGACCATGTGTGTGTGTGTGTGTGTGTGTGTGTGTGTGTGTGTGTGTGTGTGTGTGTGTGTGTGTGTGTGTGTGTGTGTGTGTGTGTGTGTGTGTGTGTGTGTGTGTCAATATACAAACAGAAGAACAAATACTTAATAAAAAAAAACACCAAACGTCAGAATAGAAACAAAATCATCTACGCCCTTCAATATATTTTTTTTCATTACATTTTTACTTCCTTTCACTCATGAGATCCGCTTCGTTTGTGGCAGTTACTTTTAATACCACGCACTTATATTTCTACCATTTCTTTTCTCTTTTAGGAGCATCCGAGTCCCCCTTCCCTAAAATAGCAGGTGCATCCCGTAGTCAAACACTCACACGGTCCACGAGAAACCTTTGAAAAAATATATACACAGCAACATAGATAGGTGCAGTACGCGGAACAGCTGAGTACAAAGTGACAGGGGGAGAAGTGCATACAATTCACATGACCACCAATATTTCTTTTTTCCTTTTTCCTTTTTTTTTTTATTCGCAGGTGTTCCCTTTCACTTTCCTTTGATTTCCTATACGTCAGAAGTCACAATCACCACCAATCACCACCACTCACCACCAATCACCAATCAACAACACCACGTCATGAAAAATTGTCCTCTATCCATCTATCTATCTATCTATCTATCTATCAGTCTTTTCTCCTTTCACTTTTCGTCTTTCCTCGATTCCCTGCTGTCAGTTACAATCACGGCTATCAACACCACCACCACCATTGCCACCACCACCGCCACCAGCACCACGCCATAAATAAACACACACAAACACATACTAACATTTTTCCTGCTTTTATTTTTCGCCTCAGTCAGCTCGTCTCATTATTTTCATCCCTTGTCCCTGGATTATCCTGTGCATTTCATCTCGTTAATCTCGCTTTATCCTCGTGTTATCTAATGTTTTTTTTACTAGTTTGGTCTAGACTCCCTTATCTTATTCTGTTCCTTATGTATGAATATTCTATGTATTTATCTTATCTATCTTGCTTCATCTTTTGTTATCTATCTCTCTTATTTCGTTTTATCTATCTTTTATATATATATTTTCTTATCTCTCTCTTATCTCGTTTTATATATCTTGTCATATGAATATTGCCTCATATATCTTGGTTTTATATCCCTTTATCTCTCTTTATCTCATTTATCTTATCTGTCTCATTTATTTGGCCTTATCTATCTCGTATATTTAAAAAAACAAATACTTAAATCAATCACCAAAAGTGTATACAATGACCGTGAAAGTGACAATGAGTGACGATAATGACGATAACGACGACGACGTTGACAAATCACTCTTAAAAGCACGCATAAAACACGAAAGCATTACCAAAATGGTCTGGGGACAACACGCGTGGGAGTGACGGACAGAGTAACAGAGGGCGACACATAGAGGCGGCAGGAGGAAGATGGAGGAAAGAGGAGAGGTGAGAGAAGGAAGGAGGAAGGAATGAGGAGTTGAGAGGAGGAAGGTGGAGGGAGGAGGGAAGAGCCGGGTAAGAAGGTGGAGGGAAGAGGGGCTAAGAGGAGTGAGATGGAGGTACATGGCAGGAAGGGGGAGGTGGCGTGCCGCAGGGGAATAATCCCGCGGGAGTTTAAAGAGACGCTCCTCACAGCAGGGAGAAATGTTTTAAGCCTTCAAACGCCTGCCACGGGGGAGCAAAACATCAACAAAAGGAGAAAGAAGGAAGACAATGAGCTGCTCCCTTCAAACAAGCACAGAGGAGACAGAAAAGAGAGGAAAACACAGGAAAAAAAATATGTTATGTTATATGAAATAACTTTAAATTTGCTTGCGTCTCCGTTGAAATTGAGAATGAAAAAGCTGAAAAGAAAGGAAAACAGGAAGAGAAAATACGTTACGGACATAACTATAAATTTGCTTGCGTTTCCTTTGAAATTGAAAATGAAGCAGCTTAACCATTTCCTGTATCTCGGTGTACCATGTATCTTTATCATCACCACCACCACAACCACCAACACCACCACCATCACCACCGCCACCGCCACCTATATGATAGAGTCTACACATGTATGCAAATTCGCGCTAATTCAATAACTCGTCAGTATCACGGGGCGCGGAAGTGGAACCTCGTTTCGTCTCTTTTTCTATTACCATTCCTCGAAAAACTGCTATATTGCTTCTGTGAGTGTTGCTGTTGTTGTTGTTGTTGTTGTTGTTGTTGTTGTTGTTGTTGTTGTTGTTGTTGTTGTTGTTGTTGTTGTTGTTGTTGTTGTTGTTGTGGTTGTGGTTGATGCTGTTGTTGCTGTTTTCTTTCTCTTACTGTTTCTGCTGCTGCTGCTGCTACTACTATTACCACGTCTACTTAAAACGATACTTAATAACAAGGCTACTGTTACTACTACTACTACTACTACTACTACTACTACTACTACTACTACTAATGCTAATAATTGTAATAATAATGATAAAAGTAGGCATAATAATGGTACTACAACAACTACTACTACTATTACTACTACTACTACTACTACTACTACTACTAATACTATAATAATAATAATAATAATAATAATAATAATAATAATAATAATAATAATAATAATAATAATAATAATAATGATAATAATAATAAAAATAATAACGACAATGATAATAAATACAATGGCAACAGTAACGATGGGAAATTTACGTTCAATTAAGCAGCATTACGGAACAAATCAACATTTCCTCGTATAATGAGCAGTGTTCAATGGACGACATAATTACAGCCTTATGGAAATTCAACAAGTCACTTTTTTTTATGACAAATTCACCTACAAATCGAGAGTCAACAATTATCTAAGCACAACGCGACAGACACGTACACCGGTCGTCCCGCAGCTCTTCCGTGATGCTGTCAGTCACCGCTTTGTGCTACACTTAGATACACACACACACACACACACACACACACACACACACACACACACACACACACACACACACACACACACACATATTCATTTGAGTATAATATTCTCAGTTTATTTCTGTAACTCTTTATTTTCTCCTTTATGTGTTATTTTGATTGGAAATTTTATTGAAACTTAACTCTGATAATTTTCTATAGTAAATATTTTGTCGTTTCAGCAGCAATTTGTTTTACCTTTTCTATGTATCACATCCAGAAAAGAATTTGTTATTTTGATTGCACACTCACTGAAACTAAACTGTTATAATTTTCTATAGGTAGTTATAAACGTTTTGTGATGCTAATACCATCAGTCCTTTCTACAACGCTCTTTATGTTCCCTTTTAAAACGTATTGCACCCGGAAAAGAATTCGTCATTTTGATCGCACACTGAATGAATCTGAACCACGAGAATTGCATAGGTAGTTGTCGCATTTCAATGGTTTCCTAAGTTTTATTTTCTAACACTGTGAGTTATCATTGGAATTGTTTTCAAAGGATACGTAGGTTGTTCAGGTCTTCATAGATATCCCTTCAATTCATATAGATTTATCGCCAACTATCAATAGAGTCAAAGAAACATCACTGAGTCTCCAAACGATTTCTAATACACCCTGGAACAAAATAAAACACGAGACGCAGAAACGTTAACATGTACGAACTATCACTAGAATCATGAAAACACTGCCAACTCTCCCAACAACATCCACTGCAACCTCGTAAAAGTGTAAGAGATAAGACAGCGTTTAAGATGAACCCTAGTCATTCTGGAGGTATTGTTTATAGATGGTTCTCAGCGGTGTCTCTTGAATGTCAGTGCATCCGTGTATACCAAGGAAAGGTCGAACATCCGGGCACACGTGTCTGCTATACATTCACCCAAGGGATCGCCAGCAGCAGATTCTGACCTCGCTATCTGGATTTCACTCGTAGGGAATACTCGGCAAATGCTTTTTATAGCCACGTATCTACTACATTCTCGTGAGCTTCAGTAGATGTAGATTACAGGGGAAGGCTTTTAAAATACTTTAGCTATATTTTTTTTAATTTCCACTACATTTAGATTACAACCCTAACACTTTCAAGCGACACGAAACAATTATCATCAGAAACAATTAATGAAATCTTTATAAGCAGCTACACGATAAATAGCGACAGAAAATAATACATTTCGCAATTTCTTTCCAGTTGAAGGGTTGGAAGAAGCTGTAAAACAAGTAAAGGTGTCTCAGTAAATAGTAATTATTAGGAAAATGTGTACCAATTTAGTGACAGTCAAAGGCTTGGACTGTTCAGATGCTAATGAACTGCTAACGACCGCACAACTGTTATTTGAGTATCAGGAAAACTCTTAATCCTTTCAGTACTGGGATACATTTTTACCTCGCGATTTGTGTACGATTAGACCATTTCATTGACATTAGGAAGAGCATATGGACGTCAGAAGATTAATAGGTACAGTCTTCACTATTCAAATCTCCCACATGAGTTTCAGAAGTTGTGTAAAATCTGCAAATAGTAAACATAATGACTATGAAAAACGCATCATGGTGCTCAAGGGGTTAAATTCAGGAACTTTTATCTATATATTTTTCTTTTTTTGGTTTTTCCCACGACTTTGTTTGTGTTTGAAGATGTGCTTTTTATAATTGTTGCTTATTTGTTTTTTATATTTTATTTCTGATTAATGTAACTTATTTTATTGCATTCTTTAAATTCAATGTAACTTATATTACTGTATTGTTTTCATTTATCTTGCTATTGATAACTATTCTTGACAGGCAAAGATAAAGATTCTAATGTGTATGAATTTACAAAGAAGAAAAAAAAACTAGAGATCTTGAAAGACTTGAAGTAGCCTATCTCATCCCTTATCTGTTAGTCACGTCCCTCGAGGCTATAGAGTAAACGTCCACCACAAAGCTGTACCAAGACGAAGAAAGCCAAAAATAAGTGAATCATGTCAAGATCAACGAATCAAACATCTCCCATACCATGAGTGGGTTCGCTAATCCTGACATGATCCAAGTAAGTAAACAAATAAGCAGAACAGAACAATGATTCATGAACAAATGAGCAGAACAGAACAATGATTCATGAACAAATAAGCAGAACAGGACAATGATTCATGAACAAATAAGCAGAACAGTACAATGATTCATGAACAAATAAGCAGAACAGAACAATGATTCATGAACAAATGAGCAGAACAGAACAATGATTCATGAACAAATAA
Source organism: Portunus trituberculatus (assembly GCF_017591435.1). NCBI lineage: Eukaryota > Metazoa > Arthropoda > Malacostraca > Decapoda > Portunidae > Portunus > Portunus trituberculatus. The sequence goes on along the minus strand of NC_059283.1, from coordinate 11,518,683 downwards.
GCAGAACAGGACAATGATTCATGAACAAATAAGCAGAACAGTACAATGATTCATGAACAAATAAGCAGAACAGGACAATGATTCATGAACAAATAAGCACAACAGAACAATGATTCATGAACAAATAAGCAGAACAGTACAATGATTCATGAACAAATAAGCAAAACAGAACAATGATTCATGAACAAATAAGCAGAACAGTACAATGATTCATGAACAAATAAGCAGAACAGAACAAT
>NC_059283.1:11478444-11513444 GCF_017591435.1 Portunus trituberculatus | reverse complement strand
AGCGCCTCTTCTTGCAATAAATATTCTTTTAATACAAAACTCAATTGGAAATAAAGATATAATTATTTTTCTTGTTTTTTTATTTGGACTCCCTAAAGTAAAAGGGAACGGGGAAGCATTAATAAGGTGCTTCTCACATCAATTAACGTGTTTCAGTGTTTTTGATGTACCTGAATAACGCTAAGGAACACTCATCATCATGGTATTACACATATCTCATGCATGTTTGATATTGTCATGTTTGTTAACTCCGTCACTACTGAGTTGCATGAGTTTTGGGTGAAATTAGACGATTCTATTTACATTATGAAGGATCTATGAAGTCAGAAAATTAATGGCCAGAGTCTTCACTTTTTAATCCACACATAAGTTTCTGAAGCTGTATAAAATCGCTAAAAAAAAGCAACCAGAATCAATATGAAAACCCGTCATGGTACTGAAGGGGTTAGATAAATGGTAGCTGGCAAAGGGTAACAACGCTTTCTGTGTCAATAAACACTAAAAATCATGTCTTTTAATACACTGAAGAAAAAAGTGATTGACAGTGAGTACCACGTGCTTCGTGAGTGATTCAAGAGAAAACTATGCTTGGATTTTACAATAAAGTGAAAGCAGCACGTCCACCACATGTACAAGGTGACGTATTAGTAAAGTGTCCATGATAGGCCTACTTCCTCCCATTGTCATTCAGATGGTGAAAATAAGAATCCTTCTCCTTGCAATACAGCTAAAGAAAAAATGAAAAGAGAAGTAGTAAAATGATATTCCCTCCTCTTTTTATTAACCTAAGAAATTCACAAACTTTAATGACATTCCCTCATTCTATTATACAACTAGTGATAATCCCTCTCCTTTCAATACAGCTAAAGAAAAAAAGAAAAGAAAAGTAGTAAAAGGATATTCCCTCCTCTTTTCAATAATCTAAGAAATTCACAAACTTTAATGACATTCCCTCATTCTGTTATACAACTAAAGAAAAAAAAATCTCAATATTTCCTCTTCTTTGTATGCAACTAAGAAAATATCCCCAATTTTCCTCAGTATATGACACTAAATTCCATCATAATTTCCAAAGCAATTTATGATTCTTTGTTGTCAAGGGAATTTTTGTAAACAGAAATATATAAACCGTCTCGCTCTTACAAAGCAAAATAAAAGATGACTTATCTATCATGTACGATTATGTGAAAGAAAAATGGTTGTCATTGACTTCAAAGGCCATTCATAATCGCTCATCATAAGGAACTTTTAAGGTAACCAGTATTCAGATTAATCTCATGCTCTCCCTCCTCTTTTATTATATATTTTTTTTGCATTGTGAATTAATAGCTAATGTATTCGCTTTACTGTCAACGAAAAAAGTTACCAATTTCAAAGGCCATTGTAATTCACTTGTTTCACGGAATTTCTTTACTGTTCCAACTTTCACGTGTGGATTATGTTATTCATTTCTCTATTCATTCATTTATCTATCTATCCATATTTATTTACAGCTAAGTAAATATTATATATATATATTTTTACTTCTCTATGTACTTTACGCATCTTTGTTTTCGTGTTATTTCTATTCCATTTTTACTTATTTATCTTAATTTGTTCAGTTTAATCCACTAGTCATTAACAACACCCTTGGACGCCGCTCACAGTCGCCAGCCTCAAGGAATGCGTGTCTCGCCGCTACATTCACGCATTAATCTCATTACTGCTTCATCTGGAAAGTTTGAGCGCGTGTCGATGCATCTCCTGCGTGTCTTGTGCTGATCGCCATGCCACCACCGTCCGCACGCCAGCCGCCCGTATGCCCGCCTCCCGCCGCCTTACTCCCCGTTTACCTTGACAGAAAAAACCTTCGCGATGGCCGTCATGCACAGCTGCTAAATATTAAAGTCTTGGAGAAAATTGCCTGCAAGTCTCCTCCTGCTCCTCAACAAAGGCACCGCGCCGTATTTGGATGCAGAGTGTTCTATGCTGCTGCATTAAAAAGTAAAGGACGCGCCTCCGTGTGTTAAGCAGGCGCCATTTTCAAATGCGGCTGGTTCTATCTATTCTCTCTCCTTCAGGTTGTAAAATGTAACGCCGCTCTTTAGATTAAAACGTCAACTCTTAATGAATCTGCTCCTTGAATGTAATCAACGAGAGGAAACTTCAATAGAACTAATGGAATGCAAACTGTTCGATAAAATTAAAACTTTAATTCATACAAATTCAGCTCCTTGGAAATATTGTATAATAAAACACGTTGTCCGTCTGTCTGTGTGTATTTGTATTAATTTCTCATTGAAAGAACATTGAACTGAGTGTGATGAAATTTGTTAGGGAGTTCCTCTTTATATAGGCAGTGATACAGGCTGTCTTAACCACTGCCAACCTAAAACGGTTTGATTATTAAGGCAAATCTGTCACTGTAACGCAATTCCTGATGGTGGCGCCAACTTAACTCCTTCAGTACTGGGACACATTTTTATCTTGAGATTTGTGTACAATTAGACCATTTTATTGACACTGGGGTGGGTCTAGGAAGGTCAGAAGATGAATGGCCACAGTCTTCACTATTTTGATCCCCCACATAAATTTCAGAAGCTGTATGAAATCACCAAATAGTAAGGAGAATGAATATAGAAACGCGTCATGGTACTGAATGGGTTAAGATGCAGTTTTGCTACAAAGATTACAAGAAAAACTAATAACAATTCCAACGCTTGAAATAAAAAGAAAATATATGGAAAACAAAATAAACTACCAAACATGTTTCTAGTTCAACATTGAATAAAGAAACACGAGTGAAGAGAATAAAAAAAAAAAAAAGCCATTGAAAATTTGCATTGTTGAATCTTTTTACGTATATAAAAAAACGAAATCGGATTGCACAGTGAACCCGACAGATAATATTGAAGATTTCATGCGAAACGTGTGAAAAAAAAAAAAAAGAATTCTCCAGAAATGCCTCGCCCCGCTCCGAGATGAACACAGCACTGAAATATTTGTTTCTACACGTATGCAAACGAGGCGAGGCGGGAGTTAAAAATAAACCACTCACATAAATTCGCGTTGTATACACGAAAAAATAACTAAAAGCAAACGAACACAAACATAACGCAACATAAAAGATAGTTGAATAAAAAAAAAAAAACATGTATTAACTCCTTCAGTGCTGGGACGCATTTTTCCCGTGAGATTGAGTGTGATTAGACGATTTTACTGACATTAGGAAAGGTCAGTGAAGGTCAGAAAAGTATTGGCCACAGTCTTCACTATTTTAATATCCCACATAAGTTTTTGAAGCTGTATAAAATCACAAAACAGTAACCAGAATATATATGAAAATGCAAGTTTTGTGTACGATTAAAAGACTTTATTGACATTAAGAAGGGTCTGTGGAGGTCAGAAAAGTAATGGCCACAGTCTTCACTATTTTGATATCCCACGTAACTAAATAGTAATCAGAATGAATATGAAAACGCGTCATGGCAATCTTTCAGTACCATGACGCGTTTCCTTATCTAATCTGTTTATTATTTGGCGATTTTATACAGCTTTAAAAACTTATATGGGAATTAAAATAGTGAAAACTCTGGCCATTAATCTTCTGACCTCCATAGACCTTTCCTAATGTAAATAAAACTGTCCAATATACACCCAAAACTCAAGGTAAAAACGAGTCCCAGAATTGAAGGGGTTAAGCACAACAGAATGTAGGAATAAGTAAAAATAAAAAAGTCACGATGCATAAACAACTCGGAAGAGAAAAAAAAAGACAATAAAAAAAGGAAACAGAAAATATAAAACGAGAAAGCTGTTACAAAGATAAAACGATGAAATAAAACAATGGAGAGTAAACAAATAAACAAAGCAACATACACTAACACAAACACACAGAGGTGAAGAGAAATAATAAATAAAACTTCCAAAAAAGCGAAAAATAGACGAACGTTAAAAAATAAAAAGAATAAAAAAAATGAAGAGAAATTAAAAATAAGGAGTAAAAGTTAAAAAAGAAGTTAAATATTTGGTTATAGGTGTCAGTGGGGACGAGAGAGAGAGAGAGAGAGAGAGAGAGAGAATGTGGACGACACGAAAACTTGAGACGACCAGCAAAGGCCTCGTAACTAAGATTCCTGACAGTGACGGATGACTTCTCTCTCTCTCTCTCTCTCTCTCTCTCTCTCTCTCTCTCTCTCTCTCTCTCTCTCTCTCTCTCTCTCTCTTTCTGTCTAACTCCCTCATAACTCTACTTGATTTCTTTCCTCCATATTTCCCCTCACTCTTCCCTTCCCTTCCCTTATAAAAGCTAAAATCCTGGTGTTCCCTTCCTCATACTTTCCCCTTTAGTATTCCCCTCATTACCTGATTTAGTTATTTTCATCCCATTCCCCTAATATTTCCAAGTTCCTCCTATTTCTTCCCTTGCCCTCACTTTTCCACCCTCTCCCCTCTCCTATTCCCCTCATAACCTAATCACCAACATGTCCTCTTCTCTTTCCCTCACTAACTCCCCTTTGTCTAACTTTGTGGTTTTCCCCTCTGTCTCAACCCCAGATTACCATAATGCTTCATCTACATTAATATCATTTTATCACTTTCTCTTCCTTCATTCTCTTCCTTTTTTTTTCTTTTCCTCTATTCATTCATCCCTCTCTTCCTCCCTCGCTCGTTTCGTTTTTCTTTTTCCTTCGTGTTTTTGACGTGTTTTCGTATTCCCCCATTAGTTAATTGTTCGGTTTTTTTTTGTTGTTGTTTCGAAGGTTATTTTTGTATCTCTCTTTCTTTTAATTTGCTTCGTTCATGCATTTGCTTTTTTTTTTTTTTAGTATTTGTCGTAAACATCTTCGCAATCTTCGTTCTTTTCTTGTTTATTTTTTTATTTCGTTATTATTCAAATCATTTCGTAATTGCATTTTTTTTTCATTATTATTTCTTCTTTAGCAGCATCTCGTATTTCAAAGCCATTATTTTTTTCTCCTATCTCTATATCTCGTTCCTTCATCGTCTCTCTCTCTCTCTCTCTCTCTCTCTCTCTCTCTCTCTCTCTCTCTCTCTCTCTCTCTCTCTCCTTCCTTGCATTATCATCTCCCTATCTCTTATCTCTCCAGTCCCTCCTTTCCTTCTCTGTCACTTTCATCCTCTCTTAATTCAGCCTTGTCTCTTATCTCTTCCTTTCTACCTTCCTTATCTCTTCCCTATCGTTCTCTTTTCTAGGTCACATCTTGTTATTTCATTCTCTCTCCTTATCTTCAATTTTTATTTAGTGTTTAACCTCTTCTCTTGGTTATCTATTTTTTTCTATCTGAAGTATGTTTTAGTCTTCTTCAGTCCTACATCGTCTGCTATTTTTTCCCCTTCATCATCTCTTCTCTAGAGTTTATCATGTTCCCATTCTCAATTTTAGCCTGCTCTCCTAAGCTTATATTTCTTTATCATTTATCTATTTTTAGCCTTCATCTTACGTGCTACATCTTTTTTTTTCAGGTTCAGTTACCTTTATTTCATTATATCTATACTCCTACGCCTTTTCTTTTTTTTTACCATTTTCCTATTTTTGCCTTGGTCATCTTACATTAATCTTCCTCTCGTATTTCCATTGCATTATTATTCCTCTGCGTCAGTCGTGTCCTTCCCTCACTCACCCCTCTCATTCCAGTCCACTTCCAGCACACCATTCTAGCCTGTACTGTATTACTGTCACTGAACGTAGGCAGACGTCCTCCTGTGTCCCTCTTCTCTATACTCTTAACTAATTACACTCGCTGCCTTCCCCTTTCTCAACACTTCCACACGCTGTAACACCCTAAGCCAATATATTCTCATTGCCCTGCTTACTCCTCCGCCCTCTCCACGCCTCCCAGCCACCCTACTCTCCTCGTCTCTGTGTTCTCATGTATTTTGTACGAGTGGGTGATGTAAGAGACCCCCTCGTGGCTCAGGCTTTTGTGCTACGTTTTTCTTTCTTCGTCTCTGTATTTTGTATGACGTGGTGATGTAAGAGATGGATTGTTACCTTGAAATAATACCGGGCTGTTGATTTTGTAGGAGTGTTATTTGTGTTGTTCCCGCGTTTCGTAAAGTGTCTGTTGGAGGTGTTTGATGTAGGGGAATAACAGCGAAGTTTCTGTGGATTTATTTGCTAGTTCAGGCAAGAGAGAGAGAGAGAGAGAGAGAGAGAGAGAGAGAGAGAGAGAGAGAGAGTTTGTAGTTGCTTTTTCATTAGATAAACAGGTTATTTCTCATTCGTCTTTTATACTCATGGTAATCCACTATAAACATATCAATTTGTATTTTTTTTAACTATGTCTCTATAAAGGATGAAATTCGATGAGTTTGTGTAATTATATTAGCGTAACATATATCTATTTCTAGTTTTCCAGGTCTGTATTGAAGATTCGGCTTAACAAACCTGACTTTTTCCACAAATTATACGTCACTCAAAAGATGAAAGGGATTAAAAAGAGCAAATCAATTACAAATATCAATGTCGTCTCTTCAAATGTCAAAAGTCATAAAGTGAATTCTATGATGAAAGTTACAAAATTTTCTGTGAGCGTCGTTTTCTGTCTGTAATCGGTGCCTTGTATCTAATATCTCTTTTTTTTTTTTTTTTCATTCTTATCTAAGATCATTAATTTTTACCCGCTGATTGCTTCTACTTTTGGAGTCATCAACTTAATTCATTTTATCTACTAATTGCTCTCATTATCTTTATATTCAAATCACAAAACTATTTGTTTTTATATTCTTTACCCTCTTATATTTTCATTTAATAATTTCACTTTCCGATAGTATTTCTACGTCACAGCGTCACGCAAAAAGTCTTTAATCACTTCACGTCACCTTTCTCTTCCTGGTGCTCTAAACTAGACTATAGGTGCTGCAAACTAAGCTGAACTAGGAGCCACGTTGGGCCTCCGCTTCTGGCAAGGTAGCTCACAGCGGCACACTTCATGCTCTTAAATGTCTCCTTTTTACCCGACATTTTCAATCGTAATCAATTATTCCTTCAATACTTCTCGAATATCAACACACAAACAATACCACCCAGTTAACACTTGACCAAAATTCTGCAAACAATAAAACACATTATTTACAGAGAAGGAAGGAAGGAAGAAAGATAAATTACTAGAGACATATAAAAGAGAAAAATTAATAGAGACAGATAAAAGAGACGAATTATTAAAGAGACAGATAAAAGAGACGAATTATTAAAGACACAGATAAAAGAGACGAATTATTAAAGAGACAGATAAAAGAGACAGATTACTAAAATGTACATCCAGCATATGATTGGATATGGATAACTTTTGCCTTTAATCCCTTCAGTGCCATGACACGTTTCCATATCCTATTATTAATATTTGGTGATTTTTATACAGCTTCAGAAACTCAAGTGGTGATTAAAACAGTGAAGACTCTGGCCATTAATCTTCTGACCTCCATAGACCTTTCCTACTGTAAATAAAATCGTCTAAGCACACCCAAAAGGTCAAGGTCAAAATGTGTCCCTGTACTGAAGGGGTTAATCTCAGCAGTATGGACGCCTTTATGCATGTATGGTATTTGTTGAGCTGCTACACCTGCAGTGGACGTGGCCTCTGGGTCAGCTCAACGTGAAGTGGCTTTGATTAACTCTTACAAATTTATTCCTTTCAGTTCAAGGTTTATCAGGCAATATAATTCATTCTTACATATTCAAAACGGTTTAGCAAGTTATTCTAAATCTCCACATTTCTTTCTTTCTCTCTCTCTCTCTCTCTCTCTCTCTCTCTCTCTCTCTCTCTCTCTCTCTCTCTCTCTCTCTCTCTCTCTCGCTCCGTATTTTAGAGCTATTGATCGTTGTTTGAGAATCTTCATACTCGTAAAAAAAATATTGTTTACACCTTGTTTGAGGCAGTTTTGAATATATGGGGATATTATTTTCAGTAGGACATCTCTCTCTCTCTCTCTCTCTCTCTCTCTCTCTCTCTCTCTCTCTCTCTCTCTCTCTCTCTCTCTCTCTCTCTCTCTCTCTCTCTCTCTCTCTCTACCATTCACTCCACTCCTCTCACTCCAACCATTCCACCCCTTCGCACCTCCCTCACCCACGCACCACCACCTCCCTGCCCCGCCCTCTCACCTATGCACGTGAAAAATGGTATTGAAATGTCCCTTTTCTGTAATCTGATTCAGTAATTGACGCTCTTGACAGCCACGTAATTATCTGCCGTGACGCAATTCCCTAAATGACCACAACTCTGAATTTTTATCATAGGTGTGCAGTTGATGAGAGAGAGAGAGAGAGAGAGAGAGAGAGAGAGAGAGAGAGAGAGAGAGAGAGAGAGAGAGAGAGAGAGAGAGAGAGAGAGAGAGAGAGAGAGAGAGAGAGAGAGAGAGAGAGAGAATGAACCACACACACACACACACACACACACACACACACACACACACACACACACACACACACACACACACACACACACACACACACACACACACACAATATACCTGCCTTAAAACACGCCCACTGATCACGTGAGCTGTAAACATCAAACATACACACACACACACACACACACACACACACACACACACACACACACACACACACACACACACACACGCGCGACACAACACGAAGCGGCACGAATAAATAGATGCGCTTCACAGTTTTCAGAAAGTTTATCCCAACGTGACCAATTGTACCTGTGGTGGGGGCTGGTTGCTTGTGGGTAGGAGAGGGTTCTAACTTGTGTGTGGGGAAATGGTAGAGTGGTTCAAGGGTAGAGGCCACGAGCAGGTGTATTCCGGAACAGTAGAACAAACAGCACTGACGTGTTGGCCTCAGCGATGACGTACGAGTGAATAGAGTATAGAGTGGTGTGTTTTGAAATCATCCATCGCTGTTTGGGAACCTTCACACTCGCAGATTAGATAATTGTTTGCATTTTGTCTGAGGTAGTTTTTGATATATAGGAGCTAGTATTTTCAGTAGGGTCTCTCTCTCTCTCTCTCTCTCTCTCTCTCTCTCTCTCTCTCTCTCTCTCTCTCTCTCTCTCTCTCTCTCTCTCTCTCTCTCTCTTTTAAAATCAGGTATAGTGTGTGTGTGTGTGTGTGTGTGTGTGTGTGTGTGTGTGTGTGTGTGTGTGTGTGTGTGTGTGTGTGTGTGTGTGTGTGTGTGTGTGTGTGTGTGTGTGTGTGTGTGTGTGTGTGTGTGTGTGTGTGTGTGTGTGTGTGTGTGTGTGTGTGAACTGATTAATCTCCACCTACCTACATTTCTCCTTATTAACCCCTTGAGTACCATGCCACGTTTTCATATCCATGTTGCTTATTATCTAGTGATTTTATACAGCTTCAGGAACTTATGTGGGGGATTACAATGTGAAAACTGTAGCCATTAATCTTCTGACCTCCATAAACCCTTCCTGATATCAATAAAATCGTCTAGTCACACCCAAAACTCGTGGTAAAAATGCGTCCCGGTACTGAACGGGGTTAACCTCACCTAATCTAGCATACAGGAAACTACCGTGACCTGTCTTACTTCCCACCTCAGATAAAAGCAATGCCATTAACTAAACATCCCAGATTAACATACTGAGGTGTCCAATACTTCCGTCGTGTAATTAGACAGCTAGGTATCAATGCCCACCTGTGTCAATGCTTTCCGCCCAGATGCGTTCAGTCAACTTTTGCAGGAGTGTGTTGTCGGCCTAACGCACGTCATGTTTGTGATATATTTAGCGTTGCGAGATTAATGATGCCTACCAGCGTGAGGGATACAAAGCTGCACGCCGATCAAGTATTGCTTCCTACACTTCCACGCCTCGATTGCACCCATTGAATGCATTATCCGCTCGGTCTGGTGTGTGCTGCGAAGAATTAATCATGAATAGAGCAATAATAAAGGATAGTGTTTTACGTTTAGCAAAGTTGATTAGTGTTCCTTCTTTATGATAATCAAAAGTCAAGCTCCTGTTACTTCTGTTATTAAAATGTTGATAATGTTTTCATAATGTGGAAATGTAATGAATAATAACAATAATGAAAGTAACACCCACAACAACGACAACAACAACAACGGACGTAAAAGTGGTAAAAGAAGTGCTTGTAATAGTAGTAGCAGTAGTAGTAGTGGTAGTCGTAGTAGTAGTAGTAGTAGTAGCAGTAGTAGTAGTGGTAGTCGTAGTAGTAGCAGTAGTAGTAGTGGTAATGGTAGTGGTAGTGGTTGTAGCAGTAGTACTAGTGGCATTGTAGAACGTAGTGGTAGTATTAATAACAGTAGAATCAGTAGTAGTAACAATAGTAGCAACAGCACAAGTAGTAACAGTCACAGCAGGAGAAGCAGCAGGAGGAGCAGAAGCAGGAACAATAAGAGGCGCTCAAGGAAAGAACAGCAGGTTAATAGCAGGTTAGTCCCCTTGAGTTTGCAACGGACGGTAGGCAAGCACGAGGAAGGATTAACTGAGATAAGTGAATTCTGGCGTGGGAAACTGCATGCAAAAGTCAGAGAAAAAAGAATCACGTAGGCTGGTTCTGAATCTTAAGGAATTGTACGCAATCCTTAAGAAGTTAATTAAAGAAAAGTGTACAGAATCGTTACGCTTTTGCTTCTTCTCCTTTGATATTATTTCCAGGTCACACCCCGGCTTCTTTTCTCTCAAGGATATGTTGTTGCATACTTTTATAAGAGCCAGAAGTAATGTGGCTATAAATACAACTGGTGTTCTCCTCTTAATACTTAGGTCTGCATTTTACTCCTTCCTTGTAATAGTTTTGTGCATTATATTTATTCCGTGTTTTATTTCATTTTTCTGTGTCTTGTTATGCTTGGCGTTTGCTTCCGTTGTTTAGTATTATTGTGTTATGTTTTGCATTCGTATTTCTTGTTTTTGTTTTGTAGATTTTCTTTTGTTTGTTGAAGTTATTGCTGGTTATTTATTCCCTTCCGTTTACATTTTCTTGCAATTTTTTTACTTTATATTTGTGTTCACTATTTTACTATTATTGTTCGTTTTTTTTCATTGAATTTGTCTTTCTTCACGTTATTTCTCTCTCTCTCTCTCTCTCTCTCTCTCTCTCTCTCTCTCTCTCTCTCTCTCTCTCTCTTGACCCGCGTCTCTTTACTTTCTTTAATTTCTTCCTCACATTCTTTCCCGGCCCACCATCGCTTACATTTTCTCATTTTTCCTCTTCAGTTATTTTCCAAACACACTCTTCCGTCAAATTCCTTTCATTCTTTTTTTACTCTTTTTTTTTGGGGGGGTCTTCCAGCTTCTCACCATTTCTTTCCTCACTTCTTCTTTGTCCTTCACTTTCCTCCCTCTTCCCTCGTGCCGTTCCTCCTCCTGTCTTTCTTCGTCCTTTCTCTGTCTTTAATGATGGCCACGTTTTTCAAGTTTTCATTCGCGTTCAAAGTTGGATGGTTGACATAGTTGAGAGAGCCTTCCTGCGAGATGGCCCGCTCTTTGTATCTGGGCATTCCTGACGTTTTCAAGCTTCGGTGAAGCCTTTGAGGGGTGTCCGAAACTCAAATATCACACCGTCACTTTTTCACTTTCTATTTACACTTATCATCGCCCGTTTTCTTTTCTTTTTTGCTTTTTTATTTTTAGCTTTGGAATTGTTTTTTTTTCTGCGTTTAAAGAGATCCTGTTCATTGCTTATTTTTCTTTATAGATTTTTTTTATACCTCCACACACACACACACACACACACACACACACACACACACACACACACACACACACACACACACACACACACACACACGCAAGCACACGCACAGTTCCGCATCCCACTCACCAATTCAAGTCATTCTCCAAAACCTCGCCAGCAAAATGAACTTATTTCTTTATGGTTTTGCGGCAAAGAACTTTAAACTTTTCCTCGACACGGTGCAAGTCGTGGCACTAACTCTTATGATGAACAACTCTGCTGACACAATCCATTATTATTATTTTTATTATTATTATTATTATTATTATTATTATTATTATAGTTATCATTATTAACTCCTTCAGCACTGAGACGCATTTCTACCATGTGTTTGTGTTTGACTAGATGATTTTATTTGCATCAGGAAAGGTATATGGAGGTCAGAAGATTAATGGACAGTCTTCACTATTTTAATCCTCACGTGAGTTTCTGAAGCTGTATAAAATCACCAAATAGTAAGCAGAATGAATAGGAAAACGCGTTACGGTACTCAATGGGTTAACAGGACCACCACTTCCACGTCCGCCACCATCACTTCCACCACCACCACCAACAACAACAATGACAACAACGACAACGGCCAAAAAAGTTAAGGATCATTGCGTGAAACTAATACAAAATAATTACTACTTCATTCATTATAGACTTGATCATCACAGCTGTACGGTCATCGCTTCCTCTGCCATCACCATTATCATCACCATCACCACCATAACAATAATCACCACCACCACCACCACCACCACCACCACCACCACCGCAACAATCATTATTACCATTACAGTCAATGCAATTATCAACATTTTACATGGAATTTTGATCACGTGTTTAACAAGTCATGTTTGCCCTGGAACATTCTGCTGTCACGGCCATGACAACATGACACCGGCTGGATAGCACCTGTCAATAATTACTCTTGCATATTTTATGTGTTTTCAAGCCAATATCTTTATCATGGATCTATTGTGCACAGGTGTACGTAATAAATATATGATTAGGTGTGTATACGTGTGCGTGTTTACCCTCTCGTATCAACGTATCGTTTTTTTTTTTTTTATTTCAATTACTTTATTATTTCATTACTCACTTCCTTTCCTGTTTCATATTCTTATTACAGTTTATCATGAGTCCTAATTTTCTTATTCTCCTCAGTCTATACTTAACTTTATCTTTCCTTTCTTCACTTCCTTTACTATTCTTTCATTTCTTCCAATTCCTTTCCCTATTACTATTTACTTCATATTTTATTACATTTGGGCATACTCTCCTTTATTCTATTCTCAGTATATGTTGAACTTTATTTTTCCTTCCTTCAGTTCCTTGGCTATTCTTCATTCCGCACACAGGAGAGAGCGAGGCGGCCGTGCGAGAGAGGCAAACGTTTAATACTTTATAGCAGGTGTGATCATCGTGAAAAATTACATCGATTTAAACACGGATATCCTCATCTCTCTCTCTCTCTCTCTCTCTCTCTCTCTCTCTCTCTCTCTCTTGCTGGTTAGTCTTTTTAACCGCTTTGGGATCACTCAAGAGTTATTTTCAAAGGCCACCGAGATGAATGGTCGGATTTCCATGAGTGCCTTTCTCCTGACGATGCCAATCCTCATTATTCTATCAAGGGAATCACGAACACTTCCATGGCAACGCCAGTGCCCGTCAGTAGAGAATGTCAGATGTTGCCAAGGCAGGACCAGGAAACGCTTGACAATACGGCCTCTCTCTCTCTCTCTCTCTCTCTCTCTCTCTCTCTCTCTCTCTCTCTCTCTCTCTCTCTCTCTCTCTCTCTCTCTCTCTCTCTCTCTCTCTCTCTCTCTCTCTCTCTCTCTCTCTCTCTCTCTCTCTCTCTCTCTCTCTCTCTCTCCCCCGCGCGCGCATACAATGGTTTCTCAACTCCCTGTCCGCTTCTGCTTCCTTCCTTCCAAGTTTCAAAGGAGAGGGCGCCGCCATTGTGAGGCCCCGCGCTGTGGCTGGCACCGCGGCGCTACAGGCAAGCACAGGGCGCCCAAGAGCTCCTCAGTGGCACTCTTGCCCTCCCGTATTGGGTTCAAACCTGCTGCCAAACTTCGACTAATTCCTACAAACCTGCGGGACTTCCTCTCAAAGGGGTGGTTGTTGTTCAAGGACTCCACTTCAAGCAAAGGACTTCACTTTCCTTCCGAACGCACTTCCTTCAACTTCCGTACGCTAATGAGCCGCGGGAAGGACCAGCGCCACATTTAATTCCTATACATTAAAAGTGAACTATCGTAAGGAAATAAACAAATAACGGAACGTAGAGCTTAATGAGACCATAAAGGATAAGAACTGGAAGATAACTTGTTACGTGAACTTTAAAATAACGGAAGATAGAACATAGAGACCAAAGAAAGGTAAAACGTAAATTGAATCAGGTTAGATATGAGTTAGACGAGACCACACTAAGCTATATTTAGACATCAAAGGTGGAAATCAAAATAACGTTAATTTAAAAGGGAAAGAACGTAAAAGAAATTAAGGAAAGGGAATAATTAAAGGACAGAAAGAAAAAAAAATAGAGATCACTGAAGGAAGGAGAGACTATACAACGCAAAATCTATCTAATAATGGAAGGTGAAAATTGAAAAAATACGGAGGGAAAAGATATAAATGGCAAGTGAAGGTAGAAAAATAGAAGTAGAGCACCAAAGAAGGTTAAAATGAGAGGCCAAAGAAAGCAAAAGTTCACAAACCACGTGAGATAAAAATTAAAAGAACTTTCTGGAAGTAAAAAAAAGAAAATACGAATGAAGAAAAATAAGAAAATAAGAAAACCTTCAAGTAAAAACCGAAAAAAGATGAAAACAAAAGAAAATCCACGGAACATTAAAAAAAAAAAGAATAAACATTAACGAAAACGACAAAATACACACAAATCGTGGAAAGTGAACCGGTTGGCATTGTCCTTCAAACAAACAAACAAACAAACACACGATAGAAAAAACACACGTACCTAACATTCACACCTTCCCTTACTCACACACACACACACACACACACACACACACACACACACACACACACACACACACACACACACACACACACACACACACACACACATACACACCTTCTCTCATCCCCCCCCCACACACACATATCCCAACCCATCTCATCTTCAATGTTTTCTGAAGTAGGCGAGAGTGGAGTGATGTAATCGAGAACATTATAACAGCCTCAAGAAATACAGCGTTTCTTTAATGTTACGTAACCTTGAATGAAGTGGAGGACAAACAATTCCTCTCCAGCCTTTCACTTCCACGTCTTTCCCTCCTTGGGGACGTAAAAATGGTACAATTCCTGGTTCCCGAGGCGACCAGTGAAGATTATTCTCGCGGAATTGTCACCGGTGCTTCACGCGTCGGTTCCTCTTCTTTTCCCACACAAAAGTACCTGTAAATTCCCCGCCAAATAAGGTAAAGGTGCTGTTTTTTTGTTTTTTCTCTCCGCACGAAAGTTATATCACTCACATCGTTTTCCTTTTTTTTTTTTTCCGCAGTTAATTTGATGATGTTCTTCTCTCACACTTGTTTTTGCTTTTTATTATATACATTATGGGTTTTTCACGGGAATTGATGGGCTAAGAGAAGTATTTTTTGGGTACCTCTTTCTCTTTCTATCCTGCTAACACAATTTTCAATCCTAACACATCGAAGGAAGCAAGGAAAGACTCAGGAAGGGAAGGGAAAAGAAGAAATGTTCAGAAGCACCAATATAAAACAAAAAATGCAAGGAAGGGAAGAGACAGGGAAGAAAATGTCAGCGCTATTAAAACCGACAAGGAGACATGATACAAAATACACAAAAAAAAAAAAAAATACATACACATACCCAGAAATGAGACACCTGAAATACAATATCCTTAATACATACTCACTAATATATGAATACTGGATCAGATAGACATACACTATATATATGCACGATCTTCAACACAACGTCAATAATATAAGTTCAATTACATCTTTCCTCCTGTCTTTCAATGCTTTTGTCTCTAATAACAGCTAGCGTTGAGTACTTCCATCAAACCTCCTTGGTACAGTGGAACCATGCGTGCTTTGGGGTGCGAGGGGTCTCCAAGCGCACGGGTTCAAATCCTGTCCACGGTCCGAGTGTAGGTTGGGCTTCCTCACTCAGGGCAACGGTTTCCTAGCGGGTACCACAAAAGGTAGCCCATAAATTCCCGCGAAAAGTCTACATGGTATAAATAAAAAAAAATCGCAACTAAAGGCATATTATTTGAAACCTCACTCCTATCTACTTGTAACTCAGATATGTAGACAACAGGAGGGTGCGACTGGTTTTAACCCCTTCAGTACCAGGACGTTTTTTCATATTTATTCTGCTTTCTATTTGGTGGTTTTAAATGGTTTCAGATACTTATGTGGGGATTAAAATAGTAATGACTCTTGACATTAATCTTCTGACCTCCATAGACCCTTCCTAATCAAAATAAAATCGTCTAATCACACCCAAAACTCAAGGTAAAAAATGCGTTCCAGTACTGAAGGGATTAAAACACTAAATCCGCTTATCTGGACACCAAACTACAGCGGAGCCTCAATAGTGATAAGCAAGATAAGACCAAGTGATGTAACTACGGAGATTAAGATGAATTACGAGAGGTAAAGGGAAAGAAACGCGAGATGAATGAGACGAGTGACCTTGGAAGCTGAAACAGGAAACTTAGGAGGAACTACACGTAAAATTCAGGAGTTAAGGGAGAAGTTAAGAGGAAAAGAGACTCACGAAAAAGAATATAAGTAGGTATAGAAAAAAATTACTAGTGAGTTACGAGAACGCAGGGGAAATTTAGAACAGCACACGTAAAAATTTTAGAACCAACAAAGACGAAATATTGAGATAAACTAAAGAAAATGGTAAGCAGAAAAGAAAAACTGAAGACTTAAACCCAGACAAAAAAAAAAAAAAAACAAGAAATATACAAAAACGACCATTAAGACTCCAACAAAAAAAAAAAAAAAATGAAAACCACAAAAATGTACAAAAACGACCATTAACATTCCAACAGAAAAAAAAATTAAACCCAGACAAGAAAAAAACTCAAAAAAATGTACAAAAACGACCTTTAACAGTCCCCCAAAGAAAAATGAAACCCAGACAAAAATATGATGACCATTAACATTCCAAACCGAACAAAAGGAACAGACGAAAGTATAAAGAGTGAGAGAAAGAGAAAAAGACATCCACTTATCTGAGAATATATTGTATCGAAGAGCGGCAATCCCCAGAGAGTGGCTGGAGGTAGGCCTGAGTATAGAATTGCTGTCAAAAAAGGAGACGAAGAGAAATAGCGTCGCCTCAAGAACCCAACGTCCCAATGGATGCTCGAAAAAAGGACGTGCATGGATTTTCAGAAGGTTATTTCCAGCCAAGGACGAGATAAGAATGCGTAATGTTACCGTACAGAGAGAGAGAGAGAGAGAGAGAGAGAGAGAGAGAGAGAGAGAGAGAGAGAGACGTAATAAAGCTACAGAGTAAGATCCAATAAGAGAGCTAACTCTGCAACGACAACGTGAAATCGACTCCTCCACAAACAGGAAGACCTAAGGAAGGAGGAGGAGGAGGAGGAGGAGGAGGAGGAGGAGGAGATAGCCAAGGAGTAGAAAGAAGAAGATAAAAAAGATATAAGCAAACGAAGTAAAAAAATTGGAAAGCAAAATGAAACAAAACGAAAAGCAAAACATAATTATAAAAAACATAATTGTGAAGAGAGAGAGAGAGAGAGAGAGAGAGAGAGAGAGAGAGAGAGAGAGAGAGAGAGAGAGAGAGAGAGAGAGAGAGAGAGAGAGAGAGAGAGAGAGAGAGAGAGAGAGAGAGAGAGAGAGAGAGAGAGAGAGAGAGAGAGAGAGAGAGAGAGAGAGAGAGAGAGAGAGAGAAAACCACGAATAGCAAATAATAACACACACACACACACACACACACACACACACACACACACACACACACACACACACACACACACACACACACACACACCACTACCACCACCAAACACATCAATAACATTCCAATATCTAATCCACTTTAGCGTTTGTTTTCCACCAGCTATTCATCCCACCATCCTTCCTGCCCTCCTTCCTTCCTTTCCTGCCTTCCCTCCTTCCCTCCCTCCTTCCCTCACCCCTTCCTCCATCTGCGAGCATGAGCGAGAGACAAGAAAGAGCTTGGATGGAGATGTTTTGAGGGAAAGCTCGAGCAGACAACCTAACCTTCCCGGAGAGGAAATTGTTCAGGCTGATGAGAAAGGTGAAATAGGAAGAGGGGGAAGAGATAGGAGAAGAGCGAGAGCGAGAGAGAGAGAGAGAGAGAGAGAGAGAGAGAGAGAGAGAGAGAGAGAGAGAGAGAGAGAGAGTGAGTGGGCAGAGGAGGATAGCAAGGCAACGGGAGAAGAAAGAGGCAGGAGGAAATTGAAGGAGGAGAGGAAATAGAGCAGCAGAGGAAAAAAAGGGGAGATAGACAAACAGGAGACTGAGAGAAAGCAGGAGGAGGAGGAGGAGGAGGAGGAGGAGGAGGAGGAGGAGGAGGAAAGGAGGAGGAGAGAAAGAGAGAGAGAGAGAGAGAGAGAGAGAGAGAGAGAGAGAGAGAGAGAGAGAGAGAGAGAGAGAGAGAGAGAGAGAGAGAGAGAGAACGACGACAACAACGAAAATGAAGATACAAGAACAGGCAGAGGAGAAAAACTTACGAAAGGAAGAAAAAATAAAGCAGAGATGAAAAAAAAAGAACAAGAACAATAAAAACACAGATAAAGATAAAAAAAAAGAAGGAAAATAGAGAAAGAGAAGGAGGAAGAGTAGGAGGCTGAGGGAAGCAGAAGGAAGGCATTAGAAACTCAAGCCGTAGTGAAAAGAAAGAAGGCGGGTCGTGAGTAGAGCGGGTCTATTCGATGGCGCCGAAAAGGAAAGCGTGAAGAGGAGAGCCGTGAGCCATGAAGAACACATCCCACACAAGAGGCTCATCACGACGGCTACTCCTACTCACACTCTTAATTGCCTCAAGGGCGACACCAGATGAGCCTCCGCTGATGAAGTAAGACCTTAAATAACAGAAACAAATGAGAGAGAGAGAGACAAGAGAGAGAGAGAGAGAGAGAGAGAGAGAGAGAGAGAGAGAGAGAGAGAGAGAGAGAGAGAGAGAGAGAGAGAGAGAGAGAGAGAGAGAGTAGATGAATAATTGATGAATAAATTATCTAATAAATAACAGAAACAAATGTAAACAAACAGCAAAATCGATGAATGACAACGAAACAATTAAATTTAAGGATATTTGGAAAAACTGCACGAGAGAGAGAGAGAGAGAGAGAGAGAGAGAGAGAGAGAGAGGTGTGTGTGTGTGTGTGTGTGTGTGTGTGTGTGTCCTTGAGGTGGCAGGTTGCGTCGGGGAGTGAGAAGGGTCGGTGTAGCTTCACCTGCCCTGCCAGCGAGCCTTCAATAATTAGTACTAAGTGGATTATGTCGACACGTGTTGGTCTCTGGCGACTTGGCTATTCCCGCGACGCACTGCAGAGGAGGAAGAGGAAGAGGAGGAAGAGGAAGAGATGGAGGAGGCAGTGAGACGCAGGGTGATTTGAAGTGAGTATGATTGGGAAGACAAATACGAGAAGAATAAAGAAACAAGACCGGCATTCGAGGTAGACGTGCAGTAGTGGAGGCAATACACGCACGAAATGCAGCGGGAGTAATGGAAGGAGTGAATGGAGTGGAAGAGCCATGTCTGTAGGATTGATTTAGCTCCAATTCCGCTCCGCTATTAAGCCCGGCGCCAGGTCCTGATGGATAACGCCTCTTGAATCACCTCCAGTCACCGCATCTTGTTCCAAACTCCAAGACGGCGACGCAGGGCTGGCCATCCATCCACACACACACACACACACACACACACACACACACACACACACTGCTACGCTACTACAATTATTCATTATATATTAGCTATTGTATTGCTTCTGTTTTTCCATCCATACTTTGCTGCCATTATTAATTCCACTCGCTGCGTCTCACCACCACCACCATTACTACCATCATCTTCACTTATACATCACCATCACTTTCATGACGATATTTCACCACTGTCTCTTCCATAAATAACACCTCACCACCTATTATCCACATCCACACCACCTCACCACTACAGACACTTCTAGAAACACCACCTCACCATCACCACAATCATCTCCATCCACATCCACGCCACTACAAACATTATCTTATCAACAGAACAACTTTACCACCACTTCACTACCATCACCTAACCACTCTACTATAACTCATCCACTTAATAGATAGATAGATAGATAGATACTTTATTGACCACAAACCTGATGGAATACATAAGATTCATAAATAAATTAATAAATGGTACAATTATATACATAACTTCGGTTAAGATATTTGTGTGTAGTGTGATTATTAGCATATAATAATTAGTGAAGTGGGACAATTAAGCTCACATAAAAAGTAAAGAAAGAAAAAAACTCTACACTTTACCTATATATATTTTCTTACGTCGGAAAGAGGACTGACTGGCCAAGGGAAAAAAAAGAAAAGATAAAAAAAAAAGGCCCACTTGAGTGCTGGCTCTCTAAACAGTGGAAAAGCATAAAAAAATGGGGAGCAAATGGAGGGTACCTCTTCCTAAGACACCTTCCACTTATGTATCACCAAAAGTACACCAACTAGCAATCAACACCCATGTGGCATGGAGGAAGAAGTGTCCCACCATGACGAGACGGGAAGTAAAGACCTGCCCTGCCAGACGCACGAATCATTCGCTCCACGGAGCGACGTGGACGCTTTAGTTGCGCCCAACACCAACACCAAAAACGCAAACACCAACACCACCACTATTACCAACACCAACACCAACATCAACAACAATAATGATAATAATAATAATAATAATAATAATAATAATAATAATAATAATAATAATAATAATAATAATAATAATAATAATAATAATAATAATAATAATAATAATAATAATAATAATAATAATAATAATAATAATAATAATAATAATAATAATATAATAGTAGTAGTAGTAGTAGTAGTAGTAGTAGTAGTAACGATAGATAATAAAGAACAGCAGCAACACCAAGGTGAGCAATACTGATGATAACATTTAAAAGAATCAATAATACTAAACCTTTATCATTATCATTCATGCTAATATCAATTCTACTTAACTAACTCTTAATAACAGTTCCATCATTAACGTTGCCTTTATAATAATAATAATAATAATAATAATAATAATAATAATAATAATAATAATAATAATAATAATAATAATAAATACTTTATTTAGTCAATTTGTAATGATACATACATTGAAACTCTTTGTGGATCCAGATCATTCAAAGTTACAGTTACAACACACATACAGTACAACACACAATAAAATATCTGTGACAAGGTAAGGTCCAAGACTAAAACTATATACACTACACTATTTTAAAAACACCATGCTGTAAATTTATCCTGCATCAGAATCGAAATCACAATGGAAGCAATAACTTTACCTTTTGCATGGACATAATTATACAATTTAATGCTAACTGGTACAAATGAATTTTTATATCTAGATGTTTTCTGTGAAGACAAACCCAATCTTTTTCCAGATCTTAAGAACACGTAGTTATCATTGAGAGGATGGGTATTGTCGTTCATTATTTTCCTAGTTGTACACAATACATTTCTAGAATATAGGTCATCTAGTGTTGTTACCTTTACACCCAATTTATCAGCAATTCTCACAACCTTTTTGAGTTTTTTTTTTTTTATTACAGTTAAGCACCCATACAGCATTGTTAAACCAAAACATAGAGCTGACTCAATAACAGACTTATAGAACATAGCAAGAATAGTATTTTCAACTTTTAGATTTCATAAAATTCTCAGAAAGTGAATTCTCTGCATACATCTACCATACACCTTCTTTGTGTTTACATCACCAGTTATTTTATCATCAATTTGCACCCCTAAATATTTATAATCATGTACAATTTCTACCTGTTCCTCTTTAATTACAAGATTTTGAGTACACCTCTCCCTCTTACGAAAATCGATTAACATTTCCTTTGTCTTTTTTACATTTAAATTCAAATAATTATCATCACACCATTTAACAAAATTATTTACTTGAGAACTAGGTAAATATGGAATGTTTTGCTGCTGCTTTATTCTTACTAATGTAAGCAAATATAATTCCTAATTAAGTAAAAAAAAAAAAAAAAAAAAATGACGCTATAAAGCAGCCAGCTGCTGTTTGTCACCAGCACTGGTTATTTGACAAGTGGTAACAAATGCACCGTAGTCATACACCTCACCGAGCACAGCGGTCAGAGTAGAGACCAGCAGGGATATGAACGTCCGTCACGGTCGGCGACCACTTTATAAATGACTTCTTTTACTACTAAGAGATCCCCATACATATATTTTAGTAAATTTCGACTGCCAGAGACGTACACTTCCTCAAAATAGGTATACTGAATGATATACTAAACTATGTTAAGTTTTGGGGAAAATCAAGATTGTCGGAGCGTTTTCCCATTGCAATTGTACTGGATGAGGAGATCCTCTCCCTGCAGGCTCGGCGTGCGTTCTGCCGGCGTGCGGTACGATATCTTGGGAACTTTCCCATTTCGTCATGCTGGGACACTTCATGCCACACCTACACAGGTTATTCTGCGTTCCACCACCACCATCACCACCACCACCACTGTAATATTTGGTGTCTATGAAGTATTAAAGAACATTGTATTTTCTCGGCCCAGCGTTTGTTGGTACTAGAGAGAACTTCAGAGAAACGCCTCAGTCGGAACATTATATTATCATTTCTCTTTCTGCTCCTCCATTTACACTTCAAGGAAAGAAAAAAATATAAACAGAAAAATGTAACAAAGACACACGTGCACATACACACACACACACACACACACACACACACACACACACACACACACACACACACACACACAGTAGCTCAGTGGTTAGAGCGCTGGCCTCACAAGCCAGAGGACCGGGGTTCGATTCCCCGGCCAGGTGGAGATATTTGGATGTGTCTCCTTTCACGTGTAGCCCCTGTTCACCTAGCAGTGAGTAGGTACGGGATGTAGATCGAGGAGTTGTGACCTTGTGTCCCGGTGTGTGGTGTGTGCCTGGTCTCAGGCCTATCCCAAGATCGGAAATAATGAGCTCTCAGCTCATTCCGTAGGGTAACGTCTGGCTGTCTCGTCAGAGACTGCAGCAGATCAAACAGTGAAACACACACACACACACACACACACACACACACACACACACACACACACACACACACACACACACACACACACACACACACACACACACACATGAAAGAAGAAAAAAAAAAGAGAATTATATAACACTACTTGTTTATCTATTTCTTTTTTTTATATATATCTTCCAATTCCCACCGTCTGGTTTACAATGGGGATATTTTTCTACGATATTTTCTGGTTAAATACACGAAACTTTTTGCACTCTTCTCTTTTTCTCTCTTTTTTCACAATCCAACACTCGCTGATCGAACGCCAAGCACTCGCAGGAAAGGTACATATTTATTCATGTTTATGAGAGAGAGAGAGAGAGAGAGAGAGAGAGAGAGAGAGAGAGAGAGAGAGAGAGAGAGAGAGAGAGAGAGAGAGAGAGAGAGAGAGAGAGAGAACGATTGATTTTCGAGAATGAATACACACAGACAGACAGACAGACAGACAAATACACAGACAGGCATTTATTTATTAACTAACTGAGGGCCTTGCACCATGAGAGAGAGAGAGAGAGAGAGAGAGAGAGAGAGAGAGAGAGGACCAGCATGATGACTTAAACACTTCAATAAATCAGAAGGACTCACGCTGAATAACAAAGAGCGGGGTGATTGGAATGCAAGCTCGAGAAATGAATGAAAAGACACGAAAGAGACGGAATATTTCTTGAGAGAGAGAGAGAATATTTCCACCATGAAGGAACGAGAAGGGGAAAAAATACTGCATGTTCTTGGGCTTTTTTGTGGAAGTGTATGGCGAGCTTCTATGCCAAAGAATATTAGAATGTTATTACAGTGGGCCACGAGACTTTCCCTCTCCAACGTGTGTGTGTGTGTGTGTGAGTGTATGTGTGTGAGCGCTACCAGCCTTGTATACTGAATAGTTAAGTAGATATAAAGTATTTCGTAAGATCCACCGTATATTGCAGACTGAATACAAATAAATACAAAGGAAATACAAACACCATTAGACTTCCTGGCCCCTACGAGGCTGTTTGTGAGAGAGTGACTAGAAGAATGAAAGAAAGCGAGTATATAGAATGAATAAGAAGAAAAATAAAACGTTTGAGATGATGAAGTGTTGTAGAGAGAGAGAGAGAGAGAGAGAGAGAGAGAGAGAGAGAGAGAGAGAGAGAGAGAGAGAGAGAGAGAGTAAACATACACTATTCTACGGATGCTTTGATAATACAGTATCTTCATTTCATATTAGAATAAAAAAGAAAAAAATAAACATTGTCAATATTGAAAGCTTTCGGTAAATAGTCTAACACACACACACACACACACACACACACACACACACACACACACACACACACACACACACACACACACACAGGAAGTAAATTTACATGACATACTTTCCATTTTTCTAAAGGGAATATTGACTTACTTTTTTCATTTTTTATTCTTCATGCTGTAACGATAATAATGATAATAATAATAATAATAATAATAATAATAATAATAATAATAATAATAATAATAATAATAATAATAATAATACAACCAGTATATTCATGAACCTTTTTACCACTGTCATCACCACACCACCACCATTACTATCAACACCACCATTACTATCACCACCACCTTTACAATCTAAGGAAATAGTCACGTCAGCAAACAAAATGTAAACAAACATGAAAATAAAAAAAAAACTATAACACACTTTTTTAGTTACGAAATAGCAAATACGTGGAAAGAGAGAGAGAGAGAGAGAGAGAGAGAGAGAGAGAGAGAGAGAGAGAGAGAGAGAGAGAGAGAGAGAGAGAGAGAGAGAGAGAGAGAGAAAGATGGAACGGTCGAGTAATAAATCCAGTAGCAACAATGAATAAAATCGAAGTAACAAACATAGAATTGCAGTAAAAGTGTGAAAAATTATACCTGTCCAACTCAAACCAAGCGTGACAAGAAAATCTGCAGCAAGGAATGAATACAGCAACAATAGCGAATGGACACAATAACCTGCCTAAATTACCCTAAAATCTCTTAATCTAACTTAACCTAACCTAACCAAACAATAACCTACTTAAATTACCCTGGTCTAAATTTCTTAACCTAACCTAACCTAACCTAACCTAACCTACATAAACTAACATAATATCATTCAACTTCACAACGTGAAATTGACTCTTTCCCAAACAAGAAGGTCCGGAGAAGCAGAAAGAGGAGGATGAGGAGGAGGAGGAGGAGGAGGAGGAGGAGGAGGAGGAGGAGGAGGAGGAGGAGGAGGAGGAGGAGACGACAAGAAGTAGTAGTAATAGTAGTAATGGTATTAGCAGAAGAGTAGTAAAGGTAAAAAAGTAAAGGTAGCAGTAGTGGTAGTATTAGTAGTGGTGGTAGTAGTAGGCGTAGTAGTAGTAGTAGTAGTAGTAAGAAGAACAAGAACAAGAACAAGAACAGGACGAAGAAAAAATACATAACAGAAAATTAAAAAATAATAATGACAAATACAAAAAAGGAAGCTTAAGATGAAATAAAAAACGAAAAGAACAAAAAAGGCAAAACACAAAACAAAAAGTAAGAAGAAGGGAGAGGAAGAGACGGAGATGCGACAAATAGGAACGAGAAGAACGAGTGAGTACGATTAGGAAGAAGAAGAAGAAGAGGAGGAGGAGGAGAAGAAGGAGGAGGAGGAAGAAGATGAGAAGAGGATGAGATAGGAAGAGATAATTACCAAGCCTTAATAAATATTGGCCTATTTTTATCCTAGTTACCAGCCCCGTTAACCAATCATCGTTCATAACCTCCTCCATCAGACAACTTATACTTTTAACACCTGGCCTCTACATTTTTACCGCCAATAACAACTTCGCGCATTTTTCTCCCTGCCACTGATACGCTTCCTCCTGACGGCGGCGCGGAGGAAGGCGAGGGCGGCTGTGATTAATCCGGTAATCGCCAGAGGGAAGCTTCCACGACGTTACTGAATCATCGGCTGAATAATTAACCAATCAACTTGAGGGCTAAAAAAAATTCTCATACGGTTTATGTTGCGCTGTTGCTCGTTCCTGGAGACTCTTGGATATGTTGGTAGTGGTGGTGGTGGTAGTAGTAGTAGTAGTAGTAGTAGTAGTAGTAGTAGTAGTAGTAGTAGTAGTAGTAGTAGTAGTAGTAGTAGTAATAGTCGAAAATGTTGAAGAAGAACAACAATAAAGAAGAAGAAAAACAACATCGACACTCAGAACGACCTGGAACAAGAAGAACAAGCAGAACAAGAGCAAGAAGAACAAGAACATTAAGAACAAATAATAAAAAAAGAAGAACAAGAACAAGAATACAAGAATATAAAGAATAGAAAAAATTGAAAAGTAGTAGTAGTAGTAGTAGTAGTAGTAGTAGTAGTAGTAGTAGTAGTAGTAGTAGTAGTAGTAGTAGTAGTAGTAGTAATAGGAGGAGGAGGAGGAGGAGGAGGAGGAGGAGGAGGAGGAGGAGGAGGAGGAGGAGGATAAAGAAGAAGAAGAAGAAGAAGATAACGAGTCTAACAAGCCACTGCACCTTTCGAGACAACACCACAACGAGTAACGAGAAAAAAAACACACAAAAAAAAAAAAAATAGAAAACGGAAAGAAATCCCAATAACAAGATCACTAACAACAACCCAGCAACAACTTTCTTTCATTCTTTCATTCTTTTCCCTCTTTCTTTCAGTTGGTCCTGCGCCAGAATATCAATACCCCCCCTCATTACGGAGAGAAGATTGCTTTACACACTTTTCTCTCCTCGCCAGCCTCAATGTGATTAGTAATGAGATGCACACGAGCAAGGTATAATAATAAAAGATCCACCCAGGCCGCGTCACGACCCAACCACCGATCAATAGAAATGTGTTACCTGCATCATTCAACACCTTCACCTGTTTGTTTGTGTGTGTGTAGGTTAGGTTAGGTCTCTGTCTATGTTTCTCTGTTTCTGTTTCTCTCTCTCTCTCTCTCTCTCTCTCTCTCTCTCTCTCTCTCTCTCTCTCTCTCTCTCTCTCTCTCTCTCTCTCTCTCAGCAACCACACACACACACACACACACACACACATACACCAGTGATACATCGCTCCCACATTATTGGAACCGGAAACATGAGGAGCACTTCAATGTTAAGCACTTTAATGGGACAAACGTTGCTAACACTGCTCCTCTACGCAACTAGGCTACACATTGCACGTTTCTCTCCGCCCTCTCTTCCCTCTCCATCTCTCCATCCATTAGAGTTGTCATTGGTACATTAGTTTAGTGCCTTTTGTTAAATGGCGTTGTTAAGTTTCAGAGACAATGAAACAGAGAATTCATGAAGGGTAGATTATTTTCACTATCTTTCATAACTCTTTATATTGTATTGCTAACTGTACCATAATGAACAATATGATGAAACCTGGTGTCTGTCTCCGTGTCGGGTCGGTAAGGTTGGTATTACGTGGGTTAGCTTGATGTGAGGCTGATTTGTTGATATGCTGATATGTTTCCCGTGTCATAATATACAGTGACTATCTCTTGTGTGCAGGGTTGCCAACTGTTGCCGCTGTAGTCACCAAACGTGTCAAATTATATTGTTCTTTGTGTCAAAATGTAGATCTGATATTGTTAATCCTTTTACTGCTTCAGACGTCTTTTGCCAACATTCAAAGCGTTACATAAACCTTTTTAACACCAAAACACATTTCTATATTTATTTTCCTTATTATTTGGTGATTTTACACAGCTTGTAAAACTCATATAAGTATTAAATTAGTGAAGACTGTGGCCATTAATCTTTGTGACAACCATACACCCTTCCTAATGTCAATAAAATGATCTAATCATATACAAATCTCAAGATAAAAAATGTGTCCCAGACGTCTTTTACCAACATTCAGAGCGTTACATTAAAGAAAGATGAGGAACATGGCGATAATCATTGCTAAGTTACTTAATCACGTATTTCAAGAGAATGATATACGAAAACATGAACATGGAAAAAGATTGATTAGTAGTGAATGAATTACAATTTTAGGAGCTACTTTGCAAAATTGTTCAAAGTTTATGGAGTTGAATTTGAAATTTTTATTTATTCCTTTTTTCTGCGCCCAAGAAACTTTATCATTTACCTCATGCATTCCCTGACATGAGTGGCAAAGGTTAGCGGTACACGAATGCCTAAGATTAATGCTTTGGTGGAGACGAGAAATGTTCTATTTGTTCTTTTTTTTAGGTTTTATTTTATTTATCTATATATTTATTCGTTCTGTGATTCATTTACACACACACACACACACACACACACACACACACACACACACACACACACACACACACACACTGTTACGACCGTCAGTTATTTAATATATTGTGTTGTGTTTTAGCTTAAGTTGTGATGGCGCCCTGACAGTAATATTTCCGTCGTGTATATATTTGTAATGCTTTCAGACGGACTTTCTTATGTATGTAATATTTACCCTTTTATTATTCTATTGTCTGTTACATTAGTATTTCGTGATTCGTATACATTTATTGTAATAAAGTACTTTTATGCTTTTACGACCGCCACTCCGCTCCTCTCATCTCATCTCTCATATCTCTGGCTGAGTATAAATCCTTATTTCTCTGATTGTAGGGATTCTGGTTCTCCTTGGCACTTATTTAAGTCACTGTGTTTTGTGACGTGTGAATATTTTGGGTGTTTTGGGTGTTATCTGGTATATTTGGTGATTTCTCTTTGTCCAGCGCAGGAGACGCTGTCGTCCATTTTGTGAGTGGGTATAGCCAAGAGAGATTTTGGGTGTTTATTGTGGTTGTATTACCTAACAATCATATTATTTGTGGTGATTTACTCATTATTGTGTGTACCAGCCAGAGGGGAGGGCAAGTGTGTGGTGAATTTGTTTACTTATTACTTCTAGTAAGTGTGGTACTTATTTATTTTTGTGGTCTCATATTATGCTCTTTTCACCCTTAAGCAGCTTATTTATTATATTTCTTGGTGCTAATGAGTTATTTCTTTTGTTGTGTATGTGGTGTTGAGCTGCAGGTGTGTTGACACCCCCACGGGTGACTTATTTCAGTATTGAGCAGTTAGGTTAAACTTATTTACCTGATTTATTATATTTTGTGATTCTATATTTTTGTGAGTGCTATTATTTTCTCTATTTGGATGTGATTACTATACTTTTAACTATCCACGGGCCTTAAGTTTAATTTTGTTTGTTGTTAAGTTAACTTTGCTTATTTTTGTTAATAAATTAGTTAAGGATTTAAATGATTTCTCTTAACCTTTCCTTATTATTAGTTTTTCAGTTCTGTTACACCCTTGAACAGCCTTTTGCGTTAAGAACCGTTGCATTGAAGCCAAGTCACTCTTGACTACTTATCTTAATTTTTTTGTATTTGATAAGAGTGATTAACCTAATCAGTGACTGGTGCCCACAGCTCCTTGAGGGTACTGGGTCAGGCTGCTTGAAGGTCGTAACAACACACACACACACACACACACACACACACACACACACACACACACACACACACACACACACACACACACACACACACACACACACACACTGGTGCTTTGAATAACGTCGCCACCAAAATACTGCAATGATTTTTTTTTTTCTGTGTTTAAGAATTTCAGAATAATTCATCTATTGCAATTTAGGAGATAGAGAGAGAGAGAGAGAGAGAGAGAGAGAGAGAGAGAGAGAGAGAGAGAGAGAGAGAGAGAGAGAGAGATGCCTATCCTATCTTCAAAGTGAGTGTCTCGCTCCTAACTCGGTAAGGAGGCTGAGAAATTAGTTCGGGAACTTCATAAAAACCCGGCCAGATTAGCTCTCCACGGGACGCACCACCTACGTACGGGAGTCTTAATTATAAAACTTCCATGCACAGTCACTTAAAATTAATCACTAGTTCCCTTCCACTCTGCTTGCCTTCACGTCAGTCACTCCACCTCCCTTGGCTTTCCTCCTTCCCCTTATACCCTTTTCCTCTTACCCCCTTTCCCCCTCTTCTCCACTTCCCCCTCTTCCACTTCCTCTTCCACACGAACTTGCTTTCACCAGGAATAATTAAACTCGGCGGAGCATCCATACGTAAATTGCTTCTATGAATTCCAATCTTGTGAGGGTAAGTCGTGACATTTAAAGTCGCTGCTATCTTCTCTGCAGTGGACCATTATTTCTCCGGCTGAATTCCTGCCTGCAAGTCCGTACAGCTTTCAGGGATTAAGATTGTGTGTGTGTGTGTGTGTGTGTGTGTGTGTGTGTGTGTGTGTGTGTGTGTGTGTGTGTGTGTGTGTGTGTGTGTTGTTTGTCAGCTTGCGATATATTGAAATGGGAGGTGTCTCTCTCTCTCTCTCTCTCTCTCTCTCTCTCTCTCTCTCTCTCTCTCTCTCTCTCTCTCTCTCTCTGTGTGTGTGTGTGTGTGTGTGTGTGTGTGTGTGTGTGTGTGTGTGTGTGTGTGTGTGTGTGTGTGTGTGTGTATTGTATATATCTATGTCATTCTCTCTCTCCTTTTTAATCGTATCACTTGAGTTTTCTTTTCCTTTTTTGCTCATTACATTACTTTCCACGCTACTTCTTGTTCTCCTCCTCCTCCATCTCCTCCTCCTCCTCCTCCTCCTCCTCCTCCTCCTCCTCCTCCTCCTCCTCCTCCTCCTCCTCCTCCTCCTCCCTCCACCTCCACCTACTCCTCCCAAAAATCCTTATATATTGCAATTTTCCTCATTATTTCAGTGCTTCTCTTATTTTTTTTTCACTTAAACAAGCGCTAAATGATAATCACACACACACACACACACACACACACACACACACACACACACACACACACACACACACACACACACACACACACACACAGGTAATCAGATCAAGACAATGCAAATTGAAACCGATTATTTTTACACCACTCCTTCTTGTTAGCTTCACCTGTCCTCACTACCAGGTAAAGACTTAATACCTTCAACCTTCCATCTTGAAAACTCGAGTCTCAAAACCTCCTACATAATAATAATCACGCCTCGTTCCATCACCCTAACAACGCCACGCCTCGTCTTTACGCTCTCACGCCCCGCTTAACAATACTCGTTATGGTTTATTTTCTCTTTTTTCAACAATCGTCACTTCTTTTTTTATGGACACGCGCTCTTCTCCCCGCGCCATTCACCGCTACAAGTCAAGGATTACGCGCGAATAATGTGGATTTATTTTTTCATTATCATGCTATATATATTTTTTCCCCTCCCCGATAATGTTTCGAGCTTGATTTATACGTAGGCGAGCATTATCATTATTTTTATTATCATTTCGCATTTGTATCGAGTCCTCGCTTGCACAGGGATTAAGCAGAGTAAAATCCTGACGCCTTTAAATCATTGAAATTCGATGACTGCTCACTCGTGCACAGAATTCACGCTGGAAATGCAAAGGCAAAGCTGCAAATTCTAAACGCACCAAATTTACAAGAAAGGAAAAAGTTCATCAACATGCTCATCTTCTTTATTCGAGAGGAGAATGAACCCAAGACTAATGAGAATAAGAAGCACAACAAGAACAAGAACAGGAAGAACAAATACAAGAAGAAGAAGAAGAAGAAGAAGTAAAAGAAGAACAAGAAGAAGAACAAGAAGAAGGAGAGAGAGAGAGAGAGAGAGAGAGAGAGAGAGAGAGAGAGAGAGAGAGAGAGAGAGAGAGAGAGAGAGAGAGAGTATAAATCTCAGATCAAAAATATTTCACAAAGCTTTTAATCCATAAATCCACCACGAGGGAGGAAGGAAAGGAGGGGAAGTGAACACACACACACACACACACACACACACACACACACACACACACACACACACACACACACACACACCTACTCTATATATTCGTGCTTTCGTAAGAGTGACACACATATTCACGTCACGAGGAACGAGTCTCCATTTTGTATTTGTTGTTGTGGTTTTTGTGACCCAACAATGCGACGTCAACAATGCCTCGCCTCGCCCATTCACGACCGACTTCCTTCTCTCAGTAAAGGACACTGAGCTACAGCATCCCTCCAGCCTCGGACACACGGACATGTCTCACAATACGTAACAAAAGTGTGGGATTACGTGTTTCTATGGCTCAAAAATGTCGTGACAGGAACAACGACACCAGCCACATGAATGATGATGATAATGGTAATGATGATACTGATAAAAATGATGATAATGATGGTAGTAATAATAATGATAAAAATAATAGTGGTCATGATAAAATAATGCTAATAATGAAAACAATAATAATGATAATAATAATAATAATAATGATAACAATAATATCGATAATGATAATAATAACAATGATAATAATGATAATAATAGGAATAATAATAATAATAATATAATAATAATAATAATAGGAATAATAATAATAATAATAATAATAATAATAATAATAATAATAATAATAATAATAAGAAGAAGAAGAAGAAGAAGAAGAAGAAGAAGAAAAGTAGAAGAAAAGGAAAGAGAGAGAGAAAGAAAAGAAAAGAAGAGGAAGACGAATAAATAAAAGAAAAATAGAAGAAAATAAAAAGAAAATAAAAGACGAAAAAGAAAAGAAATAAGAAAGGAGAAGAAAATGATAATAATAATGATGATAAGGAAGAAGAGGAAGAAAAAGAGGAGGAGGAAGAAAAGGAAGAACAAAAAAATGAACAATAACAACAATACTCAACAACAAGAACAAGAAAAAGAGCAAATATTAAAACCGCTACTACAACCACAACCACACCACCACCACCACCACCAACAACAACAACAACAACAACAACAACAATAATGGAAAAAAATGATAATAGTAATAATAATAAGTTTTAACAAGTCCTCCCCATGCAATAAAGATGAACCACATAATTTCCCCTCGGAGTTCATTAGTTTTCCCTATTAAGTGAAGTTTAGTTAAGTTTTCAGGAAAAAAAAAATGAACTCTACTGAGAAACGTTTAGCATATTCAGATTAGTGCAAGATGTGTATAGTGAGATGCTGAGATAAAAGTAGTAGTAGTAGTAGTAGTAGTAGTAGTAATAGTAGTAGTAGTAATAGTAGTGGTAGCAGAGTTAAGGATAAGGAAATAAAGAAAGAAAGAAAAATGGAAAAAGAAAAATAGAAGGAGAGAAAGATAGAAAGAAAACAAGGAAAGAAGGAAGGAAGGAAGAAAGGAATAAAGGAACAGAAGAAGAAAATGGAGGAACAAAAAACTAGTAAGATGCAATGAAATGAATACTGAAAAAAAAAATGGAAAACGGCCGAAGAATATAAAACCAACACACACACACACACACACACACACACACACACACACACACACACACCTGTTTTATGGTCGTAGTGCAGTCTGCTGTTGAGTCGCTGGTGGAAGTCTTGGTGGTAGTTGTGGTGGTGGTGGTGTTGATTGTGGCAGACGAGAGCAACAGACACTGCGAGGTGGAACAAAGAACAACCCAGACACGCAACACTCCACGTGCCTTCCCAGCTGGTGTTTCAGGGAGTTCTTTGCTCCATTGCCCGGCACAGCACCCTGGTTAGCCCCGCCAGACTTCAGGGAGGCTATAGAAAGCAGCGACCGGTCCCTGCCTCACACACACACACACACACCACGTTGTAAAACTCGTATTCTTTCACTGTCCTTGTCGAAAACACTTTCACTACCCAACAAAACCTTACGCGATGGTCACCTGAAATTAAAAATAGAAAAAAGAACGTTAGATGTCTACAGTTTTAATGCTCCTGACCCTTTTTTTTTTTTTTTTCCCGAGTCCATTTTTTTCCCCAGTGAGCTGTCAGTGGAGGGATTTGTAGCCGCATCTCACAGTCTCGCTTGGTGAAGTTGGGAGCTGTGTGGCCTGGAATGGCTGGAGGGACGGAGGGAGAGAGGGAGGAGGAAAGGAGGTGGATGGAGCCTCCGAAAGAGTACGTGGGGTGCAATGACTGGGAGAGAGAGAGAGAGAGAGAGAGAGAGAGAGAGAGAGAGAGAGAGAGAGAGAGAGACTCCAGCAGCCTGCCCGACAGGCCGAGATTGCCACCAGAACCGTCATCCGTGCCCCTGGGGAGCTGCTCCAGCCCAGGTGCAGAACGTGGCACCAACAAAGGCAGTTCCTCAACACGTATATCGGCTTGTGGAACGCTTTTGTTGCTGTGCAAGCGAGTGTAGAGGGCTGCTGGTCCACGCAGCAGTTCAAGTGTACAGTGAATGAGTGGCTGCTACGGACAGACAGACAGAGGCAGGCTTTCGGATAGAAGGCATTAACTGTGACTTCTTTAGCCTAATATTGTACTAAGTATGTAATGTATAATGTACAAAACTCTGTATATCTATGTAAATTGGTATAAATAAAGAGAGAGAGAGAGAGAGAGAGAGAGAGAGAGAGAGAGAGAGAGAGAGAGAGAGAGAGAGAGAGGCGGAAGCTAGCAGACGAGAGTAGCTGGGAGCAAGAGGGAGTGGAGAGGAATGGAGGGAGTTGTGAGTTGGAGAAGCCAGTGAGCCACGCTGAATAGAGTGAGAGGGGCTGGAGAAGCACACGGGAGAGGACGCAAGAGAGTGGAGAGGAGGAGGGGACGAGGAACGAGGGGCGGCGTTGGAGGGAAGTGACGAGATAGTTAAGTCATTATCACTGGGATCAATGCAGGGCGGCCGTTGCCAAGCGTGTATCTGGCGGTGGTCAAATATTCACGTGTCCTGCCCGCTGTGACGCCTTGTGGCTGGCCGTGTGGAGAGGCGCTTGGCGAGGCAAGGGAAGGGCCAGCAGGGTAGTGCAGTTAAGGTTACATGGAGGGTAAGATGGCGTACTCTGTTCACTGTTTCAACGCTAATATCGTAAGTTTTAAGTCTGCTTAGAATTTTTTTTTCCACGTCAATGAAAAAATAATGAAAATAAATAAAAAGATTGGTAAACTGTCAACTTTCGTGCGGATAGTGTCGGATGATCAGAAGAATTAAGCCGCCATTCAGAAACGGTTTGTTCTCATCACGACTCTTTTCAAAGGTCAAAGGGTGATTC
>NC_059283.1:11453444-11473444 GCF_017591435.1 Portunus trituberculatus | reverse complement strand
AGGAGTTTCAATAGACAGGTGAAATAAAGGAGGACAAAGGCCAATACAAGAGGCAGCTGACCATTTAAGCATCAAGTATGAGTAGCAACTAAATTAAAAGTTAAGACGAAAAGGAAACAATATTCAACATGTTCTGCTGAGTTACGTGTGTGTGTGTGTGTGTGTGTGTGTGTGTGTGTGTGTGTGTGTGTGTACCAAGAATTCTGTGCCACTTAACTACAAGGAGGAGAAAGAAGGGGAAGCAGTGGTGAAGAAGGAGGAGGAGGAGGAGGAGGAGGAGGAGGAGGAGGAGGAGGAGGAGGAACCACAAGTGAAGAGGAACAGAAAAATCAGAACTGAAGAAAGAAAGAAAGAAGAAATTGGAGGCAGGGAAGGATGCAGAAAGAGAAGGAGGAAGAAAGAGGAGGAGGAGGAGGAGGAGGAGGAGGAGGAGGAGGAGGAGGAGGAGGAGGAGGAAGAAGAGGAGGAGGAGGAGCAGCTCTTCCCCCTGATTACGCATTCCTTCTCCCCTGTGGTGGTGGTGAGGACTTGTCGCCTCGCTCACAAAAGCCTAAGAAATCTTTTGTCTCAGCTTAACACTTGCGGAAATATGCTAATTTCTCCTTTGTTCCTTTTTTATATATATCTCATTCTCTCTCTCTCTCTCTCTCTCTCTCTCTCTCTCTCTCTCTCTCTCTCTCTCTCTCTGCAATAACGTAACTCATTTTCTTTTGTACCTCAATTGCACATTATTTTCCTACATCTCTTATTCTTCTTTCTTTTTGTAATTAATCCAGGGAGATATTTTTTCGTATTCTAATTTCTTTCTGTTTTTCCTCCTTTCTTTCTCCTCTGGAACACAATAATTGCCTGCCTTTGATATTAGTGCATGCGATTTCTTTTCCCTCTTTTCCCACACCTCTGATGCTGCATTGGGGTTGTCCTGGGATATAAACAGCTAACATTTTACTATTCCCTACTACTACACTCGCGTCTCCTTCACATCCCCACCCCCCTTCCTTTTCTAAATGGAGCTTCTGCATTTACTATTACGCACGGCCTGGAACATTTATAAAGGCGCTAAGTTGAGAAAGGAAAGACGAATCTCCGGGTGAAAGTTGCAATTTCTTATGCTGTCAACTCTTTCGTGGTTTTTCACGTGTTTGGCATTAGTTGAGTATGTCTGTCTGTCTGTCTATCTGTCTGTCTGTCTGTCTGTCTGTCTGTCTGTCTGTCTGTCTATATATGCTTGTTTATATATGTTTCTATTTGAGTACGTATAAATTTATTTGTATTTATGTTTACTTGTCTGTTTATTTGTTTAGTTGTGTTTGTCTCTGTGTATATTTTTTTCCTATTTTATTTATATTTTTCTATATTTTTTTCTGTCGGTTTTTCTGTGTATGCAATTTTTTTTTTCTTTTTTTTATTCCATGTGGGCTTTTCACGGGAATTTATGGGCTAAAGGGGATACTTTTTCGTGGTACCTCCTATCTCAAAGCCCACCCGCTAGGAAACCGTTGTCCCGAGTGAGGAAGCCCAACCTACACTCGGACCGTGGACAGGATTCGAACCCGGGCGCTTGGAGACCCCTCGGACCCCAAATCACGCATGATTCCACTGTACCACGATTCTTTTGCTTATTTATCTATCAGTCTTTTATGTGGTAGGGCAACAAAATAGTAATAATAGATAGGCCTACTGGGGTGCCTGTCCTTAAGATGTGTGCTAATTTTTGCTTTCTTTTATTCTTTCTTTGATTTTTCAGCTTTTCTCTATTTTCTATTATTCCAAAGGTCTCTCTCTCTCTCTCTCTCTCTCTCTCTCTCTCTCTCTCTCTCTCTCTCTCTCTCTCTCTCTCTCCAAACATACGTACAAAGGCCGATCCATCTCCATCCCTCTCGGTTCTACAATACCTCTCGTCTCTCCTCCGTGTCGCCGTTCCTCCCTCTCTGCCACCCCCTCCTTCGTTTCTCTCTCCCTTCCTTCCTTCCTTCCCTCTACTGTACCCTCTCCATCCCTTCGAAATATCGGCTATGCAAGAAAAAGGCCACAGTGGAGTGTCGGAGAAATTTGCATACTGTTTTCTCTTTTATTTTTGTCTCTTTTTATCTCTCTCTTTCCCCATGTGTCTTTCCGGGAGCTGAATTGAAGTGGGAAAGTGACGAAAGGGCGCTACTTGTCCTATCTAACGCTGGGTGCCTCAAAGACCGCCATTCTGATGAGGAGGAAGATTCAGGTGAGGTTAAGGACACGGGAAAGGCGAAGCACGGGTGGAAATAAAAGGAATACATACCTCAACGAAAAACGAAACGAAAGAATGCATACAAAAGAACTAAAGGAAAAAAGAGGGGAGAAGCGCAACAGGGAAAAATAGAGGAAAGAATACAAAAGGAAAAGAAAAAGAAAGTTAAGAATAAGAAGAATAAAAATAGACAGAAAGAAAGAAAGGAAGGAAAGAAGGAAGGAAAAATGGTTGGATTCTGTGATAAGTAAAGGAAGGAAAAGAGAAAGACGAAATATGCAGCAAAAAATATAGAAAAATAGAGGTAAAAGAAAGAATAACTATGAGAGACATAGGCAAATAAAGTAAAGAATAGAAAAATAAATGAAAAATGAGAAAATTAAGATGAAGGACACTCCGGAAAAAAGGAAGGGTTGAGAAAATATATAGAAATAACAAGTGAAAAAGGAAAGATAAAGAATATTATAAAAAAGAATGAAATAAAAGATAAAAAAAATATATACAGGATGGAAGACAAAAAAGAATAAAGAGAAGTAAAATTAAACAAAAAAAGATAAAGAGAAAAAGTAGAAAATAAAAGAAAAGAATAGGAAAAATAAAAAAAAAACAAAGAAAAGAGAGAAACTGAGAACCAAAAGAGGAAAAAGAAGAAAGAGAAAATAATTCAACCAAAAACAAAAGGAAGGAAGGAAAAAAAATAGCAAATATAGAGAAATAAATCATTTAGTTATGGATTAAATTTGTCATTCCTTCGATATCAAATGAGGGCAGCAAAGTAAGGGAAGCTGCAAGAAGCCAGCAGACCGACACCTCTGATGCATTTCTTCCTATCTCACTTATCATCCCTGTCCGTAAATTTACCTAATATTTTAAAACTCTTGTCCTTCAACTCCTTCAGGACCGGGACGCATGCTATAAGAAGCCAGCAGACCGACACGTGTGATGCATACTTTCCTATCTCCACTTATCATCCCTGTCCATAAATTTTCCTAATATTTAAAGCCCGTTTCCTTCAACTCTTTCAGGACTGGGACGCAT
This sequence comes from Portunus trituberculatus, assembly GCF_017591435.1. Classification (NCBI taxonomy): domain Eukaryota; kingdom Metazoa; phylum Arthropoda; class Malacostraca; order Decapoda; family Portunidae; genus Portunus; species Portunus trituberculatus. Next base: position 11,470,182 of record NC_059283.1, on the reverse strand, counting down.
GTTTACCTTGAATCTTGAGTGTGATTAGACGATTTTATTGACATTAGGAAGGGTCTATGGAGGTCAGAGGATTAATGGCAAGAGTCTTCACTGTTTTATTTCTCGCATAAGTTTCTGAAGCTGCATAAAATCACCGAAAAGTAAGCTGAATGAATATGAAAACGCGCCGTGGTACTGAAGAAGTTAATGTAAATCGTTTCACTATAATTATTCCCCTTCTTTGTATCTCTCCGGCATATTTGTAAAGTTTGGAAGGACCAATAAACTATCTCCTATTCTGTTCCAAGACTTTGAAGCACCACAAGACGGACCAAGCACACACACAGCCACGTGACGCACTCCGCACCAAAGTCACCAACCAGCCTCCTTCTCCCGTAACACCGCTCGAACCAGCCACTCGTGAAGCCTTAGCGTCGTGAAGCCACAGTGACGCAAGAGAAACATTGATCTTCAGAACCCCCAAGCTTGTTACGATTATGGTGATGGTTTAAGTATGAGTTTCTCTCTCTCTCTCTCTCTCTCTCTCTCTCTCTCTCTCTCTCTCTCTCTCGTTGCTCACAATCTTAGTTTATTCCTTTTCCTTCTCCTTTACGTCTCTTTTTACATTGTTTCTCTCCTCTCGTATTTCATTTTTATTCCTACCACTTTTTCTGCTCCTCTTTTTCCTCCTTTCCCCCGTCTACTCCTCCTCTTCTTCCTCCTCCTCCTCCTCCTACTTCTTGTCCTCCTACTTCACATCCTCCTCCTCTCCCTCCTTTTCCTCTTCCTCCTCCTCCCCACTCACTCCTCCCCATTCTACTGTACCTAACGTCTTATTTTTTCTTCTTAATACTCTTCCTTCTTCTCAATGGCCTCTCTTGCTCTTATTCTGCCTTGTCTCTTCCTGTTCTTCCTTCTTCTTGTTGCTACACGACCACTCTTTTTGCTCCTCCTCCTCCTCCTCCTCCTCCTCCTCCTCCTCCTCCTCCTCCTCCTCCTCCTTGTCCTTCTCGCTCTTGTTTCAAGTCCTCTTGTGTTTTCTTGTCTTGTTCGCCATCTCTTTCATATAATTTATCTTTATTCTTCCTTCTTCATCTCCTCCCAACCCTCCTACTTCTTGTCTTCCTGTTTCTCATCTTCCGTTATTTTCTCCTTCCTTCTTCTCCTTCTCTTTTCTCCTCCTCTTTCTTCTTCCTTCTCTTCCTTTTGCTCCTGTTCCTCCTCCTCCCTGTGGTCTTGATAAAGCAATGCATTAAAAAACACATCCCACTTCTCCTTCCTTGCCTCTCCCGTCCTTTCCTTTCCCTTTCCCTCTCCCTCTCACTCTCTGTTCCTCCTCTCTCTTCTTTTCCATGTCCCTCTCCCGCGCGGTTCTCCAGGTGAAGGAAGGTTCGATTTGGCTCAACGAGTTTAATCTGTCTTTAGTCTTGCCAATCTCTGCCTTAAAGATGCTATGGTTCTGTACTCATTGGAGGCTCTACGTCACAAGTTCCTGCATTAAAAGTTACGTTTCATCTGCATATCTTCGTGTTTTTGTTATTTTTTGCAGCAACTAGACTCTTCTTTTCAACGAGAGTGAATTTGATAAGTTTTGGAAAATGTCCCTTTGTATTTCCGCTAACTTATGGAGTGATAGTGATAGAAAGGGAAGCCGCAGAGAGAGAGAGAGAGAGAGAGAGAGAGAGAGAGAGAGAGAGAGAGAGAGAGAGAGAGGTAAGAAGAAAAAAAAGTTAAAAAGTTGAATATTGAATAGGACGAGATTAAACGCATACTCACCTTTCTTTCTCCAGCATTAATTAGTGCTGGGAAGAATAGAGACACACTTTTCAGCCTTTCTTTGTCGTTAATTAAAAAATCTCTCCACACTCTGATCTCCGAGATGCATAAAAAGATGAGTTATCGGTGAAGTTTCTCGCAGCGTTGGTCACAGTGAACCTTTTTGCCGCACTGAGAATCCTGCACGTACCCTGCCCAGGAACTCAACCTTATCCTACCTCGGACTTAATCCCTTCAGTACCATGACGCGTTTCCTTATTCATTCTGCTTTCTATTGAGTGATTTAAACCCTTTCAGTACTCGAACGCATTTTTCACCTTGAGTTTGAGTATGATTAGGTGATTTTATTGACATTATTGAGAGTTTATGGAGGTTAGAAGATTAATGGTCACAGTCTTCACTATTTTACTCCTCCACATAATTTTCTGTAGCTGTATAAAATCACCAAATAGTAAGCTAAATGAATATGAAAGCGTGTCATAGTATTCAAAGGGTTAATACAGCTTCAGAAACTCATGTGCAGATTAAAATAGTGAAGACTCTGGCTATTAATTTTCTGATCTACATAGACCCTTCGTAATGTAAATAAAATCGTTGAATCGCACCCAAAACTCAAGGTAAAAATGCTTCCTAGTACTGAAGAAGTTAAGCTTATTCCTCTGAGTACCTTAGACTTACTGCCAAAGATGTCATTCATTCTGCGTACCATTGACGGAGAAACCATTATAATCCTTCCCTTAGACTCACACCACCATAGTAATCATTCACTCTAAATGGACGACAACTTCACTCTAATAAGGTTTTAGTTTACCCTACCACGGACATCACTCTCACTACCACAGTCATCATTCACTCTAAAATTAACGACTTCACTCTAATAAGGACTTTTGATTCACCCTACTACGGTAATCACTCACACTACCACAGTCATCATTCACTCTAAAATTGACGACTTCACTCTAATAAGGACTTTTGATTCACCCTACCACGGACATCACTCACATTACCAGTCATCGTTCACTCTAAAATTGACGACTTCACTCTATTAAGGACCTTAGCCTCACACTACCACGGACAACGCTCACACTACAACGGACATCACTCATTCTACTCTGGAACTAAAGCTTTAATATGAATCTTACTCACCTTGTCACGTACGTTACTCACACTACCACGGACATCATTTCTTCCGCCACGGACCTGAAACTTACACTTTTACGGACGTTTCAGTAATAAACACACCAATAAAGAAAGGAAGAAGTGAGAACCTGTCATACCTACACCTGGCAGTCCTTGGATGAAAATTGTCTTCTTTTAAAAACTCCTTAATGATTCGCCACTAACATCCTAATTACTGACTATTTCATATGATATTTTCCTTCTTATTTTCTTCTAAAGTCATGTAAAAAATCACTATTCAACAGGTCTTTCATCCTCCCCTTTTTCTCCCTCTCTACACAAGGCTTTCTTCCTCTCACCCCTACTCTGTCCAGTTCCCTAATGCAAGAGTTAACCAGTACTCTTAGTCATTCATATCTTTCTTTGGTAAACTCTGAGACTCCCTGCCTGCTTCTGTATTTCTAACTTCCTATGACTTGACTTCATTTAAGAGGGAAGTTTCAAGATATTTATACCTTTTTCTGGCTACCACTCTCGGACCTGTAAGGGGACTTGGAACTTTGTAGGGCTTTTTTTTTTTCGTTTTAAGTTGCGCTTCGTCAGTTTTTCCCTCTTACGTAAAAAAAGGTCTATTTCCTCTTATATTTTTCTTCTATACAGTGCATCGTTTCGTTTATTCTAGGCAGCTTGGTGAAGATGCTGAAGGAAAATCAAACGAAGGAACGTAAAGGTCAGTAGAAGATTAAAGTTGTTGGCCGGATCATCTTATTATTTTTTCTATTCAGTACAGACTTAAATCCTAAACCAATACCACCACACTTCCCTCTCTTACCTTAATACCTTCAATACTGGGACACATTTTTACCTTGAGATTTGTGTACTGATAGACCATTTTCTTGACATAAGGAAGGGTCTATGGAGGTCAGAAGATTAATGACCACAGTCTTTTCTATTTTAATTTCCCACATGAGTTTCTGAAGCTGTATAAAATCACCAAAATAGTAACCAGAATAAATATGAAAACGCGTCATGGTACTGAAGAGGTTAATACATAAAGGATCAACAGACACACATGGACAGATTCCCCTTCTTTTAATTCCTCACCTACTTTGCTCAATGCTCACTAATCCTCACATCATCTTCACATTCCTGTCTCTTTTAGCGTGCAACATATCACCAGGAATACAAGTCATGCACACTACACACTTCCTCACCCCGGCGTGCATTCAGTTCGTCTCCCTCTCGCCATAACGCCATCTAGTGCACGTTTATCTCCTCGCTACGCCTCGCAATACGTTCTGCCTTTAGTTCCCCCAGTGGCGCAACGAGAGCCATCCTGCCAGTCCAACCTCGCACACCTTTCATCAAACACGACTGTGATATGTATCTGTTCTATTCTCTATGGTCCTACTATGCAAAGTCCCTTTTCAGTCTGATTCAAATTCACGTATTTCAGGATTTCTAAATGTATTGTATGGATTCATTATGTTGGAGTGTTCTATCCTGCTCAGATTTAACCAGTTATTTTTTCCAGTTAATTTCATCATAAGTTTTGACATTTACGTATTTCATTGTATAATTTCTAAAACACTGGTCATTTAATTTATTCCATTATTTATTTATCTGTTACCTGTCATTATTCTTCTTTAAGGAATTTAGTAACAGCAGATAAAACTAAAAAGACATTTATATATTTTCATCGCTAGAAATTTCATCAGAGCATCAAACTTTAGGGAAAAAAAATGGTAAGGGGAAATTCTGGAAAACCCCCCAGTGATAAACCATATTCTAGAACATAAAAACATAAGAAAAAAGGGAAGCTGCAAGAGGCCGCCAGGTGTACACGCGGCAGTCCCTGTGTGATTAAAGCTACCTAATTCCATCTATCATCCCCATCCATGAACTTATCTAATCTTCTTTTAAAGCTCCCTATTGACTCGGGTCTGACTACATGACCACTGAGACCGTTCCACTCATCAACCACTCTGTTTGAGACTTATACAAATCCATCAAGGTCAGCTCAGTTCAGGGAAAAATGAAGCAGTTAGTCTCAGGAACTTACGATAAAAAACAAGGTAATTTTTTGTTTCGTATCTCCATTTAATTGAATTCACCTAAAAATTAAACGTTTGTGTGTCTCTTACTCTGAGGAATAAAGGAATCAACAGGAGAGCAAAGGAAGGGTAAAAGTAAATAATTGAGTCATTTACTTTTTCCCCCATGGCGTTGGACGGGACGGAAGAATACAGGAAAGTTTGATGTATGTAAGTTTATTTCCATTACTTCTCTTGTTATCGGGAGGAGAAAAGTTAAAGAGACTTGTTAACGTCTTTTCGGTGTGCTTTCTGCAAGGTCGTCAGCAGCACACACTCAGCTCACTCTGTCTCGCCTACATCAACTCTGCTTCCCATTACTGCCCGTCAGTATTTTGTTTAGAAAGTGTATTGGACACGAGAACACTTTTGAAATCTTATGAAACACAAAGTAATGAACTCAAACACAGAGATTCTAAATTTTTCCGCCATTAGAGCAACATTCTTCTTTGAAAACAGAACAACAGTCTCCTTTGAAAACAAACCGTATAAACTAACAAATAATTATATACAATTTTTCTAAAGGTAATTACTAGATGAAAAGAATCTAAACGTAAACAAAACATTTTAATCCTTACACAATAATACAAGACACTGAAATAAAAGCAAAAAGAAAGAAAAATAACTTCTGAGCAGTAATAATAAAGATTTACTTGCATTTTTTTTCTATCTATTTCTGAACAGCAACAAGACTCTAACTATAAAATCAAACTAAACAAATCTTTTTACTCTTTCACTGCAAGACATTCTGTTCCAAAAATGCCTTTAAAACTTTTCCGATGCTTACTTTTGGTAACAAGAAAATACAAAACCAATCTCATAATCTTATAATCACTGGAACTCCTGCCTGCTTCTGTATTTCCATCTTCCTATGACTGGACATTATCAAAGAGCGAGATTTCAAGACGTTTATCCCTTTCCTTTGGCTAACTCTGGCAAACCTGCACGGGAACTGGATTCCAAGTGAGCTTTATTTATTTATTTACATTTTTACTCTTTTTCCCCTTGACCAGCTTTCCCCTCTTGGCGAACCTGCACGGAAACTGGCATTCCAATAGGGTTTTATTTATTTATTTACTGTTTTACTCCTTTTCCCCTTGACCAGCTTTTCTCTCTTAAACACACACACACAAGAAAACATACAAAGTACATTTCTATACCTTCCTGAATATCAAAAGACAACAAGACCATTCCAGTAGATTAAGATAACCAATTCAACATGTTCGCTTATCAATTCATACATCTATTTCATTATTTATCAATTTTTCACTGATAGACAGGGCAACATTGCAGGCAGGGAAGGGGATGAAGGAGAAGGAAGAGGAAGGAAGGAGTGCGTGAGGGTCAGAGGCGGCCTGGCGGGAAGCAATGAAGAGTGACAACCCGCCTCAAGGACCTTCCCCGTTTGGGCTTCAATTTTGCAGGCAATCAACGACTCCATAGTGCATTGGAGGCCCATGTATACTTTATGTGTTGTGGAATTGAGGAACGGAAGGCGGTACGTAGGTCGCAGCTGTTTCTCTCTCTCTCTCTCTCTCTCTCTCTCTCTCTCTCTCTCTCTCTCTCTCTCTCTGTGTGTCTTTTCAGTGTTGTATTATGGATGTCCTCTCTGTCTGTCCCTTATGCCTTTCCTCTCATTCTCGCTCTCTTTCTTTCTCCTCTCTCTCTCTCTCTCTCTCTCTCTCTCTCTCTCTCTCTCTCTCTCTCTCTCTCTCTCTCTCTCTCTCTCTGTCTGTCTGTCTGTCTGTCTGTCTGTTTCTATCTGTCTGTCCCTGTCTTTCTGTCCTTTTTCAGTATCGCATTAAGGAAGTCCTCTCTCTCTCTCTCTCTCTCTCTCTCTCTCTCTCTCTCTCTCTCTCTCTCTCTCTCTCTCTCTCTCTGGCCTGATTTTCTCTTTATCCAAAGGTCACGTATCGCAAAATAACAGGCAGAGTAAATCACGGCTCCCAGAAAACAAGCGAGAGAAGGAGAGAGCAAGATGTAATCAGTGAATCAGAGCGAGATAAAGGAAACATTATCTCCGCCTGGCTCTCGAGTCCACGCCGTGCTGCAGGACGAGTGGCTGAACAATGCATGGTGATGATGATAGTGGAGAGAGAGAGAGAGAGAGAGAGAGAGAGAGAGAGAGAGAGAGAGAGAGAGAGAGAGAGAGAGAGAGAGAGAGAGAGAGAGAGAGAGAGAGAGAGAGAGAGAGAGAGAGAGAGAGAGAGAGAGAGAGAGAGAGAGAGAGAGAGAGAGAGAGAGAGAGAGAGAGAGAGAGAGAGAGAGAGAGAGAGAGAGAGAGAGAGAGAGCATAGCCACCATTTCACAACACATGACTTATAAAACAGATGAACAAACAGACTTACACACACACACACACACACACACACACACACACACACACACACACACACACACACACACACGTAAACATACCGTGAGAAGTGTACACAGACGGGCACGTGGGAACAAGTAATCGAAAGAAACAGAGATACACAGAAAAACAAAACAGAAAAAGACAAAATGAAGACGAAGTAAAAAGAAAACATAGCACAGACAGACAGACAAGAAGGAAGAGACAAAACAGGGAAGAGAAAACAAAGAAAACAAGAAAAAGAGATAGACAGAAAGAAAGAAAATAGAGAAGACAAAATAAAAAGAAAATCATGGACAGAAAGACAGGAAGACAAAAATCAAAGAGGACAAAAGGAAAAGAAAATAAGGAAAATGAAAACACAGACATAGAGAGCAAGAGATAAGACAGAGAGGACGAAACAAAGAGAAAGAGAAAAAAAGGAGATAAACAGGAAGAGAAAAGTTAGGGAAGAGAAACCAGAGAAAGAGAAAACCCAGAAAGATAGACAGGAAAAGAAAAAGTTAGAAGAGACAAATGCAGACAAACATAAAAGGGGAAAAAAAAAACACTGACAAACAGACACATAGACAGGAGGAGAAAAGACAGGAGGGAGACAGAGACGAAATCCTGTGGCATATACATTACAAACTTTTCCTTACTCCCTAACCGAACTTTGGCGCTAAAAAAGAATCTTGGCAGTGTGTTTGCGAAGTATTTACAAGTATGAAAGTATGTTTCTCGCACACGCTGGGGAAAGCCCGCGGCAAAACAAGCAAGCAAGGAAGCAAGCAAGGGCCGGCAACGCTAACAAGCTCCCTCCTCCTCACACCCCACTGCTGATTTTACACGTGAAATATTTAAAAGAAAAAAAAAACATTCGACTGCCATTCCCTTGTGGTTTAGAATCCCACTTCTAGATGGCGTTAGGTTTCAATAATAGTTCTTTACTGTTTTTTGGGAACATTTAGGATTCGTTATAAGATTTGTTTGTGCATTTTTAGGGTTTTAGGAAGGTATTTGATGGTTTTTAAGGAATTTAAGGCTAAATTGGTTCTTTTTAAAGGTTCTGTTACATTTAGGATTGGTTTTTAAGTTTTTTTTTGTGTTTTTTAGAGCAGGAAAAGGTTCAAGGGTTTCTGGAAGATTTACGGTTAAATTAGAGTTTTTAAGAGGTTCGGGGTTTGTTTTAAAGGTTTTGATACGCTAAGGATTGGTTTTAAGTTCTTTTTGTGTTTTTTTAGAATTTTAAAAGAAATTTAAGAGTTTATAGGGAGTTTGGGGTTCGGTTTAGGAGTTTTAAAGGTTCAGGTACATTTAGTTTTTTTTTGTGTGTGTTTTACTGTAATAGAAAAGATCCAAGGTGTTTTTTTTAGAGGATTTGGGGTTAAATTAAGGGTTTTAAAGATGTTTGTGGTTGGTTTTAAAAATTTTCGTACGTTTTTCGTTGGTTTTTAAAGTTTTCTGTGATTTTAGGATTTTAGAAAGAAATTTAAAGGGTTTCTATGGGGATTGGGGTTAGGTTAAGGAGTTTAAAGAAGTCTTGCATTGGTTTTAAAGATTTTGGTATGTTTAGGGTTGGTTTTAAGGTTCTTAATGTTTTTTTTAGGGTTTTAAGATAGAATTTGAGAGTTTTCAAGGGGTTTGTGTATCGGTTAAGAGTTTTTAAGAGAGTTTGGTATTGGTATTAAAGGTTTTGGTAAGTTTAGGGTTGACTTTTAATGGTCTTTGAGTGTTTTTATGTTTTTAAAAAGAGATTTGAGAGTTTTTGTTTGGTTTGGGCTTAGGTTAGGGTGTTTAAATGGGTCTGGGGTTTGCTTAAAAGGTTTTGGCACGTTTAGGGTTGGTTTTAGGGGTTTTTTTTGTATGTTTGTAGGATTTTAGAAAGAGATTTTAAAGTTTTTAGGGGGTTAGGGGCTTTGACTTGTTGCTGTTTATTTTCTTTCTCTCCACGTGATGGTGACAGAAATGAAGATTTTCTTGCATACCTTAAGATAATCTGCTCGATTTTTTCTTTTTTCCAACTTCTTTAATTAACTTCTATATCCATTTTTCTCTTTACCTTCCCCTTTTTCTTTCTAAGCCTTATTCTTTGACTTATTGCGTTTATTTTCTTTCTCTCCACGCGATGGTGTTAAAAATCAGAGTTTTCTAGCATACTTTAAATCAGGGGTTCTCAATCTGGGGTTTGCGAACCTCCAGTGGTTCACAAAAAGATTTCCAGGGGTACTTAGATGACTGATTTAATGATACATCTTTTGCAGAATACCTTTGCCTATTGAGTTAGTGTCAGTCACTAAATTAACATTCTGTTCGATGTCAAATTACTGGAGGTTCAGGTAGATGGTCTTAGAACTCAGAGGGTTCTTAACGAGAATAAGGCATAAACATTTCCTCCTACATTGCCCAGCCTACACCAATGAAAGATCCAAACACCCCAATTGGCAGCATCCTTACCAAGAAAATGAAAACACCTCATTGGAAAATGAGAACATAAGGTAAAAAGTTTAAATAATAATTAATTACAGCTACAGACCCAGACAAAACCAAAACCAAAACACATCAGGAAGTGCCGATATCCAGGCTACACTTCCGCCTATCAACTGAACTGAACTGAATACCATGTTCAGGCTATGGCAAGACACAGCTTAGGAACACGGTGATGAAACACTATAGCGCCCTCGGAGTATTTCTGTTTCGGCCATTTATTTTCTTTTTTCCTCATAAAGAAAACCGAACAAATATTGCCCTACTCATTCCTTGTGAAGAATAAACTTGTGCAGAAGCGAGGTGAAATGTGTGTTAAGGTTCCGTGCTGTATTTAAGTCTCTAGAAATGAAAGATCTTGGTACACCAGACATTTATGTTTTGCTCTATATTATGATGTTAATCGTATAAACCCAAGTAACTATTAAGAAATACGATGGTAGAATAAGAACAAAAAAATACTGGAAGGAGTAAAAGCATGGTAAATCAATAGATACATCGTAATACAGTATTTAGACACGATTACTCTGTACTGCGAGACGTTGTTGACTTTCTCCTGAATTAAACCAACCTGCAACGCTGCAAATGTGACAGTTTGGGTCCTCTCCTATTGACATTAATCAAAGTATTACGATTTATTCACAATATATTATAGTCAGACGGAACACAGGCCTGATGTGTTTGAGATGTGGCATTTTGTTATAGTACATTTCGCACTATATAGCGACTGTTTAGGACCGAAAAACTAAAGCTTCAAGTAGATATACAATAATGTTATCTATCGATTTTCAGTCTTAAAGTAGGGAAAATTACAAATATCGATGCATTTCTTTTATAGCCCTCGTTGCTTCTCGAAAAGGTGCACGAACTTAGAAAAGGTTGAAGAACACTAAACTAAACCCTGAGAAGAAAATACAGTAAAAGATAAGATAAAATGACCAATTATTACGGAGGCTAAGAATAATACCAAGACTAATTAAGTAATTCAGAGATAACGAAACAAACGACGATCACGAGAGCTTCCACGATAACAGTGTGTATGATAAGATGTGATTCCAGATTCCTCGATAGCGCTCCGAGTTTCCAAGATAACAATACCATTCCAGTTTCCCCGATAGCGATGAGAGTTTCCAGATACCGATGCCTTTTCACAATAAATACGCCATTCCAGTGTCCACGATAATAATGCGAGTTTCCACGATCAAGATGCAATTCCAGTTTCCACGGTAACGATGCGGGTTTCCACGATGTCGATGCGGTTCCAGTTCTCACGATGCGATTTCACGACACAATATTGAAGTCCACTTGCCTACACAGGTACTGGGACGAACCCTTTCACCCCGTAAGGGTCCACCCCAGACCCTTGGGTGCGAGTAGAGTGACGCTGCCACCTTCCTGCGCCGCAATTGAAGTTCACTTGCCTACACCGGTACTGGGACGAACCCTTTCACCCCGTCAGGGTCCACCCCACACCCTTAGGTGCGAGGAGAGTGGCGCTGCCACCTCACTGCGACGCAATTGAAGTTCACTTGCCTACACAGGTACTGAGATGAACCCTTTCACCCCGTAAGAGTTCACCCAGACCCTTGAGTGCGAGGAGAGTGACGCTGCCACCTTACTGCGCCTCACACAGGTAGCCATGAGCAATGACCCGCCACACACCACTCCCCAAACACTGTCAGTGAGTCCTTTTCACCCCGTAAAGGACCACTGGTATTGTCAGTGCCTGGTGCATGGCGCACAGCGTGCCCTCGTTCATGGCGAGTTGTTCAGCACGGTGTCATTATAAGCAGAGGTCCCGTACACACCACTCACCACCAGACTCTATGCAAGGAGCCCTTATCACCCCTTTAAAGGCCCCTCACGGCATCATCTGGTGGACGGTAGACACGGCAGACTGCTTAAGGCGACCCTTGCCTAGTGTGAGGCGCTGCAAGTTGACGACAACCAGTGAGCTTGAAGCCGCAAAGGAAAATGAGTCCACGTTAACAATGGGATTCCACGACAGGTTGCGATTCCAGTGTCCACGGTAAAGATGTGTTTGTCGAGGATAACGATCCGTTTATCGAGGCTAACGGTGCGGCGATGGCGATGGCGAAACGATTCAAAGTATTATTACCTACACAGGTACTGGGACGAAACTTTTCACCCTGAAAGGGTCAACCCAGTCCCGTGGTTATGAGAGCAGTGACGATGCAATGCAATGCCTCACACGGGTCGCCATGAGCAATGACCCACCACACACCACTCCCCAAACACTGTCATGAAGTGAGTCCTTTTACCTAACCTAACCTAACCTAACCTAACCTAACCTAACCTAACCTAACGTAAAGGACCACTGGTACTGTCAGTGCCTGGCTCATGGCGCACAGCGTGCCCTCGTTCATGGCGAGTTGTTCAGCCCGGTGTCATTATAAGCAGGGGACCCGTACACACCACTCACCACCAGACTCTATGCAAGGAGCCCTTATCACCCCTTTAGGGCCCCTCACGGCACCATCTGGTGAGTGGTAGACATTGATCTCTTGCTTATGGCGACCCTTGCCTAGTGTGAGGCGCTGCAAGTGGACGACTAGTAGTGAAGCTTGAGGCCACCAAGGAAAAGAAGGACCTGCAGCCAGTTCCTGCCTTGGGCCCCAGGCCGGACCCGACAGCCACCTCCTTCCCCGTGCGACGCCCAAGGCCGTCACGGCCCTCAACAACTTTAGGCCGAAAGTTCTCAATCGTCGTTTAAATTTTGATTCGAATATAAAATCGTCGATGGTAAATGAAAAATAGCTTTGGTCTGAAAGTGTGCAAGAGTTAGCTGATTAATGAAACAAGGTGAGGCAGCTTTGCTCCGGAGTATTTAGTGTACTTTGCATGTTGCTGCCGTGAATGTGTACGTGTTAGTAAATAACTGGATAAAAACAGTAGACCAATGGTAGTTGTGTAACTATTGGGGAACTTTTGAAAATTAGTTAAGCTTCTGGATAGTGGATGAGTGCACACAGGTTTGCGTATCTTATACATAAAGTGCCACTTGTAGAGATATATTTTTCTATTTTATGCTCTTAGATAAAACAAACTTAGTTTCCTTTATTTTCCTGATCACAATGACGTGTAAATATCAATGTTTCAAATATAAGGAAACACTAGGAGAGGACCCAAACTCCCGTTGAAGTTGCCACATTCAACAGATATCGTAATATTTCACAGAAAAGATGGTCAACTGCATATCGTATATTTTTGGATATTCTTCTGTCACATAAGGAGATATCAAGATAGGTAAAGTATTTTAAACATGTATCTACGACAAAAAACGCTATAATAGTAGAGTTAGGTTATAACTATGCATTGTGTTTTTTATATACCATCTAGCTCTATTCCTGGGACAAAATTACTTCTTCCTCAATTGATAACTCAAAGTTAGCATGATATTTTCTTTCCTTCTAGGTTAGTAAGTAGACTACAAGACACCATGAACATATGAAGCCCCGTAAATGAGCTTATTTTCATAACTTAGAAATCAAAGTCTGATAATGAGATTGTCTATTGCCAACCAAACCGTTCTGCATAGACGTCTTCAGCGTCATAGAGACCTAATGATGTTAGCTCATGGACAGTGGCCATCCTGACAGCGCCAAACCCAAGGGGGCTCATAAGAATATTTCCAGGGGTACTTAGATGGCTGATCTAATAAAATCCTTTGCAGTACCATTGCATATTGAGTTCCATGTTCCATGTGATAATACTGAGGGTTCGGGTAGATGGTCTTATAACTCAGGAGGTTCTTAATGATATAAAGGTTGAGAACCCCTGCTTTAAATCATAGTGTGGTTATTATTTTTTTTTTAACTTTTCCATTAATTTCTATATCCATTTTCTTTTTATCTTCACGTGATGGTGTTAAAAATCGGAGTTTTCTAACATACTTTGAATTGTTGTGTAGTTATTTCTTACTTTTTTTTTAACTTTTACCATTAATTTCTATATTCATTTTCTTTTTACCTTCACGCAATGGTGTTACAGATGACACGACTTGCATTTTTTATCATGTTTTTTCCTTCTTGTTTGGATCTCTCTTTAATTTTCAAGCTACGATACTTCAAATCAGAGAGAACCAGTATTTCTCCTTTCTAACTCCTTTCTCACTTCTCACAACGGAATTCCTGATGATAATGTAAGCTATTTTCTTTTCCTTCTTTAACCTGAATCACTTTGCCTCATGGTAATCCGAAATAGGCAAGAAAATAAAGAAAATTATAATAGTTGTACTGACCTGTGTGGTGGTGGTGGTGGTGAAGGTGGTAGTGGTGGATACAGCGTCTAAGTTTTTTTTTTTTTTTTTTGCTTGTAACTTCTTTAATTTCACACTTTGTATATCTTAATTGTGACTAATACTTCTTCTCATACTCCATTTTTATTCCTTCTCTTCCTCTTCTTCTTCTTCAAATACAAGTTTCCATTTTCTTTTCCTCTTTACCTGAAGCTTCTTTGGTTTACTTGCAATTTATTTACATTCCACGCTATGATAAACTTTTCTTTCTATTTATCATCTTCTCAAGTATTTTTTTCCTCTCTTCTTCTTCTTCTTCTTCTTCTTCTTCTTTTTTTTTGTTGTTGTTGTTGTTGTTATTCTTCTATCTCTGTTTTTCTTTTTTTTCCTTCTTTTTCTTCTTCTTTTCCTTTTCTTGCTTTTCTTGCTTTCCTTATTTTCTTCTTCTTCTTCTTCTTCTTCTTCTTCTTCTTCTTCTTCTTCTTCTTCTTCTTCTTCTTCATTTTCTTTTTCATTCTTTTTTTTTCTATTCTTTTCTTTTCTTCTTCTTCTTCTTCTTCTTCTTCTTCTTCTTCTTCTTCTTCTTCTTTTCTTCATCTTTTCTTTTTCTTCTTTTATATACTTCTTTTCTTCTTTTCATCTTCTTTTCTTCTACTTTCTTTTCTTTTCTTCTTCTTCTTCTTCTTCTTCTTCTTCTTCTTCTTCTTCTTCTTCTTTTTCTTCTTCTTCTTCTTCTTCTTCTTCTTCTTTGTTTCCTTCCAGCTCTGCAAACTTCACGGCAGGATCCACTCGACGCGACATAAAGAATGAAAACTCAACATTTATAAATCTTTTTGACCGTCAACGGGAAAGATGTTATTACCTTTTGCACTACTCGCGAAATTCCAGGTATGTTCGCCTCTCTCTCTCCTACACTCCACTCTCCCTCTCTTCCTCTCTGTCCCTCTCTCCCTCCTCGCCTGACCACCTTGATATTTTTCAAGGCAGAGAGAGCTTCGGCCATCGAGCTCAAAGTGAACACAGACATTTCTTGAAACATTTCCCGTCTCATCGCCAACCGTAGGAAGTGGCTGGCTGTCCTTTTCCTACTTCAATCACCTTACTCCTCCTCCTGCTCTTATTCCCTCCCTCCTCCTCCTCTTCCTTCTTGTCCTCCTCCTCTTCTTCTGCTCTTGGCTTTAATCTCAACGAGGCCCTGAGATCTCACGCACACCATGGAACCCTGAACAGGCTTAAGCCACGGCAATCCTGATGTTATCGAGCCGTGAGAGAGAGAGAGAGAGAGAGAGAGAGAGAGAGAGAGAGAGAGAGAGAGAGAGAGAGAGAGAGAGTAGATGAGTCATAGCACTACAACTTCCAGCTTTACTTTGACAAATCGACCAAAAGTGCCCAATGCTGCGGAAGATCGGAGGAAGAAGAAGAGGAGGGAGGAGGAGGAGGAGGAGGAGGAGGAGGAGGAGGAGGAGGAGGAGGAGGAAAAGAGGAAGAAGAAGAGCAGGAGTAGATGTCACGCTCGAAAGCACATGTCTTCTCCTCTGGTCTTCGTTCCTCTCCTTTCCTTGTCCCTTCACTTTCATTCTCTTCTTCCTCTTCCATTTCCCTGATCGCAGTCCTGTCTTCCACCTCGTTCTTGTTCTTCTCTCTCTCTCTCTCTCTCTCTCTCTCTCTCTCTCTCTCTCTCTCTCTCTCTCTCTCGCTTTGTCTTCTTTTTCGTCCCTCTCACTTATACTGCTCGTGAAAACAGCTTATCAGTAAGTCAGTGTTTAAAAGAAAAATATCCTCTTTGACCTCTTCCTCCTCCTCCTCCTCCTCCTCCTCCTCCTACTCTTCCTCCTCCTCCTCTTTTTCCTCCTATACTTCCTTCACCGCCTCCCATGCTGTCAGTGCCACGCGTGTTCCACCTCAGATCCTTCTACTCAGCACCTTTCTGACGAAGTTTCGCGGTTCGGAGCCCAATTGAAACCAGGCACCACCACACCCAGGGCCGCGACACACTCACGACTCCACACCTGCGAGGAAGAGGAGGAAAATGTAAGGGAGATATTCCACCAGTTGTATTTACCCTCTGATAAGTCACGCTGAGTGTGTATATGTGTGTGTGTGAGAGAGAGAGGGAGAGAGAGAGAGAGAGAGAGAGAGAGAGAGAGAGAGAGAGAGAGAGAGAGAGAGAGAGAGAGAGAGAGAGAGAGAGAGAGAGAGAGAGAGCAGATACAAAGCTACAAACAGAGTTATAGGTAAAGAGATAACAAAACACACACACACACACACACACACACACACACACACACACACATCACATCACTTCCTCGTTCCAGCAATTCCCCTCTTAGTACTTTTTACCTTCGACAGAGAGTACTTACCATAGGGGAGGTGTGCCATTACCAAGAACAGATGGTATGTTTACGCCGGCAGTCCTTAAGAGCCACGCCCAGCCCAGCGGAATATACGGTGTAATGGGGATGAAAGCTGGTTTTAAGCTATTTTGGGGAGCAAGGAAGGTTCGTCGAGGGGAAAGGGGAAAGTTACCTGACATTTTGACTTTCCGTGGCTTTCTTCCTCCGTGTTGTACAGTGAGATGTGACTGTGGTGTGTGTGTGTGTGTGTGTGTGATTGTGTGTGATGTTATTACAGTGTTCAGTTATTTGTGGTCGTGTGTTGCGTGTAATGCCTCAGTGTTTGTTTCTTTCATAT
>NC_059283.1:11433444-11448444 GCF_017591435.1 Portunus trituberculatus | reverse complement strand
TGGGTGAAATTTTCTGCAAAGGTAGGGTAAGGTGTGTGTGTGTGTGTGTGTGTGTGTGTGTGTGTGTGTGTGTGTGTGTGTGTGTGTGTGCGCCTGTGCATGTGCTATTTCCGATGACACATATGAGACGTTTCTCGAAGTCCTTTTAAAAGATACAAGTAAGAGAGGCTGCAACAAGACATCAGGGCAACATGTGGCTGTCTCTGCATGGAATATAGTAAATGCCACTTACCACTCTCTCTTCCATGAATTTATCTAACCTCCTTTTAAACGTCATTCACGTAAAGCTTCTTAGTGTATACTTGTGTTTATTTAATACTCTTCAAGGCTAGATAGCTCAGTTGGGAGAGCGTTAGACTGAAGATCTAAAGGTCCCCGGTTCAATCCCGGGTCTGGGCACTTACTTTTACTTTGCCTGGTCAAGACTGGGTAACACACCTCACAGGGCTGCACTCACTGGGAGGCGTGGGCGCGTGGCAATGTGATGGGAATATTTAGATAATTAAAGGTTTTCCGGGTTTAGGCATTGTATTTTATTTACCTCAGCTTGCCAGGATGGATATGAACACCTCACGTCCCTCAGGGTGCGTGGTGAAGTGGCCTGCTAACGTACACGCACCTAAAAAGATAACGTTACACACTCAGCACGATAATAAAAAGACTGGCACTACGGACAGAGTAATTGATATCAGGCTACTCGTGTCAGTATCCCTGCGTACTGTAAGTATAGCAGCAACAGAATCATTCAAGAGAGCGGCACTCGCAAATCAATCAGTGCTATTTGATCTGGCACAGTAACGCTTCATGAAATACCCAGTTGAACACGCGTACCAACCCCCGCCGAGACTGTCACTGTGAAACACGTCGGACCTCACTGGAACAATACTTCTTTTCATGTGTGTAAATCGAGTACCTAGAAACCTCTGGTGGACGAGACACACACTGAGAGGTTACTTGTGTGTGTGTGTGTGTGTGTGTGTGTGTGTGTGTGTGTGTGTGTGTGCATATACACTGTTTTTATTTTATTTTCATTTGGACAACAGAATTTTTGATAATTTTGGCGGGATAAGTTTTTATAGTGGTTTATAAATTGATGTATAAACGTAATGAATACTGGGAATTAATTTCGAGGAGCGAACTGTGAATATGTCGAAATATGGCCTTATGACTGATTTCTGAGAGAGAGAGAGAGAGAGAGAGAGAGAGAGAGAGAGAGAGAGAATTATGGAAAGATTTGTCACAGATTATCTCTTTTCCTGGAATCTTCTAGTTTTGTTAATCTTTGTGACCCTTTAATATCATACATTGATAAAGAAAGAAATAATAAGGGTAAATATAGCATAGAAACAGCTGAAATGTAGCAGCAGTGGTAGCAAGAACAGGTGTCATGATAGGTACCTCGCCCACTCACTCATCCTTCCGTGACGCCCTCGTATGTTTTACAATTAGCTTCTTGGTGTGGTGTTAGTTAGAAAGTTACTTAGTTTGCTAGTTTCCGTGCTACGTAGATTACCGTGCGCTTGTATATTTTGCGTATGTTTTTGTTAGCGACGCAAAATATATCAACCTTCCTTAGTAAAGACTCGTCAGCTGGTTCGTCTCTGCGTCACGGCCACACGAATAGTTACTACCGTATGACGATCCAGTGGAGTGTGTTGTGAGCGGCACTGTGTTCTCTGCCTCCCCACAGATCACTAGGATGTGTTCTCTTCTCGGTCAGCACCATTCAATATTCCTGACAATATATAGACACATTTCTCTGGATGTGGTGGCCGGGATTAACACAGCATGCATCATTAAGAGTGCATGTACACCCCCTGACAGCCCCTTACCACTCTTTAACCTCCTCAGCGCAGTGCCCGTATGAACTAGGCCACTCGAAGGACATACACACACACACACACACACCAGCGTATCTTTGGTGCTGGGCGACGCAGCTCCGCACAGCCAAGCCAAGGCAGGCCACACGGTACACAGCTACCAACATAACAACCTCAAGTCTCCCTCACTCATTATTTAGCCCAATTTTTCGTGATTCTTGAGGGTTAATGGTTGTTTTCTAGACTCGAGGTGTAGGAGGAAGAGGAGGAGAACGAGGTGGAGAAGAAAGGAGAAATCTGAGAGGGAGGAAGAGGAGGGGAGGTGCCCAGCAGACGACGTAAAAAAATCACTTCGGCCTAACATCACCATTTGCTTCTTATTTATTAGCGGAGTTGGCATTGTTTTGGCATTTAATATATTAATAGAAATCTAAAACAAGTTATAATCTATAATAAAATCCAGACCAGCTGTGTTTTGTTTGTCGAAGAAATAACCGTTTCGTCATTTTATCGACATTTCAATAATTTTTTATCTGAACGCCTAGGATTGTTTTGGTATTCATTTCAAGACTTGAGAAGTATGGGAAACATGTATCCAGTAACAATATTCAATAAGATTTAGTCTAACAAAGCGTATTTTTAATTTCAATATTCGTAGGTGGTTAAAACTTAAAATCTAGATTCTTTATACGACGACGAATTCGTGTTTTGTTTATTTCTCTGGAAAGTGAAAATTTTCTTACTCCTAAAATGTAATAGAATCTAGTGTGGCTGCGTTTTGTTTCTGAACATTATGCTGATTTTGTGGCCCCGTTCGTACGATACAACGAGTGATCCTTGGATAGTTCGTTGTTGTTACTGGGCTCGGTTTACTTTTTATATTTCATGTATTAGTTAAAAAATATGGCAAGTCAGAAAATGTAGTGCATTCTAGTCTGGGAGCCTTCTTTCTTCTCGTGATTTTCAAAATGAAGTAAGTTACGTAAATATACGAGCCGAGATGGACTCCCCTCCCTCTCTCCCTCCGTCCCTTCCTGTACAGCAATATGTATCTAAACTTCTGGCTGTTCCCGGTCTCAGACGTAAAGTAACACCTGAATAAGCCAATTGAATAGATAAATAATCTTTGAAATGCCTTAAATAGTGCTAAAGTCAATAAAGTGCAGACCCGTTCAGAGAGCCCGCCACCACCACTGCCACTACGACAGACGATATCTTCTCTCCCGCCTCCCAGGGTCCCTTCGTCAACATTTTCGTCAATTTACAGAGTGTTCCGCCAATTTCAAGGTATTTCATAGACTAGAAGCGTAGATTGTAGTAGTAGGAGGAGGAAGAAGTGAGAAATGGTGGAGGAAGAAGAGGAAAGGAGGAATGAAGGCAAATGAGGAGTGGATAGTTGTAGTAGTAGTAGTAGGAAGAGGAAGAGAAAATGAGGAAAGGAGGAGGAAAAATGATGAAGGAAAGAGGAATAAGAGGAAGGAAGACAATGGGAGAGTGGTAATATCAATAGAAGTAGGGAATGAGGAATGAGGGACAGTATTATACATCTTTGTGGCTTGTTTCTGATCAACGGGAAGAGAGAAGGCGGGAAAGAGCCAGTTAGGGTTAGCGGTGGGGTGAGTTGTATGTCTGTATGTAGCCACACACACACACACACACACACACACACACAAGGCAATGAAGTGGGTAGAAATGCAATACTGTATAGAGTTTTAGTGCCTTTCCTTAATATTTATCGTGAAATGTAGTGCTGTATGTAAAGTGAACAGAATATACCGATTTCATGCCAGACTTTCGTGCTTTTTTTTTATTTATTTATTTTTTCAACGCCTCTCCTAGTAATAAGGCATTTTTTGTCTGCCCCGCTTGTTTGTGAGCCTCCCAATCTGTTCAAATGGAGCAAAACCTACATGCGTGTTATAAAGGTAAGGTAATTTTGTCTTCAGTGCGCGGCGCGAGGAAATGAAATGTTTTAATGCCACGTTTGTTCATCAGATGATTGGATGGTTGGTGAATGATTGTGTGTGTGTGTGTGTGCGGTGTATGCGTGTGTGTGCTTCCGCTGCCTTCTCCTTCTCCTCCTCTTCCTCTTCCTCTTCCTCTTCCTCTTCCTCTTCCTCCTCTTCCATCACTATAATTGTTTTTGGAAACTGTTAAGATTGATGTTCTTGTACGTTGTGATCGATACACTATCTATCTATCTGTGTGTGTGTGTGTGTGTGTGTGTGTGTGTGTGTGTGTAACGTTACTGTATTAGTGTATAACGAGCACAAAGATACCACAGATGCAGTACAACACAAACTCATGCACTTCACAGCCACAAAATGTCAAATAAATGAAACCCATAATGTCTTCTCTTTTTTTTAATTCACAAGACATTGTTTGGAATTATCCTTATTACCACTCTTCATTATCTGTGGCGCCGGCTGATGAATAAATTAAGTTATCGTACTGTATTAACGTGACTGTAGTGTTATTGCATCGCTATTATCATATTATTGTGTGTTGTGTGGAGTAGTGGGGAGGAGAGCGGCACTTTCTGGGATGCATCAAGGCGTGGGATGTGTATGAAGTAGCAGTGGGACATTTTTTTTTTTAATCTTTTTTTGTTTTTGCTCTTGGCTTGCTCTCTTCCCTTCATAAAAAAAAAAATGTGTGTACCATGTGGTGTTGTGTTGTGTTGTGTTGTGTTCCATCTTCATACACTACACGGTTGATTTTTTTCTTTTTTTTTTTTTTTTTTGTATTCCGGAATAGGAGTAAATAGTAGCTTGAGTCCGAAAACTGCATGTAAATCTGAAGCAAAAGCAATTCAAGTAATAAAAAAAAAATCCTAAAACGCGAAAATCTAAAAACACGAACGTAAATCTAAAAGGAAATGTAATCTTGAAAAAAAAAGATTATTTTTTTCTTCACGCTCCACGTTTTAATAAATTTTGAAGTTTCATAAAAAAAGTACCTGACGTGTGTGTGTGTGTGTGTGTGTGTGTGTGTGTGTGTGTGTGTGTGTGTGTGTGTGTGTGTGTGTGTGTGTGTGTGTGTGTGTGCATGAGAGTGAATGTGAGTACGTTTGTGATTGTAAGTGTGAATGAGTGAGTGTGAGTGCGTGTGCGTTGACTGTGAGTGTGAGTGTGTGTGTGAGTGTGTAAGTGTGAGTGCGGGTGCGCGATTGTGAATGCATGTACGTGGGCGTTAGTGTGAGTGTGAGCGAGTGTGAGTGTGAGTGTGAGTAGGAGTGTGAGTGAGAGTGTAAGTGCGTGTACGTGTGTGTGTGTGTGTGTGTGTGTGTGTGTGTGTGTGTGTGTGTGTGTGTGTGTGTGTGTGTAGGTAAAGTCAAGTTTATTGCCATTTATGTACACAAGCCAAGGCTCCTAGGCAGACGGATTTATTTAATCATTATTAGTTGAGTTGAGGTAGATGGAAGTGTACATAAAAAAAATTACTTCGTTTCTAATGGAATAAAAAAAAAGCTTGATTAATGAGCTGCAGGTAGAGTAGAGAAAATTACATACGAGATATTTGAAAAACAAGATAATCAGGTGTGTGTGTGTGTGTGTGTGTGTGTGTGTGTGTGTGTGTGTGTGTGTGTGTGTGTGACAAACAGAAACAGATAGACAGACAGACAGACAGACAAAGATGACCACGTAGGATAGAGTGTGAACGTATTAGCCTGCACTTATCAACATTCCCATCTGTCCTTCACTGAGCCCGCAGAGGAAGCACACTTTAAACACTAAATAATGAGCTGAGAGAGAGAGAAGGGGAGACATGAGATCAAGGGCCAATAGCAAATAATTATTCATTCCTTAGAGAAGGGGAACAAAAACACATACCAGTGAAACAAGATGAAAATTTACACGTGACGAGATATAATGAAACTAATGAGAGAAGCAAATCCAAGGTAAATTAGGTTAGCAAAACATTATGGAACCAGGTCAAGAGGAGGTGATGGTGACTGTGGCTGGCTTCTTGTTGTGTTCTTGTGTCTGTGTATGGTGAAGCCTATGTAATGTAAAGGGAAGGGGTGTGTGAGAGAGACAGAGAGAGACAGAGACAGAAAGAGAGAGAGAGAGAGAGAGAGAGAGAGAGAGAGAGAGAGAGAGAGAGAGAGAGAGAGAGAGAGAGAGAGAGAGAGAGAGAGAGAGAGAGAGAGAGAGAGAGAGAGAGAGAGAGAGAGAGAGAGAGAGAGAGAGAGAGAGAGAGAGAGAGAGAGAGAGAGTGAGAAAGACAGAAAGAAAGACATTCAGATAAAATTCATGAGGCAATGTTTCGGAAATTCAATCGTGCGAGGCAGAAGGACAGACACACAGACAGACACACAGACAGACACACAGACAGACAGACAAATGTTCCTTCTTCTCCAGAGTCACAAAAGGACAACAGGTGCAATGGGAACAGGAGGAGAACGATTGCAAAGGTAACCAGGTGAGTGTCCACACAGGTGAGATCGCAATTTGTTTGGAGACCCATCGCAGGTGTACCAGAATGAAGGAGGAGGAGGAGGAGGAGGAGGAGGAGGAGGAGGAGGAGGAGGAGGAGGAGGAGGAGGAGGAGGAGGAGGAGGAGGAGGAGGAGGTGGAGGTGGAACAGGACGAGGTGAAGGTGGAGAAGAAGTAGGAGAAGGAGGAGGAGGTGGAGGAGATGATGGAGAAGGAGAAGGAGAAGGGGAAGGAGAAGGAGAAGAATGGAAGGAGGAGGAGGAGGAGGAGGAGGAGGAGGTGGATGAGGAGAAGGAGGGGAGAAGGAGAAGGAGAAGGAGGAGGAGGAGGAGGTGAAACAAGAGAAGGAAGAGGAGGAGGAGGAAAGAAATGGTTGGCTGATGGATAATGAGAAACCTCAGGCAAAATCAGAGAAATTGAAGTTGTATTGGCTTGCTATCTTTATTTCAGCTGTTCTGTTTTATTTATCTATTTATTTATTTATCTATTTTGCTTATGTGTCTTTGGTGTGTTGTTTATATAGCATCGTGTACGTTTTTCCCCATCGAAGGAAGAAAAAAAACTGAACACTAAGGAAAGATTAAGAAATATTGAGATCACATTACCGTTCTGTCTATTCTATCTTTGTATTTCACCATTACATTCATCTTGTATTATTTTTGTATGCTATATTTATTTTCACAGGAAGGAAATAAATGAAAATAAGACCTTTAGTTGAATTTATTTGAGGCTTTTACTTTCACGAACCTTCTCATTATCTTTGCATTTCTTCATTATATTTATCTTGCATTGACTGTGTACGCTATATTTATTTTCACAGGAAGGAAATAAATGAAAATAAGATCTTTAGTTGAATTCATTTGAGGCTTTTACTTTCATGAGCCTTCTTATTATTTTTGCATTTTCATTTATTTTGCATTGTTTTTGTATGTTATATTCATTTTCACAGGAAGGAAATAAATTAAATAGTTAGTTGTATTGATTTGAGGCTTCTACTTTGAAGAACTTTCTGATTTACTTATGTATATATAGCTTCCTTTCTTAACCCCTTCAGTACTATGAGTTTCCATGTTCATTCTGCTTACTATTTTAGTGATTTTATACAGCTTCAGAAAGTCATGTAAGAGATCAAAATAGTGAAGACTGTGGCCATTAATCTTCTGACCTCCATAGAGCCTTCCTAATGTCAATAAAATAGTCTAATCGTACGCAAATCTTAAGGTAAAAATTTGTCCCCGTGCTGAAGTGCCCCTGGCTCTTCACAACTCAATGGTTCAATGTGGAAGCAGTTTCTCGGTGTTTTTTTTTGTGTGTGTGTTTTCTATTCTTTCCTTCTCTCTTTGTCTTATTCATGTCTAAATTTTTATGACTCAGCTGCTCATGTTTTCTTTGATTTTCTTTTTTCTTCCCTTTTTCATTCGTGCATTCCATTGGTTTATTTATTCCTCTGCCAGCGTGTGATGTTGTCCAGGCCACGGCTCTTGCTTTTCCTTCAGCATTTTTACATCCTATCAGATAATCCCGTCTATTCTCTCAGTTTATCTTCTCTTAGTTCTCTTGCGTCTCTCTTTCAAGTGTGCATTCTTTCTTCAAACTAGTGTCTTATTCTTCATTTCCTTTGTTATATTTTCCTTGTCTTTTAAATCTTTCTTTTCTTCATTTTTAGTTATTGTCTGTTATCTCTTATTCCCTCAAGTTATCATCTCTTCATTGTCTTTCTCCAGATTCTACACTCTCCTTCATCTTGCCAGTTATTGAGTTTTATCCTTTACTTCCCACTTATCATTTCTTCGTTGTCTTTCTCTCAATCTTACACTATCTATTGACCATTCTCTTTTATTTCCTCATTTATCCTCTCCTTGTTGTCTTCCTCCTCCTCCTCTTCACCTTGTTCCATTTCTGTCCCATTCCTCTGCTCTTCTGTCCTCCCTTTATTACGTTCTTCCGGTTCATTCCCTCTCGTTCCCCTCCCTCCCTCCGTCCCTCCCCTCACGTGACCCCCTTTCCTCCCTGGTTCATTTACCTTGATCCACCATTGACTCCCCTCCTCCACTCTCCCCTCTTCTCTTACTCACCCAAATTCATCCTTCCTCTCCCCTCACCCTTGGTTCCACATCCTTAACCCTCTCCCAGTCACCCCGAATCTTCCCCTCTCTCCCCCGTCACGTCTCTCCGGCTTCTTACTCTAGTCTTCCCTCCCTCGCTCTCTCTCTCCTCTCCCCATCTCTCTCCCCCGTCTCTCCCGCGGCCCGTGTTCATTGTTGCACTACAAGGCACGTCTTCTAAACGTGGAAGGCATTAACAATATGTAGCACAAGTCCCGATGGATTCCCCAAAATGGTCCAATATATATAATTCCAGAATATTGGGTCACATTATCTAGTAAACCTTTCCCTGCCTCTCCTTCGCACCCTGCAAGGAACACTCACCCTTACGAGGAACTGAATAAGTGCTGCAGTATTTCTTTTTATATTTTTTTCCTATTCGTGTGTTAATATGTATAGTAATATTGGGTTGGGTTATCATGTAAGGCTTTCCCCTCCTCGCTCACATCCTGCACCGAGCATTTATCCTCGTCTGCGTCTGGCTAAGTGTCATAATTCCTGTTTCTGTCCAAGGCTTGCGTTGTTTGGTAATAAATCAGGTTATTAAGTTAACCTCCTTTCCACTCCCAAGACAACAGGAGCATTTCCCCGCCTGGCTGCCTCAATGGGCCCCGCAGTTTATGGTGAGTTTTAATGGATGTGTTGTTTATTGACAATGTTCTCTACGTCATGGCGTTCAATACGTTTAATAATTAATGATAAAATAAAGTGAATTACAGATATTGTTTTAATATTTTAGTTTGATGAGTGTTAGTAATAAGTTAGGTTGTGTTACGATGAATTAAGTTTTAGTAGTTTAGTTTAACCTCTTCAGTGCTGGGACGCATTTTTACGATTAGACTATTTTATTGACATTAGGAAGGGTTTACGGAGGTCGGAAGATTAATGGCCACACTCTTCATGATTCTAATCCTCCCACGTATGCTTCTGAAGCTGCATAAAATCACCAAATAGTAAGCAGAATGAATATGGAAACACGTCATAGTACTGAAGGGGTTAATAATGTTTCATAATGCGTTAGGTTAGATTAAATTAAGTATCAATATTTTAACTAGGTAATGCTTTATAATACCTAAAGTTATGTTAGGTTTTAATTATTTAATATTAATAATACGTTTGATGAACAACAAAAATAGCAAGTAATCTTCAGCCTTCCACTCACATCCTGCAGGAAACATTCACCATTACTATTACAAAGGAGAGAGTGAGTGATACATCGGTAAGGGTGTCATTGTATCGATCTTGAATTACTTTGCTTAATAAAGAAAAGGAATAACATTAACATGTCAACCTCTTCCCTTTCAGTTCTGATGGGCAGGAAGCAATCAGCCATACAAGTCCATCAATAGATATCACAGTTTCTAATTCTCTTTTCAAAGGGTGAAGTGTTTAACAGCATTGCTTAATGATATGCTCGATAATGAACAAGATTATCATGAAAACTTTTCCCCTCCACTTCCAATCTGCAAGAAACAATCACCCTTACGAGTATCAGAATAAGTGCTACAATATTCCAAGTTTTACGGAGATGGGCTGTTTCATAATATCGGCCATTGTCTTCCAGTACAATGGGCGGGAGTGCAGGAGTGCGGGCGTCCCTCTCCAGTGCCATCGCGGAATGTTAGCTGCAGGTTGTGTACCAGACGCGCTCAAGTCTCACTCCATTGAATTCTTAATGCTGGACTTGCGTCTGTGTTCCTGATACGAGTCTCAGTCCACGCATCGGGACTTACCGAGGCCTGATGGAAACACAGAGGCGGAATTCCAATTGGGTTTAGAAAAATATCAGACATTCGTGTGATTTATTCCAGACGAGCGGCGCCACGTGCATCACCTGAAGCACTTGAACCTGAAGCACCTGAACCAATGAGCCACCTGAACCACTGAAACACTGAGTCACTGAGGCACCTAAACCACTGAGCCACCTGAACCAACACATAAATACTCCACTTCATTTCACATCAAACGTAGGTGAATTATCCCGTGACGCAATTAGATTCTAACACTCTGAATTGTTAATCTTAACCAATGTTTCACACACAATACCTTCTCATGTGCCGTATGTTTCATCACACACAAAGGAACGCCTGGTGTGATCTTGCTTAGATTTAGAAGTTGATCTCCATAAGTTACTTTCACGTAAGATTTAAACAGCTTACTTAAATCAAACACTGAAACGTAGTGTGAATGCAAAATGTTCAGAAATATTATCTATGTAAAGGCGCCGCCGCGTATTGATTAAACCCTTTCAATACTAGTCTTTTCCATTATCATCAATACATTTTTACGACATATTTTCTATTATAGTTTCTTAAATCAGCACTTCTGTAACTTAGAGGAAATTATACTGACGTCATATTTTTTTTTTCTTTAAGTCTATCCAAACAATATATGAAAGGGATGCAACGTTGACATAATCAAACAAGGTGTCTCTTCACTTTCCTTAATGGCATAA
This sequence comes from Portunus trituberculatus, assembly GCF_017591435.1. Classification (NCBI taxonomy): domain Eukaryota; kingdom Metazoa; phylum Arthropoda; class Malacostraca; order Decapoda; family Portunidae; genus Portunus; species Portunus trituberculatus. The sequence goes on along the minus strand of NC_059283.1, from coordinate 11,437,625 downwards.
AATTTTCGTTTCTCTCAAAGCAAGATACGCAACATTTATCTTTCTTCACCTTCGCTAACTGTTTAGAAAAATCTTCCTTTCCTCAAGATAACGCAAGCTGACAACTAACAGAAGCTAAAAATCATTTGTCTTTCACTTATCATTTTCTCTTTATCTTCCCTAACTCCTTAACCCCTTCAGTAACACTTTTTCTTATTTATTCTGTTTACTATTTGATGATTTTTAACGGCTTCAGAAATTTATGTGGGGATTAGAATAGTGAAGACTCTGGCCATTAATCTTTTGACCTCTATAGACCCTTCCTAATGTCAATATAATCATCTAATCATACACAAAATTCATGGTAAAAATGCGTCCTTGTAATGAAGGGGTTAATAATCTTCCTTTAGTAAGCTAACTACCACTACTTTCACTTCACCTTTATTAACTTCATGGCAATTGTTTTTTCTCTCAAGATAATGTACGGTAACTACCATTTATTTTTCTCTATCTTCACTGACTCCTTGAAAATCTTCCTTTCTTTCAAGATAACACAAGCTCAGCCATTTTTCTCTCTCTTTATCTTCGCTAACTACTTGAAAATCGAGAAGATAACGCAAGCTGACTATCATTTCTCTCTCTCTTTATGTCCATTAATTTCTAACAAAATCATCTCTCAAAAAGACAACGAAAGCTATCTACCATTTCTCAAACTGGATCTTCACTAACACTTTGAAAAATCAGCAAGATCGTAGACAATTCCTTCCTCTCCTCCAAAATAAGACACGGTAACTTACTTTACCCTCACTAACTCCTTGGAAATCACTTAGATCGTGGACAATTTCTCCTCTCCCTCAACCCGCATTCTCCCCAACCCCCCCTCTCTCTCTCTCTCTCTCTCTCTCTCTCTCTCTCTCTCTCTCTCTCTCTAGATAACTCAGGGGACAATTAAGGCCACCTGTGGAATAACTTACGCCACTTTGATGCAGTCATTCAATATTAATTTGGGTCAAGACTTTCTCATCGGCGGGCGTCAAAAATTGCGGCATTACGACCATCAACTGGTGAGGAGGAAGAGGAGGAGGAAGAGGAGCTGTTTTTAACGACGTTGCCGAGTTGCGACGTGAAAGTTTTAAGGATCCCGACTCCACGCGGCGGGATTAAATTACATCATGACCAGACCAACGAAATGACTCAAACTCAAGGGTAGAAAAGACACAGAAATGGCCGCCACTGCAGGAGGAAAGGGACGAGTTGAGCAAGGGAAGAAAGACGAGGAAGAGGAAACTGGCCAAGGAAGCGATCAGCAGGTGCAGGGCAAAGAAAAGTGGGAAGATTGAGTGAAGAGAAGCAAAGGAAAAAATAAGAAGAGGAAGGGATACTAAGAGAGAGAGAGAGAGAGAGAGAGAGAGAGAGAGAGAGAGAGAGAGAGAGAGAGAGAGAGAGAGAGAGAGAGAGAGAGAGAGAGAGAGAGAGAGAGAGAGAGAGAGAGAGAGAGAGAGAGAGAGAGAGAGAGAGAGAGAGAGAGAGAGAGAGAGAGAGACAGACAAACAGACAGACAGACAGACAGACAGACAGACAGACAGACAGACAGACAGACAGACAGACAGACAGACAGACAGTACATAGGTAAAAATACAAAGGCAAACACATGAAATCCACAAATATAACACAACAAAACAAACAAAACAAACAAATAAGCCAAACAAACATCAGTTACAGGGATAGGGGGAATTGTTGTTGTTGTTGTTGTTGTTGTTGTTCTTACTGTTGATGCTGCTGTTGTTACTGATGGTGGAGTTGGTGGTGGTGGTGGTGGTGGTGGTAGTGGTGGTGGAAGAGGAAACCTGACCTCCTGCATGTACACACACACACACACACACACACACACACAACACGTGGAATATTGAACACAAACTCACAACACAAATAAAAAAGGGAAGGTCAAACAAGTGACAACTAATGACACTCCTTGAAGAACACCACTATCATCTCTTACTCTTTACCCCTTCAGTGCTAAGACGCGTTTCTATATTCATTCTACTTACTATTTGGCGATTTTATACAGCTTCAGAAACTTATGTGGGAATTAAAACAGTGAAGACTCTGACCATTAGTATTCTGACCTCCATAGAACCTTCCTAATGTAAATAAAATCGTCAAATCGTACACAAAACTCAGTAAAAAATGCGTTCCAGTACTGAGGAAGCTAACCTCGCATTCTCTTCGTCCTCCTCCGGTTACTGAGTCATTATTTCAATCCATCAGTTTCTCTTCCTCTTCCAAGCAACGCCTACACATTCTTCAGGAGCGGGACGGGAAGAGGTCGCCAGGAAGGGTATGGAACTTAGCATCGAGTTTGAAGGCAACTTTGTGGCCATTGTGCTGAGCTGGAAATCAATATATGAATCAGGGAAGTCACCAGTGTGTGTGTGTGTGTGTGTGTGTGTGTGTGTGTGTGTGTGTGTGTGTGTGTGTGTGTGTGTGTGTGTGTGTGTGTGTGTGTGTGTGTGTGTGTGTGTGTGTGTGTGTGTGTGTGTGTGTGTGTGTGTGTGTGTGTGTGTGTGTGTGTGTGTGTGTTTATGATTTTTATGCATATTTTCATTTGACTAATGAGGAATATAAACTACATATGTTGTTTTTGGAGTAGACAATAAAATAATGAACTCTCTAAGACAGTCTCTCTCTCTCTCTCTCTCTCTCTCTCTCTCTCTCTCTCTCTCTCTCTCTCTGTGTGTGTGTGTGTGTGTGTGTGTGTGTGTGTGTGTGTGTGTGTGTGTGTGTGTGTGTGTGTGTGCGTGTGAACAGAGAGCGAGATGCACTTGATTTAGTTATCAAGAAAATGCACTCCAGATATTAGCCGGACATATGAATACAGGAATAAAGCACTGGAATTCTTTTTCATGTTCTTTTTCCCAATAACGCGGCAGGCAATCCGAGTGAAAGCATTATTTTTTCCGCTACAACACATCAGTTTATGGTTTACAGTCCTTAATTCCTTAGCATCCCGTGACAAAAAGCTGGAGTAATATCTGTGTTTCGCCTCATACTTTCTGATTCTTTACAAAAACAAACATTACGATCCTCACTTATACATTGAAAATATCACAGCACACATTTTTTGCATATTTCATTAATTCAACGCGTTAGATATTCAAGCGAAATACTCGGGAGCCTTACAGAAACTAATTTACCTCTTCATTTCTCTCTCTTACATGATAGTTCTGTAATTAAGAGTAAGAACAATAGTCTTAGTTTGTGATTAACCCATTGAGTACCTTGACGCGTTTCCTTATTCATTCTGGTTACTATTTGGTGATTTTATACACCTTCAGAAACTTAGGAAGGAAGAAAATGGTTAAGGAAATAAAGATGTTGTTTGTGTCAATGCTGGTTATTCAGTTCCTACTAGTGAAGACTCTGGCCATTAATCTTATGACCATCACAGACTCTTCCTAATTGTCAACAAAAATGGTCTAATCGTACACGAATCTCAAGGTAAAAGTGTGTCCTAGTACTGAAGGGCTTAAGAACTATAGTCTATGTTAAATCATCTATTCTTTGTGTTCCTTTGTGTTTCCTTCCTTGTTAATTGTTCTTGGGTAATAGATCTCGGATTAAGATTAACTCCTTCAGTACCGAGACACATTTTTACCTTGATTTTTGGTTTATGATTAGACGATTTTATTTGCATTAGGAAGGAGTTATGAAGGTCAAAAGATTAATGGCCAGAGTCTTTACTATTTCAATCCCCACATAAGTCTCTGAAGCTGTATAAAATCACCAAAATAGTAACTGGAATGTAAATTAAAACGCAGGATGGTACTGAGGGATTAAGAGTTGCGATCTAGGCAATATTGTGTTACTTTCCATACCAACAAACTTTATAAACACGAGCGAAAAAATAGATTTCGCAATTATTTTCTTATCACAGTAACAGTACTCTAATTAAGAAGTATAATGTAAGTACGCCTGTCTTCTCTTTATGTTCTTTGTACTCCTTTCCAAAAACCCGAGCAAATAACATGTTTTTCGTGATTTCTTTCCTTGTCTCATCGTCCTCCTTTACTTTCCTTCAAGGGTTCCACCAGCTTGCACTCTTCAGCAAATAAGAAGCCTTTGTCCTCCTCCCTTTGTGTGTCTTTGTTTGTCTGCTTGTGTGTCTGTCCGACGTTACGAATAGAGCTAAGTAGGTAGGAACT
>NC_059283.1:11423444-11428444 GCF_017591435.1 Portunus trituberculatus | reverse complement strand
ATCTTTTGATATTCTTTACTCTTTTCTTTTGTCTTGTCCTGCCTTTGTCCCTCCTTGTTTGCGTGTTCCAGTTTTATTGTTGTGTTCTTCTTGACAGGCTACATTGTTATGCATGTTAACGGCTCTCTTCTTCCTCTTCATCCTCCTCTTCCTCCTCCTCTTACTCCTCCTCCTCCTCCTCCTCCTCCTCCTCCTCCTCCTCCTCCTCCTCCTCCTCCTCCTCCTCCTCCTCCTCCTCCTCCTCCTGCTCCTGGGACAATATTTGTATAACGGGACAATATTTGTATAATAATCTTTTAGAAAGTGGTTTTGATCAACTCGTACAACATCCAACAAGAGGTGATAATATCTTAGACCTTATTTTAACGACAAATGAAAATATAATTTCTAATGTAGAAGTTGGTTCCGAATTCAGCACCAGTGACCACCGGGCGATTACATTCAATGTCAAAACAAGTAAGATGCTCACAAATGTAAGTAAAGAAAAAGTACCTGACTTTCAGCGAGCTAATTTTGGAAAACTCAGAAAAATTCTGTCTGAAAGCGATTGGAGCCAATTATCGAGTGCAAATTGTATAAATGAAGCGTGGAAAATATTTACATTTAAACTAGACCGAGCTGTAAAATCCTCTATTCCACTACGAAATAGGCGCTCAATCGCCAGCTATAAGCCTAAATGGTGGAATTCAGAAATTAAAAACTGTCTCTGCTAAAAAACGCGCCTACCACAAATACAAAACAACGCACAATGAAAGAGACAAGACTGAGCATGACCAATTGCGACGCAATGCTAAAAAACTTATAAGGAAAGTAAGAAAATTATGAGCTCCATATCGCCAATCGTAGCAAGACAAATCCTAAAGAGTTTTTCAGTTATATCAGAACTAAAAAAGCAATAGCTTCATCAATAGGGCCGCTAGCTCTAGACAATGGCGAACACACGGACGACGAAATTGAAATGGCTATTAAATTAAACAATTACTTTGCGTCAGTCTTCACTGAAGAAAATTATTCAGAAAATCAGCCAACTGCACCAAATCACAGCAATAATGTCTGTTTAAATACGTGCGATATCCAAGAAAATGTAATTTTGAGCGCAATAAATAAAGTTAAAACAAACAAAACTCCTGGTCCCGATAAAATTTCTCCACGAATACTAAAAGAGGCAAAGAAAGAACTTGTTAAACCATTGTCTATCCTCTTTAATAAATCACTTAGCACTCGTAAAGTTCCTGATGACTGGAAACTCGCTAACGTAACTCCAATCTTTAAAAAAGGTGACAAGTCTCAAACTAGAAATTATCGACCAATTAGCCTCACTTCAGTGGTAGGTAAATTAATGGAGACAGTTTTGAGGGATAAAGTTGTTGCATTCTTAGAAAGTAACAACATAATAAACGAATCACAACATGGATTTAGAAACAAGCGGTCATGTTTAACAAATTTACTTGACTTTTTCCATGATATATATAATTTGTACGACAACACCAGAGCGGTTGATGTCATATATCTTGACTTCCAAAAGGCTTTTGACAAAGTGCCACATAAACGTCTTATCAACAAAGTAAAAGCGCATGGTATAACTGGTGACATTGCAGCGTGGATCGAGGATTGGTTGTCTGATCGTAAACAGCGAGTTGTGATCAATGGTAAATCTTCAGAATGGATTAACGTAAGCAGTGGCGTTCCTCAAGGATCAGTTCTGGGACCTATTCTTTTTATTATATATATTAACGACATTGATGAAAGAATAAATTGTAAGCTCTCAAAATTCGCAGATGACACAAAATTGCAAACAGAGTAGACTCAGAAAGCCAAAGACAACTTTTGCAAAAGATTTAGATACTCTCATCGAATGGTCAAACAAGTGGCAAATGAAATTCAATATAGATAAATGCCACGTTTTACACATAGGAAATCAAAATCCTCAGGCGACATACAAGATGAATAATACCCCAATGACGAGTGTGGACAAAGAAAAAGATCTTGGTGTCATTGTTTCAGCAGACCTCAAGCCTAGCAAACACTGTACTGAAGTCGTCAAAACTGCGAATAAATTAGTTGGTTTCATTGGACGATCTTTCACTTTCAAGTCTGAGAAAATAATATTAACATTATATAACTCACTCGTCCGTCCACATCTCGAATACAATGTTCAGTTTTGGTCACCGTATTACAAAAAAGATATTGAAAAATTAGAAAAATACAACGCAGATTAACAAAAATGATCCCAAGGTTGCGGAACAAATCCTACGAGGAACGCCTAAAGGAATTAAATTTATTTTCTCTTGAGAAACGGAGAGTAAGAGGCGACCTTATCATGCTTTTCAAAATTTTTAATGGGTTTGCAAATATGAATATTCAAAAATACGTATCAGTCGACCAGTCAAATGTCACCAGAAGCAATGGTTTCAAAATTGTTGGTAAGCGTTTTGTAACAAATGAAGTCAAACACTTTTTCTTTAATCGCATAGTCAATATATGGAATGGTCTGCCATCAAATGTTGTCAACTCAGGTACTATCGAAACGTTCAAAGTTCGCCTCGATAAATACTTTGAATGTAATCCCCGGTTGTCGCTATTCATTTCCGAATAATTTGCGCTTTTTCTTTTATCTCCCGGGCCTCTGATCGTGGTTTAAATTGCCCGTTAGTTTGAATTACTCTCACCCTCCATACATGACACAGATAGCCCGGAGTGAACGGTCACTACTTTTACTCTCGATCTGTGAAGGGCTGTGGATAGTCAAGAGCCCTGACAGTAGGTGACCATCATCGGGATTTAAGGTACCAGGGGTCACCGCTGCAGGGGGTAACCATACAGTGTGCGGCGCCCTTTAAAGGGAAGTGCACTTTTACAGTGGTTGTACGGAGCTGGGGCCTGATTGACTGCTGCCTCTCTTGAAAGCGCCAGGCAAGGCTGCCGCACCACCTTTTTGACTCCACACTGTGTTTACATACATACTACACTACACTGCATACACGCACAGATAGCCCAGAGTGAACGGTCACTACTACTACTCTCGACCTGTGACGGGCTGTGTTTGGAGAGGGCCTTGTCAACCATTGATCATCATCGGGAACTAAGTACCAGGAATCAATGTTGCAAGGGGTTATCAGCGTACGGCGTCCCTACAGGGAAAGTATGCTATCTCAGTGGATTGAACGGAGCTGGGGCCTGATTGACTGCTGCCTCCCTAGAAAGCGCCAGGCAAGGCTGCCGCACCACCCATTCGACATACACACTGTGCATCCACGTACACAATGCACACACAACATGACATTTCCCCCACAAACACAAGTAGTCAGACGTAGATTATACATTTCCTTTTCACTCTCTACTAAAATTCCATGTGATTTTTTTTATATCACATGGTTTCGCCATTTTTCCTGCCAGCCTCGGCTGGAGGGAGGGGTGGGTGGGCAGGAGCCTTCTGCTTTGCTGTCCTGTCTCTACCACTGGTAGTTAGTAGATAGTCTCCACAAACAGCCTAGTAAGGACCTAAGGGTCTGTTGCTGTTTGTCTTCCTTTGTATTCCTTTGTATTCCTGCTCCTGCTCCTCCTCCTCCTCCTCCTCCTCCTCCTCCTCCTCCTCCTCCTCCTCCTCCTCCTCCTCCTCCTCCATGTGGTTTCTTTCTTTACAATGATCTCGCTGACAGATTACGTTTTTATATTCACACTGCAGCAAGTTTTTAGTTGACTATGCAATTTTCTGATTCGTAAAGGAGTGTTTTCAGGAACTGAAATAACAAAACGAGGTTACAAAAATATACTTAACTTATTACTTCAGCTCCAAGGTAGTTCTCGCTGGCAGATTACGTTCTTACACTCCCACGACTCGATGACAATTGTTCACTGTAACTTTCTATTAGCGTTAAGGAATCTGCAAGAAAAAAGATTGCAAATATATAATTCAACATAATTTTCTCTCACTCAAATAAAATAAGGGTTAAAAAAAAAGTGTTACAAAATCAGATGGAAAGAAATATGAGTTTACTTACTAAGAACTTAAATGGAATAGAAATAAGAATCGATTGAGTAGAGAAGGATTGGAACCGATTAGCCAATATTAAAGAGGCGTTCCGATGTTCCTGTGTTGCAATATCTGAGTGATGGCGAGGCTGAAAAACAAAATAAAAGAGAGTTCCAGAATTCATGTTTGTTCGTCTTCTTTTCACCTTCCTCTCTCCCATCCTAGTCTTGCATTGCCTCCCTCCTTCTCTTCTTCCTCTTCCTTTCTCTTCCTCTTCTTCTTCCTTCTTCTCCTCCTCTTCCTGTTCTTCCTCCTCCTTTTTCTTCCTTCTCCTCTTCATCTTCTTCTTCTCCCTCCTCCTCCTCCTCCTCCTCCTCCTCCTCCTCCTCTTCCTCCTCCTCCTCATCTCCTTGCTGTTCCTTCTTTTCTTCTCCTTTGCTTGCTCTTTCTCTTCTTTCTCCTCCTCCTCTTCCTCCTCTCATTGCTCCTCTTCCTCTTACTCTTCTTCTTTTCTGCTTGCTCTTCCTCCTCCTCCTCTTCCTCCTCCTCCTCTCCTCTTATTGTTACTTTTTCTCCTCTTCTCCTCTCTTAGCTGTTCCTCCTCCTCCTCCTCCTCCTCCTCCTCCTCCTCCACGCCTCAGAGCAACACTTGAATGAAGGTAAGCTGGGATATTTACAAACTGTCTCCTCCTCCCACGCTGCTTTTCCAGACCCTTGAGTTGCGCCATTCGCTGGAAGATTCGCCATTGGAAAGTTAGTATTCAACTTTTAATTCAGGTACTTGTCCGTGTTCTGCCTCTATTCTGCCTTTCTCTCTCTCTCTCTCTCTCTCTCTCTCTCTCTCTCTCTCTTTCTCTCTCTCTCTCTCTCTCTCTCTCTCTCTCTCTCTCTCTCTCTCTCTCTCTCTCTCTCTCTCTCTCTCTCTCTCTCTCTCTCTCTCTCTCTCTCTCTCTCTCTCTCTCTCTCTCTCTCTCTCTCTCTCTCTCTCTCTCTCTCTCTCTCTCTCTCTCTCTCTCTCTCTCTCTCT
>NC_059283.1:11373444-11415944 GCF_017591435.1 Portunus trituberculatus | reverse complement strand
TTCAGTACCATGACGCCTTTTCATATTAATTCAGCTTACCATTTGGCGATTTTATACAGCTTCAAATACTTAAGAAGGGATTGAAATAATGAAGACTCTGGCCATCAATCTTTTCAAATCCATAGGCCCTTCTTGATCTAAATGAAATCTTCCAATCATACCCAAAACTCAAAGCAAAAAATGCGTCCCAGTACTAAAGGGATTAATAGCCAGTATTTTTACTATTTTAATCCTCACATAAGATACCGAAGCTGTATAAAATCACCAAATAGTAATCAAGATTAACATAAAAACGCGGTATGGAAACAAAGGGGTTAAGAACAATTAGATTTAACTACTGATAACAATTAATGGAAAAATAGTCATGAAAGTAGAAATTATAACAATCTTTTAATTATAAACAGAAAATTTCCATGAAAAGATTAATTTCTACACAGACACACAAAACCTTAACAAAAACTACTTATCTTACAAACAGACACCAAAACCTTAACCACTTCACACAACTAGAGAAAAGCAAAACAAGGAAAGCATGTACAGTAACACACAAAAACTTTAACAAAAATCACTTACTTTAGAAACACAGGCACTGAAGTGGTTAAGAACAGTTAGATTTAACCACTGATAACAATTAATGGAAAAAATTTTAATGAAAGTAGAAACTATAACAACCTTTTAAATATAAGCAGAAAACTTCCATGAAAAGGGTGAATTTCTACATACACAAAAAAACTTGATAAAAACTACTTATAAACACAAACACAAACCCATAACCACTTCACACTAGAGAAAGAAAACAAGGAAAGCACACACAAACACAGAAAACCTTAACAAAAACGACATACTTTATAAACACAGACACAAAATCTTTAATCACTTCACACAACTAGAGAAAGAAAACGAGGAAGCACCTGCACAAACACACAATAACACAAAAAACCTTGACAAGACCTACTTATAAACACAGACACTAAAGCTTAACTACTTCACAATAGACAAAAACAAAGAAATCACACACGAACACACAAAATATTAACAAAAACTACTTACCTTACAAATGGACACTAAATCCTTAACCACTTCACACTAGACAAATAAAACAAAAAAGCACATCCACAATAACACCACAGTTCGAGAGAGCATCTTACCGTTCACTGCTTCGGCAACTCGAGATACAAACTACTATAACTGGTTCAATCAGCATCAAAGGGTCCAGTGAGTCAATAGCCCAACCTGCCCACGTGGTTCACTGGGGTTCGTAGTCCTGGTTCAGAGTCTCATCACGTGCTTCAGCGAGCCAGGGGAAATCTACCTCCTGCGCTCTCCTGGGTTAATGAAACATGATTCGAAGCTTCATAAGGCAAACTCCCAACGGGCGACTAACTTTTATAAACTGATATTCTCATAATTTAAGAACCACTTTCAAAACTTAGATGAGGTTACATAGCATGGATTTTGGCGCGGCAACTCACGACAGGAGAGGAGGGGAGAGAGGAGACGAATGAAGGAAAGAGGAAACGAAAGTGAAGGAATAAAAAGGAAAATAGAAAAGAAAAGAAATATAAGATTTGGATTTTCAAGCAGGAAAGGATATGAAGAGGAAAGGAGAGAAGAGGAATTAAGGAAAGAAGAGGAGACTTAAGTAAAGAAAAAAGGAAATAAAGCAAAAGTAAATATAAGGTTTGGATTTTCAAGCAGCAAAGGACGAGAAGAGAAAAGGAGAGGGAAAAAGAGGATAAGAGAGGAGAGAAAGTGAATAAAAAATACGAAAATAAAAAAGAAAATATATATATAAGGTTTAGATTTCTGAACAGCAAATGACGAGAAGAGGAAAGGAGAGGAGAGGAAGGAAAGAAAGGAAAGAAGAGCAGATGAAAGTGAGGAAGAAAACATGAAAATCAAAAGAAATATAAGGTTTGGAGCAACAAATGACGAGAAATGAAATGTGAAAGAGAGGAAAGGAGAAGAGGGAAAGAAAGGATAGGAGACAAAAGAGAGAAATAAAGCATGAAAATAAAAAAAAAGTAAGAATAAAAATAGAGGAAAATAAATAGACGAGAAATAGAAGAGAAATAAAAAGTGAAGGAGAGGAAGGAAAGAAAGGAGAAACGAAAGAAAGTAATAAAACATGGAAATAAAAAAAAGAAGGAAAAAAATATACGGTTTGTGGCAGCAAATGACGAGGAACAGAAAGGTGAAGGAAGCGAAAGGAAGGAAAAGGAAAGGAGAGACGAAAATAAATATGAAAATAAAAAAGAAGAGAAAGAAATATAAGATTAGGATCAGTAAATAGCGAGAAATAAAAAGTGAAGGAGGAGGAGAAAGGAGAATAAACGAGAATAAACAATAAAACATGGAAAAGGAAAGAATAAAATAAGGAACAATGCAGTGAATGAGAAGAGAAAAAAAAAAGAAGAATGAAGAAGAGGAAACAAAACACGGATACAAAACATGGAAATAGAAGAAAAACACAAAGAAATGTAAGGGATGAAGGAATAAATGACGAGAAAAAGAAAAATGGAAGGAGGGAGAGGAGAGAGAGAAAGCGAAAATGAGTAATAAAGATGGAAATATACAAAAAATGAAATAGAAAATGTTAAATGTGGATTTTTGGCGGGCAACTGACGAAAGGAGAATAAGGAAGGAGATGAAGAAAGGAGAGGAGACGGTAGTGAGTAATAAAAACAAGAAAATATGTAAAAAAAAAAAAAAAGAAGAATAAAAAGGAGAAAAATTAAGTCATGAAGCTAAAATTTTGGCGCATTTCACTGAAAAATAAAACGAAGGAAAGGAAGAAGAAACGATGAGACAGAAAAGAATAAAAACAACAGAAATATAAAAGGAAACATGATAAAAGAACAATCAAAAGGAAATAACAGAATAAGGAGGAAGAAGAGAAAGAAAAGGAGAATTAAATCATACAGAAGGGGAATAGATGGGATTGAATAACGTGATAAGCAGTAAAGAAAGAAGATAAAAGAAGAAAAAAAGAAAATTATATAAAGAATTAGATAAAAGAGAATAAAGGGGAGAAATATTAATGGGGAGAGAGAGAGAGAGAGAGAGAGAGAGAGAGAGAGAGAGAGAGAGAGAGAGGTAAAATAAAATGAAAACTGTAATTTCCTTTAGTCTTTACTCACTTCTTTCATCTCTTTTTAATCCTTTTACCTCCTCCTCCTCCTCCTCCTCCTCCTCCTCCTCCTCCTCCTCCTCCTCCTCCTCCTCCTCCTCCTCCTCCTCTTCCATTTGTTTTCCTCTACATTTCATCGCTAGTTTAGTAAGCAATTACCTGGATGCATTTCCCTTTATGTTATCAAAGTTAAGTATTCATTTAATTTGTTTTCATAATTACAACTTTCGCTTTAGAGAGAGAGAGAGAGAGAGAGAGAGAGAGACGAAGTAGAAACAGAAAACCACAAAGAAAATGGAAATAAAAAGCATAATAAAGAATGAAAAAATGGATTAATGAAACTCTATTGACGTATTTATGTAGTAGTACCATCGACCCCCTTCCTTGGTGGCGCATGCAGTAAATTAGCCCATTCTAAACGGTGTCCAAACGCTCGTATATTGAGGCGAGTTATGGCTGGTGGCGCCGCTATGACCAAAATAAAATATGAACCTGCAACACACCACATATTCTGGCCACATGACTAATTCTGACCCGAAGTGAGAAGATCAATGCACTGTCGGATAGATGCTCTCTCTCTCTCTCTCTCTCTCTCTCTCTCTCTCTTGATTTCACTCAGTATTTGTAAGTTTTATTTATTCATATGTCTAATCGTATGCATTTATCACACTAAGTACGGTCCTCTTTCTCTCTCTCTCTCTCTCTCTCTCTCTCTCTCTCTCTCTCTCTCTCTCTCTCTCTCTCTCTCTCTCTCTCTCTATCTATCTATCTATCTCTCTCTCTCGTCATGAGATATTCACAATTAGATTTACTGATTGAGATTTGCATTGTGGGTGACATTCCTTCCAATATGTAAGTTCACTCTTCTTTATCTTATTGAGAGCTTATAAATGAGTGAATTCTTATATATGATATTATTTAGGTTCTCTCTCTCTCTCTCTCTCTCTCTCTCTCTCATGCATATATCAGTGTTTTTATGGCTGAGTTTCGTTTTTTTTTTTTTCTTTTCATCACCGTCCGTATTTCTAACGCGTATGTGCAATCTCATATTTCTCTTGGAATTACTCGTTTTCTGTTTCTGTTTTTATTTATCTATTTATTACTTTCTTTTATGTTCAGTTTCATTTCATTAACGTTATTTATTTATTTTTTTCTCCCTCTGCTACATTTTCCGCAGATGTTAAAATGCGTTGATTCTTTTTGACAGCAGGCGGTGAAAAAAGGAATTATGGTATTACTGTTTTCTCTCTCTCTCTCTCTCTCTCTCTCTCTCTCTCTCTCTCTCTCTCTCTCTCTCTCTCTCTCTCTCGTCGTAAAGAAAGTGTAATATGATGAAATTGAGGAAATAAAAAGAAAATAGGAAACGCACGAAACAGAGAGAGAGAGAGAGAGAGAGAGAGAGAGAGAGAGAGAGAGAGAGAGAGAGAGAGAGAGAGAGAGAGAGAGAGAGAGAGAGAGAGAGAGAGAGAGAGAGAGAGAAGATAAATAAGAAAGACTGTAAAGGCTGAAAAGAACTGGTGATAAAAATAACAGAAAAAACTAAAGAAAAGAAAAATGGAGGAAGAGACTTGAGGAGAATTTAAGGTTTAGGAAGTAAATAAATAGAAATAATAAAGGCTGAAACACACACACACACACACACACACACACACACACACACACACACACACACACACACACACACACACACACACAATTCTCGCTTTACGAAACAAACTAAAGCGAAAAAAAATAGAATTAATGAAAGACAGAGCGAAAAGGAGATAGAAGAGAGAGAGAGAGAGAGAGAGAGAGAGAGAGAGAGAGAGAGAGAGAGAGAGAGAGAGAGAGAGAGAGAGAGAGAGAGAGAGAGAGAGAGAGAGAGAGCAACAAAAAGGAAAACGAGAGAAAATAAGAAAAAAAGATATGGAGATGATAGAATGGAGAAAAAAGACGAGAGAATGAAGACATGAGAAAGACATAAAAGGAAAGAAAAACAAAGGAAATGAGACACGAGAAGACAAGGAGAACAAGAGAAATAGCTGGAGAAAAGAAAAAAAAACATGAGAGAAGAGAAAATAAAAGAAAATAAAGAAAAAAAACAAAGAAGAAATAATCACAAATAAAATAAAACAAATAGGCAAAAAAAAAAATAACGAAATATTGCATCCAAAACCAAACATGACAAAATATAAAATAAAAAACAAAAACAACAATTGATAAAAGAAAAAAGAAGAAAACTCACCAGGATTACCCGTTTTCTTTTGTTTGTGAGTTTCGAGGACAGTACGGAAGGGAGAGCCGCCCCCTTGCCTTCCCTGCCCCCCACCCCTTGATGCTGAGGAAAGTGAGGGGGGAGGGGATGGGGACGTGGGCGCGAACCGGCAAACTGTCAGGAATTCTAAATGTAATCAAGTTTTAGCTGCGAGAGAGAGAGAGAGAGAGAGAGAGAGAGAGAGAGAGAGAGAGAGAGAGAGAGAGAGAGAGAGAGAGAGAGAGAGAGAGAGAGCACACTAGAGTTGAAAAGTATTTTACATTAGGACCATAGGGATATATCTAGAGGAGAGGGAAAAGAAGGAGGCGAAGGAGAGGGAACAGAAGGAGCAGGAGGCGAAAGAGTGGGAAGGGAAGGGAAGGGCGGAAAGGGAAGGCGAAGAAAAGTTTGGAATTGTAGGCAGGAAGTTGAGACTAGTCCTCTCCTTCTTCCCAGTCACACCTTTTGTTTCCACCTCAATGTTTCCCTTCTGCAATATATAAGTAATTTAATAAGAACATGTTAACTTTTCAGTGTCTCCCATTAACTTTTCACTCTCCCAGGACCTGCTTTCCTTAATTCCTCCTTTAACCTCCTCCTCAGACTCTTTTTTCCTTCTCCTTTTCCTCCATTTTTCACTTAGCCTCTCATTTTCCCTCCACTCCTCCTTACCATCCTCATCTCTTCCCATTACACTTATTCCCTTATCCTCTGCTTTCCCCTTTAGCTGCCTCACTTGCACCTTTTTTTCCCCTCTCACCCAGATCATTTCCAGGCTCCCCTCGTTTTCCTCACCATCCTCTTCTCAAGTGAGTGGCTATTTCCTTCCTCTGAACTTGTCAAATGTAATTAATGTGGGTTCTATGTGTCCCCTTGAGGGTCTACGAGGCTCCTTCAGGGATTTGGAAGCGGCTCAGATATGTATAGGTTCCAGAATAGATGTACGGAAGAGGAGGGAGTGTATGGGAAAGAGAGCAAAGATGAAAGTGGCGGGATGGTTGGTTCTTAAGGGATCTGGTGTTGAAATTCTCTACTCTCTCTCTCTCTCTCTCTCTCTCTCTCTATCTCTTCTTAATTTTCTCCCAAGTGTGTGTCTCTTTTTTTTCAAATCAAATTGGATATTTTTGTTGCAAAGGGTGAAAATAAAACTCTTTCGTCACTCTTTCTAACATTTGTAGTATTTATTTTTGGTGTAAATGTACAATGTCACACTTTTTTTTTTTTGTTATATTTAGGTCACTTACATTATATACACAACACTCCTCCACTCGCCCTTCTTGGTACGATGATACAGATGAAATTTCGCCTCAACGTCTTTCTCTTAATATTTGTTGATCAAAGTTTCCTTGCGTTGAATTGTTCAGCTTGTTATGATTGTTTTTTTATTACACAAAGACTGTTTTTAACGATGACAAGTTTACAATGAGTACACCAACCCCTCCTCTATATAAGGCCTACACACACACACACACACACACACACACACACACACACACACACACACATATTCAGACTTACAAATCATTCAATCAACCACTCGCACGCACATACTCATCCACTAACACACACACACACACACACACACACACACACACACACACACACACACACACACACACACACATGGGAAGGATCTCTACGCACAACACTCAAACACTGAGAACACTTTCAACGTTAACACTATTCGTACCTTGGAGGACTCGTGATACTTGGACGAGTGATAAAAGTAAGAAAAAATATATATACCGACAGTACATTTGTTTGAGTCCGTCCTTCCCGTTAGACGCTTAGGGAAGAAAAGCGTCCAGAACAGTATTGTCCTTGGTTTACCCCGGTTACGTGATTGGAGTAACTAATTGCACAGTACTTCATTAAGGTCATCCCAGGATATGAGTCAGGGCTCTATGTACATGATAAGGAGGGAGGCGAGGATTAATCTTGAATAACTCTTAAAACGCGTCTATTTTCACTGGCATTCCCCCCTTCATTAAATTCCTCCCTAGCCACTTCCCGCACCCTTTCTCATTACCATGCCAGCTCCACCTTCCTCTGCCGCCTTAACTACCTCTACACCTCCGCCCTTAAAGCTTCCTCTCTCTCTCTCTCTTTGCCTTCCCCTTCAATTTAATTTTCTCTTTGATAACTGATCCACAAATAGATACCGTAAATATATCATAATTAATCGCCCACCACCCAGATGATACGCAGCTCGCTATTACACACTGGGATCGGGAGTGACTGATGGAAGTACACCTGTTGAAAAGAATTATTCCAGGTACTTAGGTCTACCAGAAGTCTATCGAGGCACAGCACGTTAAAAAATATATCTTCTCGTTACTTTAATAGGAAAAATATATATAAAGAAATGAAATAAAATACTGTACCGTACATATGTTATTGTGTCCCCCGTTGGTCTTTTATCTCCAGTGTGTGTAATCCCAAGGGGCATTTCTTAAAGTGTTTCTTTCATCACTTCCACAGAAAAAGAAAAGAAAAAAAAAAACAAGATCCCTTTAAATAACCAAGTACTACGTTAGGGCTGATCTTTTCCCCCTGTCTGAGTAAGCCTAACACTTTTAACCAAGACTTTCCTAATTAGCCTACATATCGTTTTTCCCGCCCTGTGCAGGTGTGACTAAGATAGACTCCTCGCACAACAGGAAGACACCTTAGATTAAGCTCTGTTCCCGGTCTGTTAATAAAATAATGTACGTTTATAATCATTCTCATATTACTAACGCCGTCTTATACATCGCTACGTCAGATTACAGCTTATACAGTATGTACATGAAACCAGGACAACACATACCAAATGTATATTATTCACCTACTACAGATACACGCTACGCAGATCACACCAAAATCTCTCTCTCTCACACACACACACACACACACACACACACACACACACACTCCCAGCGGAAAAAATCCACTTGTATCAATCACTCATAAAAACCTCATTACTGGCCCAGAAAAAGGCATAAGTAGTAATTAAGTTTCTGTACATGCTGATCACCCGTAGAGAGAGAGAAAGGAAAGGGTAATAACAGAGAGAAAGAGAGAGAGAGACTACATACACTTCCTCTCTCAGTCGTGGTGTGTTTGTACCCAACGCAATGAGGAACTGTCCGCCTCCTAAGGGAATATTTACAATGGGTTACTCCTGATGCGGCGGGAGAGAAGCGTCCAGGTGTCATGCCATGGAGTTATACACTTTAAGAAGCAGGTAAGTCAAGAATCAGGGCACGGAAAGGGTTTATTTGTGATTTGTGTTTGTTTATCGACTTTCCTACCAAGGTATTACACACTTATAGAATCAGATGAGGGAAGAATCAGGGTATAGTAAGGATTTGTGTGGTATTCAGTGTTTTTATTCAATCGACTTCCCGAATAATACTAAGAAATTATACACTTTATGAAACAGGTGAGGGGAGGATTAGGGCACGGTAAGTAAGGGTTTATGTGTGTGTTCCGTGAGGTTTGTTTATCGACTTCCCTAATAATACCAAGGAACTTTAAACTTAAGGATATAGGTATAAGAGAAGAACCCGGGAACGGTAAGGGTTTATGTGTGAGTTCCGGGAGGTTTGTTTGTCGTCTTCCCTAATTGACAGATGAGATGAACGAGTGGAGCTGTTGGTGCAGGAAGCGAGAGAAAGCAGCGATGACTTACTTTCTTTAACGTCTCGACCTTCTCGCAGATACAAAGAGACGACATTTGTTGCAGAAAGTTAAACACCACAGCTTCATCTTCTGTTTTCCTACACTGTCTAGTTATCTTTGATTTAACTTAGATCAGCTTGGTAATAAGCTTTCATGTTTTTATTCGTTTCTATGTTGGGCAGTGATAGATTTAGTATATTTCCACGCGTTACAGATGTCATGAAAGATATTAGGAAAGTTTTTAGTCATTAAGTTAAATCATTAGAAACTTCCTAGACGAATTTTATGAAAGCCGTAAGATAAGTGAATGACATCAGGTGAAAGACATACACGAATTAGCTCACAAGATACTTAAACAGCGCTTTTCAACAACGTCAATCTTTCACCGATCAAATATTCTTTTTATTATGGAAGAGGGGAAGCTGGCTAAAGGCAACAAAAAATAAGATTGCCAGTTTCCTAAAAGATTAGTAGAATTAGCCAAAAATCTGTTATGAATATCTTGAACACGTGTCCACTCAGAGACTAATTTCCCTCACATTAACCAAAACACCACACTAAAATCTCCCTAATCACAAAACTCAGCGATATAACAAACTTCCAAGACACAAACAGGACTGAATCAATGACAACCAACAAGGATCACCTGGAAAACGTAAACATGAACACTTCAAACCACGCCTTTTCCATCACTACTAACCCCACATAATTACATCCCCTGCCTCGCCTCTTGACGTACCCACAATCCCCTGGTGGCGTCACAAGCACGTATTATGAACCATTTATGCTAGAGCCACAAAGCCGCGAAAACATCAAAGGAAGGAAGGTGAGAGCGCAATTAACTCGCGTCTCCTCTCAAATTCTACAGCGCAGCGATGGAGTAAGTACATTACGAAAACAATCCCACTGCTTTTAATACGACCTAGGCAATTACTAACGGAGAAAGAAAGAGAGAGAGAGAGAGGGTAGAAGATTGTTATTCATGTGTTTCTCCTTTAACTTGTTCATCTTCCAGTTTCTGTTCTTGTGAGTTACTGAAACGTCAATTTGTCATGATATTTTTTTACGTAAGACCAAACTATATCCGTAACCTCTGATTTGAACAACGGTAGGCGCTTTGGAGTCTCCTGTCTCTCTCTTCCTCTCTCTCTTTCTCTCTCGTACCCAATTAGGTGCGTCTTTCTTAAGCTTTCCTTGTCCTGGCAGCAGAGTGAAATGCAGGACCTCCCTTTATTTATTCTCTTGAACGAATGTGCGAGAAAGTGTGTGTGTGTGTGTGTGTGTGTGTGTGTGTGTGTGTGTGTGTGTGTGTGTGTGTGTGTGTGTGTGTGTGTGTGTGTGTGTGTGTGTGTGTGTGTGTGTGTGTGTGTGTGTAAGCTTGAGTGGATCTTCAATACTCCTCCTGCTTGTCTTCGTGTCTTTGTCTTCCAATACATCCATTCCTGTGTATTTACGTGTATGAATATAGCATCTGTGTGTGTGTGTGTGTGTGTGTGTGTGTGTGTGTGTGTGTGTGTGTGTGTGTGTGTGTGTGTGTGTGTGTGTGTGTGTGTGTGTGTGTGTGTGTGTGTGTGTGTGTGTGTGTGTGTGTGTGTGTGAGCAGGTGGGTAGGGCGGGTGCGTGGATATATTCGTCTGTCTGTGTGTGTCGGTCTGACCAATGCTTTGATCTGACGTAGGATGGACAGGACACGCGGGGGATTTACCTGGTGAGGGAGGGTCTGATCCCACCTGTCTCTCCTCTGAGCTGGAATTGGGCCGGGCAAAATTACACGTAGACTCAAAAATCAATACTTGCACAGAAAGGATTTAACCTCAACCAAAGCGATTTAAAAAGGGAGAAGAGAATAATTTAGTTTTTTAAAGTGTTATATGACTGGGATATCCTTAGTAATTAGGGTGTTAGGGTTGAATCAATAGGGAGCTATAACCCCTTCAGTACCATGACGCGTTTCCATATTCACCCTGTTTACTATTTCGTGATTTTATACAGCTTCAGAAACTCATGTGGGGATTGAAATAGTGAAGACTCAGGCCATTAATCTTCTGACCTCCTTAGACTCTTCCTAATGCCAATAAAATGTTCTAATCGTACACAAATCTCAAGGTAAAAATGTGTCCCAGTACTGAAGGGGTTACAATTGGATGCATTTGTGGATAGGACTGATAGTTGGATATTAGTGGGTATGTGTTTATAAAGGGACTGCCACGTGTAGGTGTGTTGATTTCGCGTGACCTCCTTCGTGTTTGTGTTTGGACAAATAAGTGCTGGAAATTAAAGGATATAACTGTAAATAATCGAAGGAAACTGAAAATTCGCCCAGAAGTAAAAAAAAAAAAAAAAAAAAAGTATGAAAAATGTAATAAGCGCAGGAAACAAATAGAAAGTGTAAAAAATCTGTAAAAATATTAAATTAAGGTATGTTTTGACGCGCACCAGGCAATTAGTTTTACTTAAGGGACAACGAAATAAAAAGAAGAGAAAGGAAGGGAACGTGAACGGAGATAAAAGACAAGGATTGCAACAAGAAATACCGTAAAGTAAAATGGAAGAAAAAGAAAACGGAAGAAGTGAGATAAGGAAAAGGAATTCCGGAAAAAAAAGTTAGAAATACAACGAAAAACAAAAGAAAGAAAAGGAAGAAATATAATGTAAAAGGAAATCATTTAAGGGGAAAACGAAAAAAAAAGTAAGATAGAGAAAAAAAAAGAAAAGGAGGAAATATAATGAAAGAAGAAATAATCTAAGAGTAAATGGCAAAAAAAAAAACTAAGATAAAGACAAAAAGAAAAAGAAAACGAAGAAATATAATGAAAGAGGAAATAATTTAAGGGGAAAAGTAAATAAAGAGTAAAATAGCGGCAACGAACACAAGAAGAAATAACTTAAGCATAACATCACCCACACACTTCTCTCCAGACATCAGGTTCAGTATGTACAAAAATATATATACATCGGGAAAACCTCGTTATTTTGCAGAATACTAAAAAAAACACCTCTTGATATTCCTCAGCGCGCCTGCAAAGTGTCCGGGAGGCACTGCGATACGTTACAACATGCACCGCCACGCCTCCTGCACACCACAAAACCTTGCAGACAGACTTACTGCTTCCTCCACGCTGGCACTTGATTCGAATCCACATAAAGGCCTACTGTATATGGTTCGATGCCTTAGAAATGTGTGGATCTCCTTGTGTCGTGTCTATAGGCCATCGAACACTACCACTGCAGGAGCCTTTTAAACACCACTTTTCCGCTACCAGAGAGGATCAAAACTCCTTTACAATGTCTGCAAAACACATAACAATTACAGGATGCTTATTATACCGATAAACTCCCACACAACACCTTTGTAAAATTAAGGTTACTTGTTACCCTCGCAACACCTGTACAAAACACAAAAAGAATGCAAACAAAGGCAGACAGACGAGCTGCGACGTGCCTATCACATGGCAGTATAATAAAACAGAAAAGAGAGAAGATACGGTGCGATAAAGTTAATACCAATTATTTTTGTCATTTTTCAGGGAATGGAAAATATTGGCAGTGTCCCCCAATTTTTTTTCTCTCCATGCCAGTGTTAATCATCAGAATTCGAAGGGAAATGTTCGAGTATTTGACTAAAAATTGAACACAGCAAGTGGATGGCTTCTTCCGTGCGTTTTGCGTCGCAGGCGAGACTGGAACTGTACTGAAACCAACACAAGAGTCAACAGAGACACACCACTTGAACCCTGACGAACAGAACAGACGAAGCCACCAACTGAAAGGCAGGAACAACCGCCATTCACCTCCACCCGACCAGATTGTCACGTGTGCTGTCCTTCAATAGACAGAGTATAATCAATAGGCAACTTAGTAATACATATATACAACGATATTTAGTGAATGGGGGCCGTGTACATGCAACCCTCTCTCTCTCTCTCTCTCTCTCTCTCTCTCTCTCTCTCTCTCTCTCTCTCTGTCCTGTCATGAGCGTCCTGGTCCTCGCTACGCCTGACGTGGAGTCCCAGAAGTCTTCCAGCTGTCCTCTTATCTGTTCGTGAGGAGAGTGGTGAAGGGCAGAGCGAGTCCCAGCACAAGCCTCGGCACTGCGGCCAGGGTGACGTGACCGACGGGCCCGTAAAGGCAAAGGGAGGCTAAGAGAACCTGCAGGAGGGCTGAAGGGGCGGGGCAGCCTTTCTGGGCGCTGTTGTCCGTGGTTTGCATGGCGGCGGGGGTTTTGCCTAGAACAGAAAGGACACGTGGGGTGGAGGTGAGGCTATGAATTCTGCACGTGTGAGTGTGAGTGTGTAGATGAAATATTCGTGTGTTAATGATGGTTTTTACGTGTGTGTGTGTGTGTGTGTGTGTGTGTGTGTGTGTGTGTGTGTGTGTGTGTGTGTGTGTGTGTGTGTGTGTGTGTGTGTGTGTGTGTGTGTGTGTGTGTGTGTGTGTGTGTGTGTGTGTGTGTGTGTGTGTGTGTGTATCAATAAATTATAAAAAAGAGGGAGTGACCATGGCAGTGACAGTCATAGAGGGAGGTTGTAATCGATTCAGAGCCTTTTCTGTGTGTGTGTGTGTGTGTGTGGGGGGGCGGGTGCGTGCGTGCGTGTGTGTGTGTGTGTGTGTGTGTGTAAGTATATGTGTGTGTGAGCATAAGTATGTTTAATTACAAGTGTGCGTACAGAGAGGAGATATTAGTAGAAATCCCACCATTAGCCTCAGTAAATAGTATGTAAGATTAGTAGCATAATCTACGAGTGTTAATCTACTTATCATCAAATTCCTGCAATCACTGAATTACAACGCTACGGAAATTCATTACTGTAATTGATCATTTAGATTCATATGAACAATTTTACGCAGAGCAGCTAATTTTAAGACACTTATCATAAAAAATAGCCATTAATACGAGAGAGAGAGAGAGAGAGAGAGAGAGAGAGAGAGAGAGAGAGAGAGAGAGAGAGAGAGAGAGAGAGAGAGAGAGAGAGAGAGAGAGAGAGAGAGAGAGAGAGAGAGAGAGAGACTGACTGACTGAATGATAGACAGAAAGAGAGACAGAGACAGACAATAGTGAAAAAGAGAAAAAAAAGAGAGGAAAGATTGAAAAACGCTATATAGAAACAAAAACAGAAAAATAACCAGAAAAAACATAAAAACAAAAAAACACGGAGAGAAGACAAAGAAAACGAGAAAGAAGACGCCAAGAAAAAAAAAAATGAAAAATGAAAAAAAAGACGACGCCAAGATAAAAAAAAAAAGAGAAACAAAGAGTGGAAAACCAAAACAACCACTATATAGAAACAAAAACGGAAAAACAACCAAAAAAAATATATATATAAAAACACAGAAACAAGACAAAGAAAACAAGAAAGACGACGCCAAAAAAAAAAAAAAAAAAAAGGAACATCGCAGAAGAAAACGAGGAACACAGACTGGCCAATCGCTTACTCTTGAGGACGTGGACTTGGATGGAGATCTTCTGGGCATTGGAGGGCTTGCAGGAGTACTTGCCGGAGTCCCAGAGAGTGGCGTTGTGAACCAGCAGGGAGGAGCGGGTCGTGTCACCGTCATGTATCGTCTCCACTTTAATCTCTCGCCCTTCCCTCGACCCGTAGTTCACCAGCTGCGTCAGAAGAGAAGGATTCCACATCAGTAAAGAATCCAGGGTCTTAAGGATTTCATGCTTTTCTTAGGGAAGGATTCGTGGTCTTAAATAACCAAGGATTCCTCATAAAAATAGGATTCCAGGATCATTTTAAGGACTTCATGATTTTCTTAGGGAAGGATTCGTGGTCTTAAATAAATAAGGAGTTCTAATTTTTTGGCACCACAAGAAAAAAAGGATTCAACGTTACAAAAGGAATCCAGAATCACTTTAAGGACTTCATGCTTGTTTTTATGGAAGGATTCACGCCCTTAAATAACCAAGGAGTTCTGACTTCTTAGGACCAGAAAAAGGGGATTCAACATTACAAAGGAATTCAGGATCATTTTAAGGAATTCATGATTTTTTAGGAAAGGATTCATGCACTTAAAAATCAAGGAGTTCTGATTTTTTGGCATCACCAGAAAAAAAATCACATTAGAAAGGAATCCAGGATAATTTTCAGGATTTGCGTAGTTTTAAGGAATGATTCATGCCCATCAGTAACCAAAGAATTCTGAGTTTTGGCAATGTTCACCTGAAAAAAAAAATTGTTCCATATAACGAAGGAATCCAGAATCTTAAGGAGTTACATACTTTTTTTAGGTAAGAATACACGCACTTAAGGTAACCAAAGCCTTAACTTTCAGCCCCACAATCCACCAGCCCCGTCAGGAAAGAAGGAATTCAAAATCTTCTTAAGGTATGACATGCTTCTAGGGAGTCATTCATGTCCTTTCGGTAGCCAATGTTCTGATATCTGTGGTGGCTCTTGTTGGTCATATTTGCAAGCAGTTCTTCATTTAAAACACCTTTCTCAGAGGATTCGTGTCTTTTATGAAGCGTTGCAAGAACCTTTAGGTGTATGTGTGTGTGCGGGTGTGTGTGTGTGTTGACTTTCGTTTGAGTGTTTGCGTGCTTCGGTAAAGAGAGCAGGTTCTTCACGAGGGGATAAACACATGCAAGAAGCCTTTGGTGGGAGAAAAAATGCACTGGATGTAGTTTCAAGTCATCTCTGGTAGGAAAACAGGTATAATGAGCTCGTGTCCCGTATTGACATATTGACATGCTTCTGGTAAGAGGAAAAGTGTTCTTAAAGAGAGATAAATTGCTTTTTTTACAATATTTTGGTAGAGATAACGTACTGGAAGTAAATCTGGTTTGGATTTTTTATTTTTGCTGTGGTGAAAGTGTGGTATAGGTGTGTGTGTATGTGTGTGTGTGTGTGTGTGTGTGTGTGTGTGTGTGTGTGTGTGTGTGTGTGTGTGTGTTGAATCTTATCGAGTATCTCCATCCTCTCTGTGTAGGAAAGTGGATCTAACAAGTAATAAAAGCCTTCTCTGTGAGCTTGTGGTCGGGGATAGATCACTGGTTGAAGTATGTACACCTTACTCTCCTATTTGCATGTTCCAGGTGATAGTCAAATATTTTTCAGGCGACATAGAGGCCTTTGTTGGGAGTTATTAGTGGGAGAAAGTGACTATTGGAGGTAGTTATCGCTAATTGCTAATGCGTGTGGTGTCAACTTAGGGGCTACTTTCAGAGATCTATGGGGTAATTACTGGAGGATATTTTTCCTTTCTTTATTTCTTTCTTTTTGAGACAGACAGAGAGAGAGAGAGAGAGAGGAATAAATTTTTATGCCAACTTTTTAAGAGAAGTTTTAAGAGGATGAGACTTTTTAGGGATTTTTGAAAACTTGGAGGGAAATTCGTAGAGATGATGAAGGAAAGATAGAGGCGGAGGAGGAGGAGGAGGAGGAGGAGGAGGAGGAGGAGGAGGAGGAGGAGGAGGAGGAGGAGGAGGCGAAAACAAAGGAATTTCAAACAGGAAGAGACACTAATAACCTTGATAAGCTGTTTTGGTAACTATTCTACGCTATTAGAGAGAGAGAGAGAGAGAGAGAGAGAGAGAGAGAGAGAGAGAGAGAGAGAGAGAGAGAGAGAGAGAGAGAGAGAGAGAGGACGAGGAGACAGAAGAGGACACAAGAGGAAGAGGAGGCAGTTAGGGTGGAGAGTGTAGCAATGACAAAAGGTAGTAATGGTGACAGATGAAGGAGGAGGCGATAATGAATGTGACGAACGTAATGACAAATGACGCTGCGCATTTGTCACGTGGGCAGTAAAGGTGAGAGAAACGTGACTACGAGCGACGCTGCCTCACCAAAATAAATAAAACCAGTGCCACATACAACAAGACAAACACACACAGCAGAAAAGTACACTCCGGGGAAAGAAAAGACAGAAAATGCTAAACCAATGTACAAAATAGGGAGAAACTAGTGTAATGATAAAAAAAGATGATACGATACATCCAGGACGAGTAGCTAGAGTGATACATGACCGTAACAGAACATGCGTAGACAAATATACAAACATACAGAGGAGAAAAGTACATTTGGGGAAGAAAAAGTCAGGAAATGCTAAACTAATATACAAAATAGGAAGAAACTAGCGTAATAATAAAAAATAAAAAAATGATACGATACATTCAATACGAGTACAGTGATACAAAACAGAACATGCACAGAGAAACATACTATACGTGATATACCTAAAAATTCTAAAGAGAAGTGAGAAAACTAGTATACCAATATGAAATAGATACAATACACCGAACACACTGGCGTATAAGATTAACAAGCAAAACACACAACACAAGCCCAGCCCTGTTAGTCCAATACTCACTAATGGCCGTAAATACAGAGGCGAAAAGATACATGCGAGAAATGTATATGCAGTGAATATGATGAAAATGACTCGTTACAATGAATGCCAAGGTTAGGCCGCCTCTGCCCTATCTATCCTACCCTGCCCTGCCCTGCCTTGCCCTCTGTTCGTCGTGCTAAGCGGATTACCTTAGGATTCCTGAATAAAACATTGATCCAATCCCCAACAACAACTGGCCAATAGACGAGCGCCCATTGGCTGTCCCTACAATGACGTCACAGTGGGAGCCTCGTGACGTTTCGGTGTGACGTCACGAAAGGAAAATGAGTGATTGAAAAGAATGAGAAGTCAGCGTAGGTTGAAATAGTGATAAATAGTCATGCTTGTGTTTGGTGATGAGTGTTGACTCTTCGTTGTGTTATGAATAAATGGTTCAGTTTGTGAGTTCTGGTTGTGATTTGTGTGCTCTCTCTCTCTCTCTCTCTCTCTCTCTCTCTCTCTCTCTCTCTCTCTCTCTCTCTCTCACATGTCGCTTGTCTTGTTTTGTATGTGTTGAGAGTGCGTATGTATCTGTCCGCATGTTGACTTTGTGCTGCATCTCTCTCTCTCTCTCTCTCTCTCTCTCTCTCTCTCTCTCTCTCTCTCTCTGGTTACGTTGTTAAAGTGAAATTATCTTTACAATCTACTAGTCCATTTCCTGCTTTTTGGCCTTTTATTTTATAACTGCAATAACTTTAAGTGCTAATAGGACACCAGAAAAATGCCTCGTTGTAGAGAAATGTTTGTTGTGAACTCTATGGTTTGCACACACACACACACACACACACACACACACACACACACACACACACACACACACATAATCTTGCGTGTTGACCCATAGCGTTGAGAGGAAGCTCTTAATAGTATTACTACCTGGGTGCATCCACACGCACACACACACACACACACACACACACACACACACACACACACACACAGCCCTTCCTCTTTTCATACAAACGCGGAAATAAAAACTTTAAGGTAAATACATATAAATAGAAGCAAATTAAACGCCCAAAAAACAATACTTGCATAAATAAATGAAATATCAGAGAGAGAGAGAGAGAGGGAGAGAGAAAGAGAGAGAGAGCAGGGTCCAGGGAACATCAAAGGAGCCACGCCCAGTTATGATCCCATGGCTTTGTATGTTGTACTTTTTTGCGCAGCGTTGCTAATGTGGCAGTGGCAGAAAGTGGCTGTCGTTCAACCTTTCGCTTTCGTCCAGCATTAACATGGAAAACAGCGCCGCTCCATGTACTAAAGCTGGGAGGTGGGAGGACGACTGTTGTGTGTGGGTGGGACGGGAGGGGGAGACAGTGGTAGTGGTGGTGGTAGTGGTGGTTGTAGCAGTAGTTGTTGTAGTTTTAGTAGAAGTAGTAGTAGTAGTTTTTGTGGTTCTAGTAGTAGTAGTAGTGGTAGTAGTAGTAGTATAGTAGTAGTAGTAGTAATAGTAGAATTAGCAGCAAAAGTTCTAGTAATAATATTTGTAGTAGTATTTATTGTTGTTACTGTGGTGGTAGTGGTGGTGATGCCAGTATTTTTTAGTAGTAGTAGTAGTAGTAGTAGTAGTAGTAGTATATAATAGTAGCAGTAATAGCAGCAGCAGCTCCATCACTATTAGCTTCAGCAACAGCACTATCACTATTAGCAGCAGCAGCAGCATAAATAGCAGGAGCAGCAACAGTAAAACAAATATTAAGAGTAATAATAACTGATGGAAGTGAACGCCGTGCTATATTCCCGGTTAAAGGGAGATAAGCGAGAAAGGCGTCACGTTTGATCTCATTACACCTAACACATACACAGGGCAAGGGATACACAGGTCCACTGAGGAACTGAAACATTACCTATACTACACATAGACAAAATAGAAAAAAAAAGAGAAAATGAAGAGACACGGAAGTCAAGCATACACAATTAGAAAAGATTAGAGAAAAAAAATAAAAGAAAGACTCAGAAGACTTCGTAGGCTTTATAATTTCTTCAAGACTTACTTATATAGTCATGAACTGAACAGAAAAAAAAATCAAGAAAATGCCTCGATGAAAGAAAAAGACAGAAGCATGTATTAATAAGAGCAGTGATATGTAGAGAGAGAGAGAGAGAGAGAGAGAGAGAGAGAGAGAGAGAGAGAGAGAGAGAGAGAGAGAGAGAGAGAGAGAGAGAGAGAGAGAGAGAGAGAGAGAGAGAGAGAGAGAGAGAGAGAGAGAGAGAGAGAGAGAATCACATCCCCACCTACCCTTTCTCTCTCTCTCTCTCTCTCTCTCTCTCTCACACACACACACACACACACACACACACACACACACACACACACACACACACACCTTGCCATCTTCACTTGTCTCATAATTCAGTTACACCTCCACTTACGAGTACATCCCGTGGCGGTCTTTCATGTTGGTCTGGCAGGACTGAGGCGCGCTGGGACACAAGAACATCATATCACGGTGTTTTCTCCAGCAAGCTTCTCATGTCCTCAGGCAGAGCGCGGAACGAGGCACATCACACTGACTCCTTGTTAACTCCACGAATACTGCATGAGCTTTGTGTCTCATGCACGCGTCATTGTCTCCAGCGCTTGCTCATTTTTTTTTTCTCTCTCTCTCTCTCTCTCTCTCTCTCTCTCTCTCTCTCTCTCTCTCTCGTCTCTTGTTTCTGACTTGTATAAAAATTAATCTCTCAGTGAAACCAAAAATACTCAAACCTAATATTTCAATTCTCCTCCTCCTCTCTTCCTCCTCCTCCTCCTCCTCCTCCTCCTCCTCCTCCTCCTCCTCCTCCATATTTATCCAAATCCATCAACGGAAAGACCAATAATGAGACCAGAGAGAAAGAGAGAGAGAGAGAGAGAGAGAGAGAGAGAGAGAGAGAGAGAGAGAGAGAGAGAGAGAGAGAGAGAGAGAGAGAGAGAGAGAGAGAGAGAGAGAGAGTTATGTTTATATATAACCCGGAATAAATCAGTAAGTCTTCTAATACCTGCGAATATCAACAAAAGTAATGACAACAATAACGAAACCAAATCGCGTTCAGTTTCCAAATTAGATACACTTTATCTCCTCAAATACCTCTCTCTCTCTCTCTCTCTCTCTCTCTCTCTCTCTCTCTCTCAACTTTCTTTTTTCTTTCAATTCTTTCCTTCCTTCCTTCTTTTCTTATTTTTTCCTTATTTCCTTCCTTTTTCCTTCTTCCTCTCCCTCTTTCCTTCCCTATCTTCATTTCTTCCTTACTTACTTCCTTCTTTCACGTACTTTTTCCTTCCTTCATTTTTCCCTTTTATTCGTCTACTCTTCCTTCCTTCCTTTCTTGTTTTTCTACCTCCTTTCATATTTTCCTTCACCTTTTCTTCTCAATCATATCCTTCTGCCTGCATTACTCTCTCTCTCTCTCTCTCTCTCTCTCTCTCTCTCTCTCTCTCTCTCTCTCGTCACATCTTTCCCTTTAACCCCTAATCTCTCTCTTTTCCTCTTTTAAAGCTTCAATCACTGCCTTTCCCCACACTCTCCGTCCATCCTCCCCTCGGCTGTCCACGCTATAAAGAGGAAATTCGCGCGTTCTGGACTTGGAATATCGTGTCTAAGATTTATGGTCCAGATGAGGGGATAGATTTTATGACTCTCTGGAGAAGTGAGTTATTTCTCATCTTTATCATTTCCCCTTTTGGACGAAACACTGCTGGAGAGAGAGAGAGAGAGAGAGAGAGAGCGAGAGCATGACAGAGGGAGAGAGAGAGAGAGAGGGTGGGGAGAGAGAGAGAGAGTAATGCAGGTAGGATATAATTGAGAAGAATAGATAAAGAAAAATGAAATGAAGGAAGGAAGGAAGGAAGGAAGGAAGGATAAATAGACGAATAAAAGGAATAAAAAGGAAGGAAAAAAGGACGTGAAGGAAGGAAGGAAGGAAGGAAGAAATGAAGGAAGAGAAGGAGGGAGGGTGGGAGAGGAGGAGGAAAGAAATAGGGAAGGAAAGACATAAGGAAATAAAGAAGAAAGAAAAGAAAGAAAAAAAGAAGAGAGAGAAAAAACACAAAAAACAATATTGAGTAAGAATGAGAGAGAGAGAGAGAGAGAGAGAGAGAGAGAGAGAGAGAGAGAGAGAGAGAGAGACAGCATCATACATCACCCGTGAAAAATAGCCAGATAAAGAAAAGTATCTGACAGGTACAAAGAATTAAGACAGACAGCTCGTGAGGAAAGTGTTGAAGCAAAGCAAATATGAAAAACAAAGACATAAAATAGGAAAACATACGACCGAGGAAGACAAAAAAAGATAAATAAAAGTGATGTATGCTCATATGAATCACATTACACCAAAAGAACATAAAACAACAACAAAAATACTTCATACCAAAATTCCCTTGTATTTTTATTCGAAACCGACGAGAAAAACAAAACTCAAGTAAAGAAAAAAAAAAACAGCAAGTAAAGTATATAAGAAAGACGAGTTAGCAGGAATTAAGTTGAGAAAAAAAAAAACGAAATATTTCCAAAACTTTACACACTAAGTTTATTTTTTATTGAATCGAGGGGAGGGAACACTGAAGCATGAGGTAGTAGAGAAAGAGGACGCAGGGAAAGCTTTGGGCTGCAGAGGGATGTTAGGAGGGAATGTATGTGTCAGGTTGCATGTTGATGAGACAGGTGTGTGAGAGGAGACACCTGTGAAAGGATTATTGGGCCGACACGTGTGGGCTGGCAGGTGTGGCGTGGCGTTGTGAGGGAGGGAGGATGGCATGAGGATAGACAGATGTGAGAAATAGGTCAGAGGTGAGTGTGGACACATGTGTAGTGGTATACTAGTGTGTTACAAATGCGTGTCTTTTATAAGGGCAGACAGGTGAGATAAATTAATAAAAAAGTGAATTTGGACAGGTGTAAAGAAGACAAATGAAAATATGGATAATGAAGACAAGAATGAGGTTAAACAAATGTGTGATGAGACAAAGTGACAAGTACGAAGATAAAAATTTGAAGACAAGATTAGGCAGGTGTGAAGGAAACAGACAGGTGTAAACAGATATATGTGGGCCACGTAAGAAAGTTGACATGTATGAAACAGAGGCGCAAGTAGGTGGGCTAGAATGTAACAGGTAAGAAGGAACGCAGGTAGATGAGAGGAACAGAAATGAATATGCAGACATTGTGAGAGAAATCTGATGAAAGGTGAAAGGTGAAAGTAAATAGATGTGAAAACATACATATGACTGAAGGATAGAAACACATGTACAAGTGGACAATACAAATGGAAACCAGAAACAAACCTGAAAGCAAATACGTGTGTGAGTGAAGAGATACAAATTTCAAAGCAAAAAGGTACATGTTATCGATGTGTGAAAGCAAGCACACGTGGCAGCCAGACATGTATGGAAGGGAGCAGCTACATGCGGTAACAAGACACCTGTATGACTGCAGCGAGACACAGGTGCACCAGGCAGGTATGCAGCATATGTGGAGAGAAGGATAGAACAAGACACCAGACGGATACTTCAGCAAATAAGATTTTTTTCTTTTTATGAAAGTAGGAAAAGCTGGCAAGGGGTAACATAACTGAACAAAAGGCCCACTAAGCTGCCAATCCTCTTACATGTCTGAGAGAGTTAGCCAACAAAAAAGAGATAAATGTCTTAAAAATGAGGCAGTTAGATATATTTGAAAAGATAATTAGACAGTGGAGCTAGACAAGAAGACAGACAGACAGATAACCACGAGAGAGAAGAGGCATTATTCAAGGACAAGTATATCAAGACAAGTAAAGGTCAGTAAAGGTCCGCCGTGAACCATGCGTGCTTTGGGGTCCTAGGGGTCTCCAAGCGCACGGGTTCGAATCCTGTCCACGGTCTGAGTGTAGGTTGGGCTTCCTCACTCGGGGCAACGGTTTCGTAGCGGGTGGGCTTTGAAATAGGAGGTACCCCAAAAGTAGCCCTTTAGTTTAGAAACTCCCGTGAAAAGCCCACATGGTATAAAAAGAAAAGAAAAACAGATACGTGTAAGAAAAAACCTGTAGAAGACCAGTACTGAGTAGACAAGTAAATGAGAGACAGGTTAATTGAACAAATATACCTGATGAAGATAGAAACTTGTGTGTGAATGACAAGCAAATTAGACAGTGAATAGAAAGACGAGACAGACACTTGAATAGATGATGACAGGTGAGACAAGAGGTGAGGTAATAACACAAAGACACCTGAAACTGTAAGGTGTGTAAAGAAAACATGAAACAGCACTGACAAGAAGGAAAGAACTTTGGAGAACAGGAGTAAAGGAGAGAGGAAGACAGAGGAATAGAAGGAGAACAAAGAGACATGATAAGAAATACATGTATGTGAAAAGGAAACTAATTAGAAACATGGAAGAGAAAACTAAGGCAAATTAAAACAGACGGTAAGACAAAAGTGAAGAAAAATATGAGCATGAAAAAAAAAATAAGAAAAGAGGACAAAGAAAACGGTGAAGGAATACAGATATGAGACAAAATCATTTAATTAGAACAAGTATTGGAAAGTAAGAAATTAAAATAGACAAGAAGACGAGAGAGAGAGAGAGAGAGAGAGAGAGAGAGAGAGAGAGAGAGAGAGAGAGAGAGAGACAGACATTAGAGCTGACGGGTAAGTAGAGGGTGCAAGACAGAGGTAGACAGGGACACATGGCTCACACATAACCTAACACCTTTTGCTGATGAATGACTCTCCTTTATGACTCCCCAGGGACGTCCCTTGCCCTCCTCGACCCTAAACGAGACCTGGCCACTGACCTGCCTTCCCCTACACGACTCATGCTCTTCTATTCTCTGTCTTGTTGAAAAAAATGAACTCACGACTCTTGCTATAGCCACTGACAAAAATTCTGTAGTCCTTTGTGTGTGTGTGTGTGTGTGTGTGTGTGTGTGTGTGTGTGTGTGTGTGTGTGTGTGTGTGTGTGTGTGTGTGTGTGTAAGTAAGTAAGTAAGTAAGTAAGTAAGTAAGTAAGTAAGTAAGTAAGTAAGTAAGTAAATAAATAAGTAAGTAAATAAAGGTGTATTGGCAATTAAAGTATAGATACATTTAAAAATAGACAAATAATAAATGAAAATGGCATAGATTGTCAGGCCGTGTGTGTGTGTGTGTGTGTGTGTGTGTGTGTGTGTGTGTGTGTGTGTGTGTGTGTGTGTGTGTGTGTGTGTGTGTGTGTTTCACTGTATGATCTGCTGCAGTCTCTGACGAGACAGCCAGACGTTACCCTACGGAACGAGCTCAGAGCTCATTATTTCCGATCTTCGGATAGGCCTGAGACCAGGCACACACCACACACCGGGACAACAAGGTCACAACTCCTCGATTTACATCCCGTACCTACTCACTGCTAGGTGAACACCACCTACACGTGAAAGGAGACACACCCAAATATCTCCACCCGGCCGGGGAATAAAAACCCGGTCCTCTGGCTTGTGAAACCAGCGCTCTAACCACTGAGCTACCGGGCTGTGTGTGTGTGTGTGTGTGTGTGTGTGTGTGTGTGTGTGTGTGTGTGTGTGTGTGTGTGTGTGTGTGTGTGTGTGTGTGTGTGTGTGTGTGTGTGTGTGTGTTGAAATATAGATTACATACACTGGGCTCGGCTGCCTCCATGCATCTTTGTTTTAATGTATTTGCAACAAACGCAATGTATTTTTCAATAGTTATTACGTGGCCCTCGGGATTTGACACACAACTTTTAGTTTGAAACAACTACTGCAATATTTTCACGGTGACTTAAATATTGCCACTACTCTTCCCACACGTCCTCAACTCTTCCAAAAAATACCAATAAAGATAATAAGAACAAAAACACGCTTATGATACAAAAGAGCATCAATTTACATTGTCGGAAAACTTGGAGCGGGAAAACTTTTAAGTATTTGTGAGTTATTGATCAGTGTATTTATATGTTGACTCTCAATTTCCCCCAAAAAATAATAATAAATAAGAACAACAAAATCACAACACAAAAATAATATAAAAGACCTTCAATTTTTACTTATTTTTCAGAACATCTCCCGCAGGAAAATATCTATCAGCGTATTTATTTTTTAATCTTCAACTCATCGCCATTCGCCTCTCACTGCTTACTTCGCCTTCAATCACGTCATTTCCTGGTATTCATCGCACACACCCCGCTGATTCGTTACTGTTTATTTCTATCACTAAGCCGTGGTGCTCAAACTCCGCCTCCTCCTCTACAATCACCTGCATGCTCCCCTCCACTTGATGCAATATTTAAACGTTTATCTCATACAAATTTCAGTATTTTGCTGTTCATACCTGAGTTCCTGGCAAAGTACTAATATATTACACTTCTGCTATCTCTCATTACATTGCTCCTCCCCTCATCTCAAATAGAATATCTCTTAAATGTCCTTTGTTTTTCTAATTGTAACTTATTGGTATTTTTTTTTTTTCCTTATTTCGTAGTAATTGTAGATCGTTCTCACAATTTGCAACTCTGTAATCTCAAATAAAATGTTTCTTTTTATCACAAGTTCCAGATTTTCTTCTTTTTTCGGAATATTTATATATTTATCTTATATTCATATTTTGCTAATCTTTTTCTCTCAAATAAAATACCTTTCAAATATATTTTTTTGCTATAAATTGGCAAACACTTTTCTCTCTCAAGTTGTCACATATTCATCTCGTCTATCTAAGGCAAGAGTTAACTAGTACTAATAATCATTCATACCTTTCTCTGGTAAACTTTGGAACTCCCTACCTACTTATGTATTTCCAACTTCCTATGACTTGATCTCATTTAAGAGGGAGGTTTTAAGACATTTATCCCCCTCCTTTTTTTTTTTTTTTTGCTAACTCTCTTGGACCTGCAAGGAGACTGGCAACTAAATGAGCCTTTTTTCACTTTATGTTGCCCTTGGCCAACTTTCATACAGTAAATAACACCTAATTAGTCACCTAAATCAGTGTTACGTCTATGAATTCAAGTATTTTGCAATTTATTTAAAAACTCACCTGAAGAAGCAATTCTGAAACTAGTCAGGCATAGTCTTTCTTCCTCCTTTTCCTTTCACCTACTTTATATCTAATTAGTTATCTGTTTATCTTTATCTAATCACTTCAGTCATTTATCTTTTACTAGTTCTACAGCACCTACGATAAGAAAACTGGCTAAAACTGCATCTATTCTTTTGACATATTTGTAACGTTCTAACATATTCCTAACAGTAATGATTACCTCGTTGTTACATTTTGCAACTCTGTCATCTCAAGTAAAATACCTTTCAAATGTATGTTTCTTTTTAATATAAGCTGCAGATTTTTTTTTTCTCATATTTCTGACGCTCTTACATATTCCCAACACTAAGGACACTCGAATCCTTCTCTCCTGCCGCATCTTTAGGATCCTATTATGTTTCCTGCTCGGTGGTATATTCCAGGATTTTTCTTCTTTCTGTTCCAACGCGGCGTCCCTATTCCATACTTTACTGGAGCGTCCTTATCCCGTGCCGCCACATCCTTCGCACCTTTATCTCACCAGGGATCCTTCTGTAATCCTTCCCTCTGGCCGAACCGTTAATATTTTCCCTATATATCTTCGTCTCTCCCTCGTATCTCTCTCTCTCTCTCTCTCTCTCTCTCTCTCTCTCTCTCTCTCTCTCTCTCTCTCTCTCTCTCTCTCATTTATTTCCGTTGCGTTTGCCACTATCCCCGGTTTTACTCGCTTCTCCTTTTCTTATTCTTCCTTCTACGTGCGCCTCTTCCTCTTTCTCTTCCTCCTTATTCCTTGAGCCATCACTTCCGACACTGTTGGTATCTTTTCAGTCTCTTTCTCTTCGTTTCTCTTTAAAGATTTCCAAACTTCGGAAGAGAGGAGAATGAAAGAAAAATCACAGGCTTGCTTGCTGGAGGAGGAGGAGGAGGAGGAGGAGGAGGAGGAGGAGGAGGAGGAGGAGGAGGAGGAGGAGGAGGAGGAGGAGGAGGAGGAGGAGGAGGAGGAGGAGGAGGAGGAGGAGGAGGAGGAGGAGGAGGAGGAGGAGGAGGAGGAGGAGGAGGAGAGGAGGAGGAGGAGGAGGAGGAGGAGGAGGAGGAGGAGGAGGAGGAGGAGGAGGAGGAGGAAAGTGTAAGCGAGTCTGCCTGTGAAAATTTTGCCAATAAGACTTGATTCTTGAAGTATTTTCTCTCGCCAAGCAGACACAGTTGGCAGATATGTTTTCTTCTCATACCAATTGACTCTCCTCTTTGACCTCCTTCCTCGCTTCTCTCCATCCCAGCGCGACAATCCTGCTCTCCTCCGCTGTTCCTCTTTTGCCGAGTCTTCCTACCTCACCACCCACTCCCTTTCCTTGTGTTCCGAGTGTTTGTTTTCCTCAGTCTTTCTATATCATTACTTGGGAAAACACTTGACGGATACTTTCAACCCCTTCAGCACCGTGACACGTTTTCATATTCATTCTGCTTAATATTCTGATTCTATACAGCTTCAGAAACTTATATGGGGAATTAGAATAGTGAAAATAAATGGGAGAAATATTTTACACTTCAAGGAAAAGAATAGTTTAAAGTAAGATAAATAGGCAGTTTGCAATGAAAAAAAAAGGAAAAGAAATAATTTACAATACAAAAAACAGTTTACAATCAAAGAATGACAAATATCATCCTATAATAAGAACAAAATTTTAGAATCAAAGACTAAAAAAGGCAATTTACAATCTAAAGAGTTTAGAATATGAGGAAGAAAAAATGGTTTACAAAAAAGGAAAAAGAATTTAGAAGAGTTTACAAAAGAGTTCGCAAACAAAAGAGGAAAAAACAGTTACCAGCGAAGAGAAAGTACCCAGTGAAAGCTTTCCCCGCAAAATCCAATGGCAAGTAATAAAATGTGGTTCCCTCGAGGCTTCCCTTCCCCTTCAGGACTCCCTTCACACCGCCATATAATCGCTGCCACGGTGCTGATGTGTTCATTAGCCGCCCCACTCCCCGGCCTGCCAATCACCAGCCATGCACTGTGGGACCGAAGCTAGAGCAGACTGTGTGTGTGTGTGTGTGTGTGTGTGTGTGTGTGTGTGTGTGTGTGTGTGTGTGTGTGTGTGTGTGTGTGTGTGTGTGTGTGTGTGTGTGTGTGTGTGCAAATATCAATATCACCACCAAATTTTCCCACAGTCCAAGATTACAATTCTGAGCTGCTCTTTGTGAAATCTCAAAAATACACGGTAAGTATTATTTTTGGTACCAGTGAGCGGTGGAAGCTCGCACGGACACGCACTCACACACACACACACACACACACACACACACACACACACACACACACACACACACACACACATACCTATTATACTAGCAATATTGTTTAATAAAGTATGGAAAGGCAAACAAACATGCAAGCAATGAATTATTAAACGTGTGTGTGTGTGTGTGTGTGTGTGTGTGTGTGTGTGTGTGTGTGTGTGTGTGTGTGTGTGAACGCTCGCTCGCACATCTCGTGATCCGCTGCGATAACCACATCACGGATTGCTTGAAATATTAATAGTAGGTTAATACATTCACTCGCAGTAAAAAGAGCATAGCAATTCCATGGAGTTTGATAGAATGAGGTGGAGCGTCGGCCGGTGCAGGAGTAAGAGGAGGAGCAGGAATAGGAGAGGAGGAGGAGGCGGGATGGCGAGGAAGAGGTGGAATGCTATCAGATTTTTGCATTTTTCATTTAAATTCGAACCCTGACAATAAAATCCTCTGAGAAAAGTCTCCATATCAGTATTCACTCAGTCATATTGCGATCCTATTCCTTTTTTGTCCACTTTTATGCCTTCTCCTTTATCCTCTAAAAGCTTCCTATCTATCTCCCTCTCCCTCTCATTCTCATTGGTACGAGAGCAAATTTCTTACATATTTACTCCGCTTTACACTCTTATACTATTTTTCTCTGCTCTTTCTCCTTTGTCTTCTTTGTATTGTCCCTCGTCAAGTCCTTAGCAATTTCTCTTGTCATATGCACCGTGTACTCTGCGATGCTATTACTGCTTGCATTTGTAACACCGCGTTCTTCTTCTGCTCTCATGCATTTGTGATGGAGCGACGAGTGTGGCGTAGCGCTGGAGGACTTTGAAGGAGGGAGGTGGAGGGAAGATGGTAGGTAGGAGGTAGGAAGGAGAGTTCTGCTATTGTTGGTGGTGGAGTTATTAGTAAACTGTCTGTGAGTGGAGTGGTTTGGTTCGTAAGGAATATGTGATGTGGAATGACTGGCGCTGCATAGATGGTGGAGGAAGTGACAAGTGGATGGTGAATATGGTGATGAGTGGAGTGAATATGTGAATATGTTGGTGAAGTAAGCCAGTGGGAAATGGAAGGCAAGAAACAGCTAGTGAGAAATGAGAAGTGTTGAATGAATAGTGAGGAAGAATTATGAGGTATGAGTGTGAATTCATACATAGTGGGAAATAATAGAGAATAGGTGATGGAAAATGAATAAGTGTGTAGAATCATGCAAAAATGAATGAGGAATGAATGATAATTGGGAATGATGAGAAAATGGAAGGAACTGAACGAATAACAGTGAGGAATGATGAGAAAATGAATGATGAAGAATGAAAAAACTTGAGAATGACAGAACAGTAGAAAGTGATGGATAAATAACACCTGGGAATGAAAAGCAACGAGTAGAATAGATAATAAAAGCAGGAAAAGATAAAATGAAATACGAATGGGTAAGATATGATTAATCTAAGTTACAGAACAATAAAAACAAATCACAAAACACCAGAAAATGAGACAGGCATTATAAAGGAGTGCAGAACAGGTAAAGAAGACAAACAAGGTAATGACTATGAAGAAAACTGACGTGTAATGAAATGTTTTGTAGCTGGAATCTCCTTTATCAAATATTTATCATCTGGAACATGTGTATTTGTTGTCGCTATGGCAGAGTGTGTGTGTGTGACCTGAGTGTTTCAAATAAGAGTGTTAACTGCTCCAATGCCACACATTTTATTCAACAGTGTATCTAAATTCCACTAGATTTGTTTTGTCATGTAATGGAAGTTAATAGTCACGTGCTTCCTCCTTTGTGCATTGATAAATAAATGTTGGAATAATTCAAATACTTCGTCAGCCATGCGCACGCACACACACACACACACACACACACACACACACACACACACACACACACACACACACACACACACACGACCTTCAAGCTTCTCAGACATTTTTTTTCTTTTTCTTCACTAGCTCCTTGTAAATCTTTAGTCTGACGTTTATCAATTGCAATTAAAATGTTAGATAGTAGTGGTAGTAGTAGTAGTAGTAGTAGTAGTAGTAGTAGTAGTAGTAGTAGTAGTAGTAGTAGTAGTAGTAGTAGTAGTAGTAATTTCGAGACATTTATCCCTCTTTTCTGGTATCTCTATTGGACCTTTAAGGAGACTGAGAATTAAGTGGACCTTCTTTGTTTTTTTGTTGCCTTTTGCCAGTTTCCCCTCTTAAATATAAAAGTAGTAGTAGTAGTAGTAGTAGTAGTAGTAGTAGTAGTAGTAGTAGTAGTAGTAGTAGTACACACAGAGACAACTACATCCATATACACACACTCACCCACGCACCACCCCCAACACACAAATGAAAATGTCCTGTCACACAGACTTCTAATCACTGAGGCAGCGGGAGGAAGTAGTAGGAAGAGAAAGGGTTACATATTTTCACCTTAATATTACCCACAATCTTCTCACACAGCGCTGCCTCGTCTGCTCACCTGTCTCATTAGTCACGTGGAGGGCAGGTAGGCTCTTCCCGCACCTTCCAGGCAGTCAGTCAATGCTAACAAAAGCAAAACGAACAAAATGTCTTGTCACGCACTTCAAGGAGATAAATGTCACGGATCTATCACACCAATGTCACTGTCGATATTCCCTGTTACTGTCTGTCCTCTCTTTTCTTCACCTTTCTCTTCGCACTATACTTGTTACTGTCTCCCTTTTCCTTATCCTTCCAACTGCCTCTCAATTTTCATGTCATCGCAAATCCGGTATTCTCATTTTTTTTCAGTTTTCTCCTCCCTCCTCGGCGTACTTACTCATGTTCTCTCATAAAACACCCTATCTTTTTTTTTTTATCTATATCGTTTTGCTATACTTGTTGTTTTCTCTCTTTTGTTTATTCTCGCTCCTTCTCACTTATGTCATTTGAAATCCAGGTATACTTATTTTTGTGTTTCTTTTTCTAGCTCTTTCTATTTATGCCTTTCTCTGTTTTCCCAGCCTCTTCTCACTAATTCTGTTATTCGTTCAGTTATTACCCTTTTAATCGCTTTCCTATTGCTCTTTCCCGCTAGTTTAATTCTCCATATCCATAAACATCATTTCTCTGTCTTTCTCCTTCCTGTTCATGTCGCTTCCTTGATTACTCACTACAAAAAACTGCTCTTTTTTTCTAATCTTTCCGTCCTTCTATCTGTTCTGTCCTTTTTTTTCAGGTTTCCTCTTTTTCTGTTCCTTCTTTTTGTCTTTTCTGAGTTTGTTGACATCTTCTTTGACAAAACGTCCTTCCTATTCTGTCTGTCTGTCCGTCTGTCTTTCTTTCTGTCTCTCACTCTCTCTCCTTTTTTTTTTTAACATGTGTCCTCCCTTCCCAGGTCTTCTTTACCTTTCTGAATATTCTTCTCCTCCACTTCTCCTCCCCGTCACCTTCAATCACCGGCTCCCCTTCCTTCCTTCACCTTTACTTTCCCTTTTCGACAACCTCTCTTGACCTTACTCCTTTTTCTCCATCCTTCTTCATGTTTCTCCCGCATCCTGACCACGGTTTCCTTCCTTCCCTCCTCCTCCTCCTCCTCCTCCTCCTCCTCCTCCTCCTGCTCAAGGCCACATCTGCTCCACATCCTCCAAGCTGCCGTGACGGAATGATCGGGGTACCAATTGAGAAATCGCTCCTTCTCGTTCCAATAGTGTAATGCCAACGATGGTATGTCCGCCTGCTGACCACACGCTCTCTCTCTCTCTCTCTCTCTCTCTCTCTCTCTCTCTCTCTCTCTCTCTGGTTTTTCTTGTTTCTGTTCGGATTTTTATTCAAGCAATGCAATTTCAAGTCTGACATTGTACGATTTTCTTATTCAACATCATCAGCTTGCGAGTCTTGAACGAGATGCTTTCTAATTGTGAATGAATCGTTGAGTACTGTTATTGTTTAGTAGTAGTAGTAGTAGTAGTAGTAGTAGTAGTAGTAGTAGTAGTAGTAGTAGTAGTAGTAGTAGTAGTAGTAGTAGTAGTAGTACTAGTAGTAGTAGTAGTAATAGTAGTAGTATCATTCACACACACACACACACACACACACACACACACACACACACACACACACACACACACACACACACACACACACACACACACACTAGCAACAACAATGGTATAAGTAATAAAACATCCTATACTCGGAAACATAAAAAGAGACTTGGGGAAATAAAAAGGTCGGAGTGAGTTCTTAGGTTTTTCTTGCTCCCTCGGCATTCAGTATGCACGGCAGCAGCAGGAGCAGTAGCAGCAGCAGCAGCAGGTATAATGAAGCGCATAAATAAGGCAGAGGAGCGGGAGACGGACCTTGCAAGTCATTCCGAGGCATGCGAGGGGGGTTCTCTTTAATTCACATGGACAAAAAGCGTTCATACACTCATGCAAATCAAGTATTAATGAGAACAAACGCACGACTTTGACCCGTGAATTATCAACCAAGGCTCACCTGTGAAAGAGGACATAAAAGAAGCGAATATGCAGAAACTTACCTTGGCGATCAATACAAACGAGTGACAGCAACACCAATGCCAGGAAGTGTCAATTAACCCCTTCAATACCATGACGCGTTTTCATATTCACTCTGCTTACTATTTGGTGGTTTTATACAACTCCAGAAACTTATGTGGGGAATTAAAATGGTGAAGGCTGTGGCCATTAATCTTCTTACCTCCATAGACCCTTTCTAATGTCAATAAAATGGTCTAATCGTACACAAATCTCAAGATATATAAGCGTCTCAGTACTGAAGGGGTTAATACCACAGGGAAATCAAGAAACCATACAGCGATCCAGACTGATGGGCGTATTCTCAAACACTATTGGCCGCCATGAGAAATGCACACAAAGTCCACACAGGCGATTAATTGGATTCTCTAGAGTATATTTGTTTATATCGATGCTACAGAACTCTTGGCGAAACAACATGAGAACCTAACCAATCAAAATTACAGTTCTGGAAGCCTATAGGAATATTGTATCTACCTTCTAATGACACAGAACCTATAAAAATATACATAATTTTGAAAA
Organism: Portunus trituberculatus; assembly: GCF_017591435.1. Lineage (NCBI taxonomy): Eukaryota > Metazoa > Arthropoda > Malacostraca > Decapoda > Portunidae > Portunus > Portunus trituberculatus. The sequence continues at coordinate 11,382,312 of NC_059283.1, read as the reverse complement.
CACCCTTGAGAATCCCAATAATCATCCATGTGGTCTTTCATAGCACGCTGTTAAAAATACTCAAAATCATGAAAGCATCCTCGGAACACTAATAACTCCCACTACAAACTTCACACTAACGAGGATAATGAAAAGGCTCTTAAAAACACTAATAATTCACAATAAACACTGCTAAAATGACCAGAAATAAAAAATAAAGTACCCTTGAAAGCACCAATAACATCCACTAACAAACTAAGCACTGCAAAAACCACCAGGAGTAAAAAAAAAACCCTTGAAAACACAAATAACTCCCACTTAACACATGAAATGACCACGATTCAAGAAAACAGCCTTGAAAACACCAATAACCTCCACTAAACACTGATAAAACGACCAGGACTCAAGAAAGCACCCTTAAAAACACCAATAACCTCCACTAAACGCTATGAAAACCATCGAGAATCACGAAAACATTCTTTAAAGTACCAATGACCTTCAATAAACACTGCCAAAACCACCGGGAATCACTAAAACACGCTGGAAAACACAAATAACACTATGAAAACGATCAGAACTCAAGAAAACGCCCTTGAAAACACCAATAACCTTTACTAAACACTGCTAAAACCACTGGGACTCAAGAAAACACTCTTCAAAAACCAATAACTTTCAATAGAGACTTCACAATAGACGAGGCGGGCCGCAGAAGCGTTTGAGAATATGACCTTATTGAACCGTGCAGCCAGCGAGCTCCTTACCTTGTCTCGGTGGTACCACAGGATGAACTCAGGGGGCGTGGGGCTGAAGTGAACCACGCAGGTGAGGTTCAGGGTGCTGCCATTGTCCAGGAACACGTCACCGTCACCAAGAAGCTCAGCCGTGGGGACTGCAAGTAGACAAACACGATTTAGGTGGTGTGTGCCTGGCTAAGTTTTCGGGCAGGTGAGAGGTAGTGGTGGTGGTGGTGGTGGTGATGGTGGTTGTGATGGATGAAGAGGAATAGAAAACGTAACACAGGCACAGACGTACACAGATAGACAGACAAACAAATAGACGTATAAAGTGAACGTAGAGCACACAGATAACGAGTAAAATATGGAAGAGAAAATTCCTGACTAAAGCGAGAGCAAAGAGAAAACACAGAGGAAAGAGGAAGAGAGGAAAAGGAACACACAAAGAGAATCAAAGACAAGGTTAGTTAAAATTCATGGCGCCCTTTAGACTCACCTGGCCTGACCTGACCTTCAGCATGACCTAACCCAATCGAACGTGACTTAACCTGACCTCTTCTAGCCTGATCTTATCTCTTACATTACTTTACCTAACCTAACCGAACTTAACCCAAACCCTTATTTAGAAAGGCTTCCCTCTCTCACTATGACTGTTTTCCAAGGCAACAGAGATCACTGGCAGAGTTTACATGAGTGTTTCTCCTGTTAATAATGTAGAAACTTTGTCACTGCCTCTAGAACCGTGAAAACACCTTAAAAATATCGTGTAAATTTAGATAAAGTCTTTTGAAATAGTGAAGGTGAAATACAAAAGTGGTTGAGAATACGAGCTATTGTCTCCTCACTTTACGTTATTCCGCCTTACATTTTTTTCTTTTTATGTATAGGAGAGAAGGCCAGCCAAGGGTAAGAAATATTAAAAAAAAAAGGTCCACTTAGGTGTTGGTTCTCTAGAAGGCTGAAAAGCGATAGCCAAAGTTAGGGAGCAAATAACCTAATCAATCTAACCTAACCTAAGCATTCGCAAACCAACATTATCTTATTTATTAACCAACTTAAATTAACCAACTCTAATCTTATGTACGTAAACTAACCTTACATCACTTCATATCTAACATCTCATCTATGCTAACCTAACCTAACCTAACATAACATAACGTGACCAAAATTGACCTAACCCTATCCATGTAACTAACTTCACCAAACCTATTGAAACATAACCTCACTTGACCTAACACAAGCTAGAATACACTAACCTAAACAAACTTAACCTAAACAATTCTTACTTCACATCATTTCTCATCTAATTAGTCCTAAGGAACCATAATGACTATCCCAGGACATTCAATTACTCTTAAAACACCTTCCCGGGACCCAACCTTCACGTAGGTCACCCGGCACACGAAAGGGACCCAAGGAAAAACAAAAGCAGGTCGCAAGTGTCCACGTGAGGAGAATTAAAGAGTATATGCTTTTATTTCAGCGAGAAAATGAAAAATTCGCAGGGTCGGTGTAAAAGTTAAGTGGTTGAGGAGCATTTTTACCTGAACAAAGAGGAAGACGCAGAAAGGTTTAATTATAAAAAAAAGGAGCACGTGGGAAAAACGACCCAGAAGAGTGACAAGATAATAGAGTGGAATTATGATTAATACAAAGATAAGGAGAAGGAATGATAACGCTGGAGAAGGAGAAAGAGGGAGAGGGAGAGAAGGAGGGAGGGAGGGAGGGAGGGAGAATGAAGAGGTGAATCAGAACGAATAATGATGGAAGATAAGAAAGTGGAGAGAATTTAAGACAGTAACATAATGGAAAGAAAGTGGAAATAGGAGGAAGAGGAGGAAGAGGAGGAGGAGGAAGAGGAACAGGAGGAGGAGGAGGAGGAGGAGGAGGAGGAGGAGAGAGAGAGAGAGAGAGAGAGAGAGAGAGAGAGAGAGAGAGAGAGAGAGAGAGAGAGTCGAAAAAACTAAGCCACATCTGTCAGAGAGAAACTCGTGAACACAACGCAGGATACACACCAAACATTTCCTCTCTCTTTCTCTCTCTCTCTCTCTCTCTCTCTCTCTCTCTCTCTCTCTCTCTGCTCCAAAACGTTTGTAGGTATAAAGTTCTCAATTGTCTTTGCACAGGCGCTAAATTCTCTCCTTTGTGTACCCCTCCCTTGTTCTCTCCCTCTCTCCCTCCTTCATTCTCTTCCTCTCCTATTTACTCTCTTCCTACTCTTTCTCTCCCCAGCTCTTTCTCCCACCCTCCGGTCTATCCCTCTTCTCTTTCTCCTTCTCCCTCGCCTTCTATTTATTCTCTCTTTCTCTCTCTCTCTCTCTCTCTCTCTCTCTCTCTCTCTCTCTCTCTCTCTCTCTCTCTCTCTCTCTCTCTCTCTCTCTCTCTCTCTCTCTCTCTCTCATCGTTTACTTTATCCTCTTGCTTCCCTTATTCACTTAATCTTTTTTTTATTTTGTCTCTCTTCCTTCACTTTCCATCATTCTCTCTCTCTCTCTCTCTCTCTCTCTCTCTCTCTCTCTCTCTCTCTCTCTCTCTCTCTCATACACGTCTGATAATCATGTCATTACGAATTGGAATAAGCTCCCGATTGAAGTCACTCCACAGAACTCAATTAACCCGCCAAGAAATTATACATCTGTCGCCAGCTCAAAGGAACACAAAGGAGGAACAAAAATCAACACGCCGGATACCCCTTATGAGACTTTGCTACAGTTGGTCTACTCTAAATTGGCTCCTGTGTCTCGGTTTGAATGGTGTTCCCGTGGTTGTCAGATCTTGAGGAAAACCGTGAGCTGTCCTTGTAAAAAGTGCATTGATCAACAAGACTTTGCTTCAGTTTGCCTACTCTAAATTGGCCACTGTGTCTCGGTTTGAATGGTGTTCCGGCGAATGCGTGGTTGTCAGATCTTGAGGAAAACAGTGTGCTCTCTTGTAATAAGTGCGTTGATCAACAGAAAAAAAATATTATTCACATGACGTTATGAATAAGCTACAGTATGTTTTCAATTCAGGAGCCATTTTAGAGTAGACAGACTATAGAGGCTGCCTTTTATTATTTTTGTATAGTTAAAGGTTTCATTGGATTATTTGGGTTACTGATGCTTTTTTCTGTATGTGGTAGGATGTGATGAGTCTTGAAAACCATGTAGGTGTCTGTGGTGAAGGAGCAGATATGTAAACAAGGTGTGAAAGTCGTTTACTAAGGTGTGTTCAGTAATAAAGCTGTGTGTTTACTTACAAGGTTTAGAGCACTCTCAAACGTATAAACAGCTTCATAGTGTCTTCTTTTTTCGTTTACCAGCTAACCAGCAAAACCGATTCACTAGTAAACAGATTCTACGGTCACGTTTGGACTGGTAGCTTTGGGTAAGAGAGGTGCCCATTCCAGCCTTTTCGTATACCATCAAACCAGAACGCTTCCCTTGTTCGTAAGCGCCCGAAAGAATAGAACTGGCTGAGGAATGTACGAAAACTGTGGAACTGGGCAATAAGACAAGTTCATCTTAGTTCATCCACATCGACCTACACAATAGAACACACACACACACACACACACACACACACACACACACACACATCTACATTCATTCATTCGGTCGTTAGTCGCCTCATTCCCTCCACACAAACACGACACTAGGACTGGATTGTGTGTGAATAGTGAGTGTGGTGTTTTGTCTGAGTCGTCTCGTGCGGAATGGTGAGCTTCGTGTACAGATAGAAAGGTTTTAAGACACTTCACAATGACGTTTGGTTTTGCTTTTTATCTGCGGGGCTTTCTTTCTTATTACTTTGCCCTTGGTCATGGTCGCACTCATATTAAAAAAGAAACCAAGGAGGAAATAAACAGAGAAAAGCAACAATAAACTTCACCATCTTAATTTCAAACAGACTGTAGTGGAAGTTATTGGCATTTCCACCAGTGTTTTCAAGACTTTACGTTTCAGGACACTCAGCAATGTAATTTTGGCCTCGGCTTTCGACTGTTTCTTTAGGGACCGACGTCTTCAGATCTTTTCTTTTTTTTCATCACTTTCCTTCTCCTAAGCCGGAATATCTCTTATGTGAAAAAGAATAGAGAAAAATAGCGAGGAATCTGCTTACTTATATTTAACGCACTCACTAGAACCTGTCTGCCTAAAACCACTTACAGATGAAAAGAAAGAAAGGTTGTAGCTATGAATCTGTCCTGTACTGTTTATTTCAAGCACACCATTTAAAACGAACCCAAAGAAAAGAGCGAGGAATCTGTACTTATATTTAACGCACTTACTAGAACCTGTCTGCATAAAACTACTTACACGTGAAAAGAAAGGAAGGGTGTAGCGATGCATCTGTCTTGTACTGTTTATTTCAAGCACACCATTTAAAACACAACGAATACAAAGAAGAAACTTTGAGAATATTCCTGGTGTGAGAACAGAGCGGTGGAAAACACGAGCCACCTTGAAAACTACACTGCTATCACAAGGTAAGCCAGTCACCACAAACACAGAATCCCGTTTTTTGTTAGTGATTTATCTTCATATTACCCTGAAAGTGTCTCTGCCTCGGACGACGAAAAATGATACGTGTAAATGTGAGTACCGTATGAGAGAGAGAGAGAGAGAGAGAGAGAGTCAACAGGAGAGAGAGAGAGAGAGAGAGAGAGTCAACAGGAGAACTCGTAAGTAACGTTGGCTTTTTTATGGAGAGTACAAACCGGGAACAAGAGAAAGAGGTTAGAAGGAGATGATAAAAGTGTGTGTGTGTGTGTGTGTGTGTGTGTGTGTGTGTGTGTGTGTGTGTGTGTGTGTGTGTGTGTGTGTGTGTGTGTGTGTGTGTGTGTGTGTGTGTGTGTGTAATGATATAGAAAGATTGACACTAAGGAGGAAATAGAAATGAAAACTAATATATATGAGAGCAACTGGAAAAAAAAAGGAGAAATGACAAAGGCTGAAAATATCGCTGATGGAAGCAAAACACAATTCATTTATTTACCATCCGCGCAGAATTAACAAGCGATGTACTCTCTCTCTGCACTTCTATGGGGCTTCAAATTGTTTCATGCTCTGTTCCTCAATTTTTCGCATGGTTTCTCTGCGTTATTTGTGGTTTTTAGAAGAGTGTGCCGCATGAGACTCTGATTTCCTCCACTACTGATATATTTTGAAAAGTCAGTCGGAATAGAAAAAAAAAATAGAAATGAAGTTAGGTTGTGTTAAGTTTTATCATTTTTTTCTACTTATAAATAAAATGATAAGAAATAGAAAAATAATGCCAGGTTAATTTTCATTCCTAACTTTGTAGATTTTTTGAAATTCTCCATCAAAAAGAAGAAAATAAATCTGGTTACGACAAGTTTTACAGTTAATTCTATATTTTTGCATCTTTCTGCTTCATAAAATAGAACAAAAATTAAGGTTTCGATAATTCTAATCACTTATTTTACATTTCTTCTTATATTTTACTTGGTTATCCTATCCCATTGTATATCCAGTTGTCTCCTTTCCCGCACTGACACCTGGCGGTATCATCCTAATTTCCTTTGTTATGGAGGACTCTTGCCATGGCTTTCTACAATGTTAATAATGGAATCACAGGTGTAAGGAGTTGAGTAAATTTTGGGGCAATAAACTCAACTCCTTCCACCCCGCCCCCCTTCAATTTGTCTAAGTGTCTGTATAATAATAGTAATGGTAATCTGTCTACTTATCTATGTAACGAACCGCCAATCTCACACGCCGCGGCCAACACAAAGCACCGCACACATACACACGTCAGTCGCACTAATCCACTAATGGGAAAGGATAATCTCCGGTAATAATAATAATAATAATAATAATAATAATAATAATAATAATAATAGATGATAAGGACAACAACAACAACGAAATCGCAAATGGACAGCAGTGGTACCAATCTCCTTTTTTTTCTTTTCTTTTTCAATCTTGAACTCGAAGGAAATTTTTTTAATAACTTTTACTGGAGCGAGTTACTGACAGCTTCTAATGAACTTTCTCTGCTTTTATTGCGGAGGCTGAAGCTTGAGGGCAGTGAGGAAGGGAATGGAGGAGGAGGAAAAGGAGGAGGAGGAGGAGGAGGAGGAGGAGGAGGAGGAGGAGGAGGAGGAGGAGGAGGAGGAGGAGGAGGAGGAAGAGGAGAGAAGAATAAGTAGAAGGAGGAAGGAAAAGGAGAAGAAAGAAAGTGAAGACAATGAAGGAAAAGATGAAAAGATAAAGAAACCAATGGAAGTGTAACCAAGCGAAGGCCACACACACACACACACACACACACACACACACACACACACACACACACACACACACACACACACCTAAATAATACCAGTATTTGCAAACTTCGACTGCTTTGGCGTTCTTATGCAGCAGTGTGGGGGATGGTTGAGAAGGAAGAGGAGGAGGAAGAGGAAGAAGAAGAGGAGGAGGAATGATGAGGAGGAAGAAGAAAGGGGGAGGCCGGGTTGGGAAGGGACAGGCTTTGCATCTTGCATGAGTATAGATTCAGAGGCCGGCGAGAAAAGGGCAACAATGGACGGTGGGGGAGGAGGTGAACAGGAGTGGAGGAGACGGGACGGGTGGACGGGTGGAGTAGGGCCATGAATGTTGCGGTGGTGCCTTTGTTACATTTACGTCCACCTGGGGCACCATTAAAGGGATCCGTAGGGGCGGCGTAAGGGAGAAGATGGACAGGCAGCAACGAGAGGGGAGGAGGATCTAAGAATGGGCCGTGGAGATGGATGGCTGTAGCGTGTATCATTGAAAACACGTCATTTTCTGCCTGACAAAGCGTTCGGGCGAGGAGAGGTGAGGTGAAACTTATCAGGTGAATTACATTGCCATAGCGCAGTACAATAAAGGCTTCGGGTTGAGAAATATATCCGACTTTCTACGACTTGTCTTCTTTTAAGAGGGAGGTATCGAGGCATTTGCTCCCTAATTTTGGTTAACGTTTTTCTTCTTTGTAGAGAGCCAGCACTCAAGTGGACCTTTTTTTAATCTTTTTTTTTTCCTTGGCCGGCCCTCTTCCCTACATAACAAAAAACTCTTGAGGTTTCGTCCATAATAAAAAGTTTGGGGATTTTGTACTGGGAATGTTAGAAATGCGATGAACGTAACATACAGACTTGTGTGGTAAGACTCGTTTCGCTCATTTAAAGCCCTTCAGTACTAGGACACAATTTTACCAGGAGTTTTGGGTATGATTAGACGATTTTATTTACATTAGGAAAGGTCTATGTAGGTCAGAATATTGATATCCAGAGTCTTTCCTATTCTAATCCTCACATAAAATTCTGAAGCTGTATAGAATCACCGAATAGTAAGCGGAATAGTATGAAAACGTGTGATGGTACTGGAGAGGTTAACAGCACTTTTTTTTTTTTTTTTTGTGGTGGGAAAAATGTCAAGAAAATGATAAGATGATGGTAGAGAAGTGGCAAGAATTATATTTTTCACCCTACATCGTGTATATAATAAAGATGAAAACGTGTCATTGTACTGGAGAGGTTAATAGTACTTGGCGATTTTGTGTTGGGAAAAATGTCGAGAGAATGATAAAGTGATTGTAGAGAAGTGACAAGACTTATCATATCTTTCACCCTGGAGCTCGGATATTCATTTTTACCTATTAAATTGCTAGAGGAATAATTGCAAGCTTTACTGCCGATTCCTAGATGATATGAAATAATAAATTCGTGAAAAAAAATTGTTTCTTGAGCGAATATAGAAGTGGTAAAACATAATATCCTTCATTCTGGCTGACGGTTTTGGCACTTTTTACACTTTTTAGACAGCCAGCACTCAAGTGGGCCTTTTTATTACTTTCTATTTTTTGCCCTTGGCTGGCCCTCTTCCCTACGTAAAAAAAAAAAAAAATTACAAGCTCTACTGTCAATTAGATGATGATGTAAATGAAAATGGTTCCTGAAACGCTTTGCTGTCTCACCATCACTGTTTTCCAAAGGCTCCAGATAAAGACACTCGCGTTTTTAAGGGTATTTTCATTATTCTGGAGATAGATTGGCAAGATTTCTAGTTTATTAAAAGGAAAAATTGTCTTAAAAACATGGCAAGTTGTATCTGTGGCCTTGGGAAATAGTCGTAGTGAGAGGAGACGGAGTTTCTCAATACGAGTGTAAGTATGGATGTGGTACTAT